>NC_138908.1:61494788-61968408 GCF_965231255.1 Vanellus vanellus
GAGTCTCCTATGACAATGACCCACCTTTTTTCTTTATGGAAGCAGTTTTGACGCATGGCGTAGGCTGACTTAACCTTGGTGACACCTCCAAGTGAGAAGATCTGTTGTCCTCATCATTGTTTGGTTCCACTTGCAGAGCCTTGTACCTATTATGCAAAGGCACCTGGGAAGGTGGGGTAGTCACAGATGAGATGTGCCTGCTGCACCAGGCAACACCTTGTCGCCACTGCCTCCTATCTGTTAAGTCACAGTGTTCAGCCAGGCAGAGAAAGGATACGCAATCTTCTGTATCTTGCATCTTGTCTGCCTGTTGGACCTGTCTAAGGGAAGTTAGGGTGTGATTCCAGTAGCCTATGTCCCACTCTCCCTGATACTCCTCAACCTACTCGCCTCCTCCCGGAGGTCTGTCACTAAGCGTTAGGGGTTCTTCTACCTGGGTGCACCTCCGACAGGTGTGCTCACTGCAGCCATCCGGTACTGGCGTAAGAGCCGGGCACAGCCTGCAGCCTGGCACCCGGCTGGCAGCGTCCTCCCACCGGAGCTCTGTCTGAGAAGCTGCATCAGTCGTGGTAGGTGTAGAGCTTAGACAGGCTATGGCTTTCTGCTGAGTGGATACCATTGCTCCCTGGTCAAGCCAACAGAGCTTCAGCACCCTTCCTGCACGCCCTGCTGCTCCTGGCCGCTCTCTCGGCTCCCCTGAGGTTTCTCCACTTAGGGAAACCTCCTTGTGTATCACAGTAGAACGCTCTGCTACGGATTGTGCTGTCACCAGAGCTGCTTACCTTGGCGTGTTTATATAACTCTGTGTGTGTGTGTGTGTGTGTGTGTGTGTGTGTGTATAAAAATACAGAGCGTTTATATATGTTTATACAACAGGTACTGCCAATTTCAAAAAGTGCATAGAATGCAAAATGTTGATTTTTAGTTATATCTAGAAATGTATTCTCTAATAAAAAAGATAAAATACTGATGATAACTAGAAAGTTAGTGAAAAAAAGGCCTTTTATTACAAGGAATTATTGAACTGATTTCAGCATTCATAGTTAGACACAAAGTCTATGCAGTATATACTCTAAACTGTTGGCAGGAAGAGAATTTGGAATTAATTCCTTTTGCATTTTTACAGCACTTGAATAGCTTGTGAAATAGCTCTAAGAAGATTAAATGCTTTCTGCAAGTAAACTCTATCTATTTACATATATCATTGCTTTTTTCATTACCAAGCGTCTATATAAAGGAGCAACCCAGCAAAGACATAATGGAGTTAATTTCAACTTTGCTTTGTGCATGCCCTTTCAGAAAAGCACACTGAGAAATTCAATTTAGGTATGTTATTATATTTTTTCCTGAAATACCCAGTGGTAGGGCAAGATTAGTAAAGTGTAAGGTGTCCTTCATTGTGGCTTTTTCTCCAACTCCGGCATTTTGATATTAGCAATAACACCTCCAAAGCCATGGCAAAGAGGCAAATCATAATGATGTACCTCATTATGTAATTGGGATGGCCTTGAGCACAAATCCCAACTTCCAGGTTTACACTCAGCTGCGTCCTGATGGAATGCTGGCATGGAACCTGGGCGGGAAGTGCGCCATGCCTCCGTGATGCTTTGCACAGAAAGCAGCAGACAAAGAAGTATTCTGCGCTCTGACAGTACCTTTGTGGTCTACTTGGGGACCAGCAATGCTAAACATAGTTGCCTTACAATTTACACTCAACCTTAGTGCTCTAGTATTTCATTAGCAATAACTGATGTGGCATCATCAGTTTGCTATCATCATTACCATTAAATATCATCAGACTTATATTGTCTGGCAACTTTAGTCAAGGATTAAGCATATATTAGTAAGTACTTTGAGTATTTTTCTTAGATCTGGAGGTTATAGAGCTTTATATGTAAGGTGTGGACTTGCTTTGTTAGGAAGTCCAGACTAATCTGATACAGGAAAAAAGCTAAAAAGGTAAACATCTTAAATAAATGAATAGATATAAATAGAGGTCATAGTGAAAAATAGAGGAAGGAATGTGTGTCCTTTTTTTTCAGCAGCATGAGAAGTCTTAAAGAGAATATTGTGTTGCAGTGAAATTTCATGCAAAGACATGTATGATGACATTATGAAGACAGAAAGACTTAAAATATGAGTGAGAAAATAATGTTGTTTTCTAGTGCTCTTCTGGGTGTCAGAATATGGGTGACAGTCCTACAACATGAATCATAGAATCATAGAATAGTTTAGGTTGGAGATCATCGAGTTCCAACGCTCCCTGCCATAGGCAAGGACACCTCCCACTAGACCAGGTTGCTCAAAGTCCCATCCAGCCTGGCCTTGAACGACCCTCACAATGAAAAATTTCTTCCTGATATCTAATCTAAATCTACCCTCTTCCAGTTTAAAGCTACTGCCCCTTGTGCTATCACTACATGCCCTTGTAAAAAGTCCCTCTCCAGCTTTCCTGCCCTTCAGATACTGGAAATCTGCTATAAGGTCTTCTTGGAGCCTTCTCTCCTCCAGGCTGAACAACCTCAACTCTCTCAGCCTGTCCTCATAAGAGAGGTGCTCTAACCCTCTGATTGTCTTTGTGGCCCTCCTCTGGACTTGCTCCAACGGGTCTGTGTCCTTCCTGTGCTGAGGGCTCCAGAGCTGGACGCAGTACTCCAGGTGGGGTCTTACCAGTGTGGAGTAGAGGGACAGAATCACCTCTCTTGACCTGCTGGCCATGCTTCTTTTGATGCAGCCCAGGATATGGTTGGCCTTCTGGGCTGTGAGAGCACATTGCTGGCTCATTTTGAGCTTCTCATTCACCAATACCCCCAAGTCCCTCTCCTCAGGGCTGCTCTTGATCCATTCTCCACCCAGCCTGTATTTGTGCTTGGGATTTCCCTGGCCCACATGCAGGACCTTGCACTTGGCCTTGTTGAACTTCGTGAGGTTTGCATGGGCCCACCTCTCAAGCTTGGTCACTCTGGATGAGATCCCTTCCCTCCAGCATGTTGACCACTCCACAAAGCTTGGTGTCATCGGCAAACTTGCTGAGGGTACACTCAGTCCCAACAAAGATGTTAAATAGTACTAGTTCCAGTACCAACCCCTGAGATGCCCACACATGACACATATCTGTGCTTTACATGGCCACCACAGGACTGAGTCCTTTGTATGACCCTTTTTTCCCAAAAGTATATGGACAGATTTAGGAAAAAAAACATCAATCCAAGTAACCATCCACAAAGATGCAACCCCTAATTCCAAAGATTCCTAAACCACAGATTTCTTGGAGTAGGAAAAATGTATTGAAAAGAAATATCACATCCATTTGCCTGTTGTTGCATCCTTCCTCACTCAATTGCAGAATGGTTGAGGTTGGAAGTGATCTCTGGAGGTCATCTAGTCCAACTGCCCTGCTCAAGCAGGATCACAGAGAGCCCAGGACCATGTCGAGACAGTTTTCGAATATCTCCCATGATGGAGCCTTTGTAACCTCTTTAGGCAACCTGTGCAAGTGCCCGGTTACTCTCACCATTTTTGCTTTAAAAAACTTAAACTTCAAAAAACATATAAAATTTCCTAAGCGTCCACCTCTGATCACTGCCCAAATTAGTGGGGTAGATGGACCTTTGGTTTGACAGCTATGTAATGTGTATGTTTTATTGCAGAGGTTTCCTTTGCAGGGTAAAGAAAAGGCAAGTTGTTCACTGACACAAGAGGTTTCCCTTACGGAGTCTTCCAATAGAAGCACTCCAGAACTCTAGAATTCATCCTCCATTTCTCATCTATCAACCTGCCCTCTAACCTTGAATGTCTCTGTGATTTACAATGTCAGCCTTTTCTCTTTTGCTTCTGATTTGCAGATTAAATACAGAGCTGTTTATCTTTAGCTTTTGTTTTTTTCCAAGCTCACTATTAGCTTATCAGGAATTACTTTTTAGAGCAGCTTTTTGGAACAATACCAAACTGTGTTTAATACTGCAATAATCAGATACTGAGGAAAAAATGGTCTAGACTAATAAGCTGAAACTAATAAGCTGAAACACACATAAATTGTATATAGAGTTATACATATATGGAATATTGAATTACTGTATCTTTGATAAATATGTAATAAAATTTCACCAGATAAAACTGATAAAAGAGAGGCTAAACATTTCCTTTAGCCTCCTACAATCTTTTTTTTCATAAATAATCACTGCAAACAAAACCCTCAAATGCATGAATATAATATCAGTACAATACTTTAGTAAGTTACAGTTCTAACTGTCTTCCAGTGACACAAGTGGTAGTTTTACTGTAAGCATGTAGCAAGTTTGGCAGATCTCTTAAATTAGCTACATTTTAGAGTTAAGAAACCAACTTCTCCCCCTCCTGTGTGCTGCACCAGCCCTCCCCCTTTTGACAGTAAAAGATAGTTAGCAAACAACAACTTCTAAGCTTTTCTCCTTGCAGAAACCCATCAAAAAATCTGTTTTTCATTACTCTAATCACTACTTAAGGTTTAATAGTAACCAGATGCAGCACTCTGTGATGGATAGCAGCCCCATTTAATCACTGCTCTTGTAATACTTTGGGTTAATGCGTTGTGACTGTACTGCTGTTGCCTAACACTTGAGAGCATGAAATCCAATTGAAGAGTGACTATATAGAGTTGGCAGCTTCTTAGCTCATTTAATCTGCCTCTTCTCTATATTCTGTGTTACAACTTCTGGCTTTATACACTAGGATGTGTTTTCTTTCCTTTTTTTTTCCCCAACCCATTGAAAAGAATATAAATAGGGTTGTGTTATGCATGGGTTTAGGTCTATCCAGAGTGTGAATGAAGAGTGGAAGGAGAGCAACTGTATTATGTGGCCTTGAATATTTCTGCTGCTGGTAGTACTGGTGGGAAGACTACAATCTCTGTCAGATTTTCAATTTTTCTATAGCTGGCTTTGCTTACATAGTATCACAGGTCTTGTTTGATTCAAAGACTGTTTCTTGAGGGTTATTAGAGGGGCACAAGAATGACTCATTTTATTCTTGAATTTTGCACTGTTTTTGAAGGCCTGGCAGATTTTGAGTAGACTCAGACATTGTTGCGGCTTAAACATAGTGCCCAGCAATGCTGTTTATACCGTAATTTTAAAAGGCTGGTGTGAGTGGCATCTAGTGATCTCCCTGGAGTGTTTCACAGTACATCAGACTTCATTATATGGAAGTTTAAGAAGATCAGGCTAAATTTTCTTATCCAAATTCTATCTCATGGCATAGTTATCAAGCAGCTGCTTATATATATTACAAGACAGTATTTTTATTTTACTTTGGGATTAGTTGTTCTTCCAGTATTGCAGTCTGGCATGATGTTGGAGGTGAGTAAATTTTCACAATTTCATCAAATATTTTGGAAGCTGAATTAAGTGCTACTTAAGTTTAAACTCTTTGTATTTCCTTTTCAAGTGTTAGACCAAGTAAGCTTGCTGGCTGAAATGTTCATGAAAGCAGCAAATATTAAGTAAATGTTAGAGACTGCTGGCAAAAAGTAAATTCTGGTTGTATGAACTCAAATAACCTTCACAGAAACATGAGCCTGAGTACCCCCAGTCAGTAAGGAAACAGAAAGTCGTTGTGATGTTTCCTTCAAGCACTTTGACTTGCATTTTAAATATCAGCAATGAAAAAATATATGTGAAAATCTCAAGCTATATAAGACACATACAACATCAACAAATTATATGTAATTAAAACCAACATAGTTGTAGTTACAACAAAAGATGTAATTCTGTACCTGTCACCTCATTTGTTCTCAGTTTTCTTTTAAATTAAGTTGGCCTTATCTTCTTTTTAATTTGTAGCATGCTTTATGGTTTAATGGCAGGATAGTGAAGCCCTCCAGTAGCTTGTGTGGAGGGCACGGAGTCTCAGTCACTGTTGGTGTTAGATTCATATGCATATTTCACTAATGAGACAGACATAACCGATCCTGCTGTGTGGTAGGCAAGATCAAATGTCCTCTTGAGGTTACTTCCAGACCTATTTTTCTAGGATTCCAAACTACTGCTACAGTAAGCAATTCATCGGTGTTGTATCTGAGGAAGATCTTTATTTGCATGTAGTAACATTAGTCACTCAATAAATAAATGGCATTAATAAATTGCAAAAATGGGGGCTTTTAAGTTAAGAAAATCTGCTTTATTGCAGAAAAGTTTTTATAATTAGTTCATCATGAGCAACCTTGACTGCTGTCTTCTCAGAAACAGCATCCAATTTATACAACTTTTATTGAGGTCAAAATAAAGTGTGATGAAAATTTATTCTTGTAATGTTCCTCAGTGTACAGTAAGTCTGTATCAAAGAAAGTACCAGTGAATCTGGGATGTGGGAGAACATGATGTTTACTTCATTCTCAGTCTGCTCTATCAGCTCTATCTGCTAACCAAATGACCTTGTTTGTGTCTGTATTTAAGCTCTCAAAATACTTCCCATGACTCTGCCCATTGTGAAATTAAAAAAAGGTCATGTTTTATTTTTGGATTCATATTGAGTAATGATATTAAGTTGGTGTCTTTCTGCTGTTCAGTGCTTGCCTTGAAATGAACATACTCACCAAAGTTCCTACTAAAGCTACTTCTTTTTCTAAGCATGTAGGTCAAGGTCTTTGAAATGTTTAATTATTTGGTGTTGTCAGTATTTTAGCATTCAGTACTTTCTGAACACTGGCCCTCTTTGTGGTATTTCAATACACCAATATATATATTCAATACATGGTGGGTTTTTTTTAAGGTTGTTTTGATTAATAAAGTTGTTTTATAACTGGAAAAAAGTCTGTGGTTATATATAGTCATGTAAACATAAGCAGATTACATTTAGTGAGGACTGGGGAAACATATCTGTTATAGGTGTGCTCAGTGCTTACAAAGGCTAATTTTCATAGGCTGAGGAGGACTGTATTGATGAGTTGGGAAAGTTGAGACAGAAATATGCTGGTTTGCTGCTAAGCCAATTTGAAAATATGGTCCGTATTTTTAATTTTCATGGCATTATTATTATCATCCAGATAGTCTGAAAATTATATATTGACATTTAAAATGTGTGGTGTTTTTTTTAATTGTTTGATGCTGTTTATAAATGCCATTCAGAACTCTTGAGAAGTTCAAGTTGGACAAGGTTAGTTAAGTAATTTTTGGTTTTCGAGAGTATAAAGTTCCACTGCTTACTTTACAGCCATCCTTTGAATGGTGTCTTGCAAACCACAGTGCTACATCTTAGCCCATTCTTTTTTTTCTCCAAAAGTGTCAATTTTTCTAATACTTTGGGACCCAAACACCTCAACATGGCACATTAGACTAGCTAAGTTTCTAAAGGGCATGGAGTTTAAAAGTTAATGAAGTGTGAAAGTGTTTAGATATGAAAACTACTATGCAAAAGATAGGTATTGGTCATGGAAGGAATACCACACTGTTAAGGAGGAGTATATTATTGTATATTTATTTAGTCTCAGTGTATTCTCAGATATATGTCAGTTTCTTAAACTGACCTGCCTAATAAGTTGTTCATGTCTTTAGGGAAAAAAATAACCTTTAGGATGAGCTTAATAAATTATAAACAGCTATTATGCTTGCAATTAGTTATGTTACCCAAGACCTGACTGGTCCCTGACGAACATAGCTGTTTTGACCTAATTAGCTAGTGGCACAACAACATTTTAACTACAGTTAGACAAAATGGAGACAGCATACACCTTGAATATCCAATGATGCTTAGGCTGTGTGAGTAACCTCACAACAGATATTTTAATATATCATGTGCCTGGTCATTGATAAACTTGCTGGTTTATGGTAGAATCAAATTCACTTCCTATCCTGGTTTTTGAATAGAATCACAAATACCTTGTTATCCAGACTTAAATATATTTGACTTACAGTATTTTCCATTTGTATAGGTATTTGTCTATCCGTTGTTCCTTATACCCCTTTTTTCTTATCCACAAACTGCAGCTTTGCTTAAAAGAGTTTACTAAATTGCTTTTCTTGTAACTATTTTTTTCTACAACTGTATAAACGCCTTTGTAATCCTATCCAGCAATTAACCCTGTACTGTGGCATTAATGTTTGTTTTAAGAGTACCTGTGGATGATATGCTATAGCTATTAAAACTGAGTAGAATTAGAAAAAAACTGTTCATTGTGCCAGCAAAAGTGTAAACTGGGAGCTGGGTTCATTACTCTGCTGTGAACTGTACGTGATCTTAAAGAAAGAGGAAAAGTAAGAACGATCCATCATCTCCATTGAGCTCTACTTTTTTTCCCCAAATTCTTTTTGATATTGTTTATTGATAAATGCAAGACATATAATAAAGGCAGTCTTCAGAATTACACAAAAACAAATACCAAGGCTCACAATGCTATAATGAGTAAGACTGAATGATCACTGGATGTGTGTATAGTACGGTATCACTAAATATTCTGAAGTGAGAACAGTGGCCTTTCACAATCCATCAAACATTATCATGGTGCTATAACATGAGCAATCCATGACGAAGGAAGGTAGTAGTTATGTCCAAGGCTAGTAGAGCTTGTTAGAGCTGTGCAAAACAATCAGAATTCGGCCTCAAATCTTCTCTTTTATACGTTCTTTATGGTATCTGGATGTCTCAGTCACTACTGTACCTACAATTCCTTAACCTGCTCAGGTGGGGAAGTGCTATAGTCTCCATTTTGGAGATACAAAGCAGATGATGAAGCAGATGAAGACTGACTTGTCAGGTGTCAGAGAGGAATGTGTAGGCAAGGTAATTTGTAATGTGCTGCTGTAACTGGGTGACAGACTTCAGTTCTGTAATCAGGTCTCTTGCAGCATACCCTGCCCAGGTAACATCAGCTCCACGTTTTCCTTGTGCAGAAATACTGCTTAAAGAGATGTTATGCCGCTCTTGGTGTTGGGGATTCTCAGGGGCTTGAGCGTATCCTTTCCACTAATGTGCAATGGTCAGTTTAAGGGCTGCTAATATTAAAATCTGAGTTAAGGGAAAGAAGTCTTCTTTGGCTGACATAACCATTGCCCATTTCACAAGCAATAAGCAGCAGAGACACAGCTGCCACCGAGGCTGGGGAAACACAATATAAAAAGGCATCCAGAAGCATCAGAGGTGAATCTAATTTACACACGAAACCTGAGTGACAGCTGTCTATGAAATTGGATGTGTTAGAAATCAATGTTCTGAGCAGAAGTTCAGTTGGCTGTGATTTTTTCTAAATTCTTCAAGATACACTCATAAAAAATATTTAGTCCAGAAAACATGACTGATGCTTTTTGTTACGAAAAAGATACTTCATGGCTGTTTCCAAGTCTTCCCTTTTGGCTCTTTTCTTTGACTTGAACTTTACTCCAAAAAGTGCAGAAAAAGTCTAACCAAAATTAGATTTTTAATAGGAGAGATTCTTTTAAATATGCTTATTCATTTCAATGACATGCATTTCTGTCTGTTATGCTTTTGAATTCTATAGTATTTTGAAAGCCATTAGTGATCCTTTTTTCTGTTTTTGTTTCTCCTCTCCAGCTTCTAAATAGGGTATGTTTAGCAAAAAAGAGACCACTTTCACAAAACAAACAGTTGGGTTATTTTCGTCATTATTGAGCTAATGTTGTACTTACAATTATATCATTCCCACTACTTTACAATGCCTTACTAATTACACTTAAAGTATAGCTTTTCCCTTTTGTGTTGGTATATTGATTGTTCACAACTCCGTAGTTTTCTGCCAGTACTGCCAGCTGCTCCTTTAAACTTTTACTGTGCAAAGAACTCGTATTTTCTGTGAAATGTCAAGAAATGCAATTAACCTTGCTTTGACCTTTTCTCTGCCTTAAGTATACTGCTTTGGATTCTGTGTATAACAAAAGGTTGTCTTTCACATTGTACAAATAAATTGAAATACTGAGAATAAGCATCAACACAAATAGGATATATGTCAGGTTATGTATTGACACGTGTGTGTGTACATTTGTATGTGAAATATATATAAATATATATATGTACGTATTCGTATGCATGTGTACATAATATAATGAACAAAAAGGTGATGGGTATCACATAAATAAAACCTGCAAATATGTTGATAGTATCTGTTATTAGAGGGAAGTATGATTTGGAAATTTGTCCCCGAGTACTCCACGTCTGGTATTGTGCAAATCTTTTTTCACTCAAACACATACACTGAACCAGCAACGTAGATCATAAGTAAGGGTTACATTACAGAAGACAAGGGTACGCATAGTGTGCAGTAGGCCTGCAGAAACCCCACTTCCCTGGTAGGGATGGGAATTAGGTGCCAGGGACCTGAATGCACCCTCCCTCCTGGGGCAGTTGGCTGCCTGGGCTCAGGGCCAGCCTCGGCAGTGCAGCCGTCCCGCCTTGCGCCCGGGAAACCGTTCTGTGAGAAGAACCTTTGAGAAATGAGAGCCTGTCCCCCTTTGCCTGGAACTGCTTTTAAGCCCAGGCTCTGTGTCTCCACTGTAGCCACCCTGCCCGTGCCTCGCCGTGTGCCTCCCTGGCCCCAGCCCTGCCCTGCTGACCTGCCTTCATCCCAGACCTGCCTTATCTCTGTGGACTTGTCTGGCTGTTACTGGGCTGTGGCTGGCCTTGTTTACTGTCTCCAGACCTGATCCTGTCACTGGCTGGCTGACTCGGCTTCCTGGCTTGACCTTGGACCTGCCCCATGACTGTGGACTTGTCTGAGGATTGGGAGTCTTGTCTGAACCTCGCTACTGTCACTGGACCTGTCCTGCTTGCCTTGTTAGGGTGCTGTGAGCCTTTGCTCCTGGTGACTGCCCCTTGCCTGCCTTACTGCTGGGTTTAGCTTCCAGTTTCCCTTGCTAAGCAGCTTGCTTCTACTACTCCTTGACATCAGGTATGTAATTTCTTTTTTTTTAAATTCAGACCTAAACACAAGCATAATTTACCTTCATTTGGATTTGTGGGTGTTCAACTTGATGACCAGATGCTTAGAAGCATTTGAATTTGAGCATCCAAACATGGGAAATCACGTTTAGACCAAGTTCTATCCCTTAACATATCTGAAGCTCCTTATGTACCTAAACTTTTCTAATAAATTCATGGCATCAGGTAGCTAAAGGCAGAAGTTATCAGATTTACACTGATTTTGCTAGTAGGTGAACATCATTTTACCTATCGGTGACTTCATGTCCACAAGGTTCACTGATCCCCATTTTCTTACAGTGGTTGTCTCTATGTACTCAGGCAATGAGCTCTTGAATGTGTACTCATTTGTCACGTCTGCCAACATACTCAATGTTGGTCAAAAGTTCTTCCGTCTTAGAGTCAGAGAATTTCAAATAGAAGCACATAGGTGCTATTTTTTGTGTCCTGGGAAACATTTGGCATTAAATAAATTCTGGTATTTTCTATCTCTCTCTTCTCTGACATAATCTCATTTTGGATATGGTACTGGAACAAAAGAACCGTTTGGATGATGTTCTCTGTGGGATTTCTGGAAGAAATGGTTGACTTGGGAGGTTATGAGGACAAAATTAGTAGTGAGTACATCGCATGTAGAGAACACATGTGATGATAGGTAGATGGAGGTGTAATAACTGAGGCAGCTGGGAGAATACTTTGCATGGTGTTGCCCCTAGCAACAAAATTCTCAATTTGGACATTGTGGTCATTATGTGTATTCAGAAAAATATCATTAGATGAAGCAAACTGAATCTTCTCTCCCTGTCATCTCCTTCCTTATGTACTATTACATTTTATGTATGTGATCTAAGGCAGAAATGAAATTAGCTCCATAATTTATAGGTTTCTAAGTAGTAGATAAGAACAGCTGCAGTTGCATATCTCTGTAAAAACAGGGATTAATTTAAATCAAATCCCCGACTTGTTTATGAAACAGCAAAAGTCAAATCTTTCAGGAGAATATTTCCTATGCGGTAATTTTTGTCCAAATTTTTAGTATTTTGCGTTAGCACTTTCATGTTATTTTAGAGAGTGGAGACCTGTGTAATATTCTAATGTTTCATTACAACTTCATCAGTTTTGGTTATAAAAGCTATTCCACCCTAAAGGGAAAACAAATTTGACCTCAGGTGGGCTGTTTGTACAAGTTTTCCCATTCTGGGAACTAAGTATTCTCAATATTAAAAATAATATCAGAGAAAGAAAACTAATTGAAGAGCTGCAAAGGACAATTGAAAAATTATTTAAGGCAAATGTAAATAAATATATATAAATATATATATATATATAAATATATAAATATATAAATATAATATATATATATAAATATATATAAATAAATATAAATAAATTATATTACCCAGAAATAGAATAATCTTAATACATTTATTGTGAACATTATGAGAAAGTTAATTATCCGACATTGGAAAAGGCTTACTGAGCATTTTTAGATTTGTTTTGCAAATTATTTGACTGGGCATAGTTTTATAATTTAGATAGGACAGGACATCATTAGGGCAGGAAGACTGAAAAATAAACGCCCTTCAGAAACCCCAGTGTGAAGTATTTAATGAGTTGTTAGTCACGTGAATATTTACCTGGACTCCTCCTATATGTGAATAACTGACCACTGGGAGAAACAAAATGTTTCAAGTCTGGCTTTCAAAGATTACATGATAATAGTGGGTTTTGAATATTTATGAATCACCAAAATGGTATCTCTTTATGCGTAGGTGTTTGATATAGCCAGTTCATAGAATTCTAGGATGGAGGGGAAAAAAGTCAGAGTTCAGACTTACCCCTTCTCCAGCTGTGACAAAATTTGCTTCAAACCAGAGGACATGTGAATGTTTTGGACTTATGCTGGTGACTCAGCTAGAATTTCAGATAAACCGTTAGAAGCCTTCTTATTCTTTATATCAGAAGCAGCTTAATGGATAGACTCTACAGACAGTAACTTTACTCTATTTTTGAAATGTTTAGTAAGATTATATTTGAAATGAGACAGTGTCTTGGAACATGTTATTTGCACACAGCCACACATATTCTTGAGCAGATTTGCAGCTCAACTCTACTCCTGCCAAAACACAAAATCTCTGCTAGTTTAAGTGACATCAAGACTTGGCTCCCAATCCTTAAGTATAAAGCTGCTCAAGGGTTGCTCTCCATTACACCACTCACAGCCTGCTCATAACTCGCTGCGTACTGAGGTGCCTGTCTCCTGGCATGCTGTAAAGTAGGGCTTATGACTGCACTTAGGGTGTTTTCAAACTGGATGTAACTAACAAAGCAAGGAGGACACCATGAAGTCACCTACTAGGAAGGATGAAAATAGAATGTGATGACCTTTATTTACAGTTTCACTGTAATTTCAGCTTTTGCTTACATGCATGAAAATTAAGTGCTAATTTGACCGTTAGAATAGATGTATAAATTGCACTACCACGTACGTTATTCACTGTATTTTCCAGCAGCGTGTGGACACCAGTCACCACAGAACATCATTGTCTGGGTGTTGTATAAGAATAAAAAAAGCCCAGCAACTCTAACATAAGGATTTTGTATCTTGCTGCAGAATGTAGTACTGATTTTCACCCATTTGCTCCATGTCTGTGTTTTTACTTCCCTTTGTAAGAGAAAAGAAGAATGATTTGGTTCTATTAATACTGTTAGTTGCAACACAGGGTTAAATGCCTGTTACAAGGATTCACTTCAGTCTTATAGATGAAAATCCTAAACCAAATTGTATGTTCTTTTCTGTATCTTTTGACTAGTACAATTCGTTGGAGTACTTCCCTTCAACGTGACCAGCCATAAGGTCTTTGTCTTTATGACAGAGAAATTGCTTCCAATTCCAGGTGATGAGTAGTCTAAAAAGAGCAAGGTTTGGCCCATAGGTTTTATTTCTTTGAACTGAGCTGCCTTTATAAAAGTAGCATTCAACAGATTTATATACTACAGCAATACACTGATCCCAGTTGTCTTTTTGTGCACCAGTGTGAATCAGCTATTCCACTGGTGGCAACGGAGGGCAAGAGCAAATTTAGCCTTTACTTTTAGGAGCAAATTAAGTTATATGATCCATGGGGTGGCCAGATAGACCAGTCGCAACATGCTTGTGGTACTCACTAACTTTTGCTTCTTTGTTTCATAGAGCGTTTTATATTGTAAATGGTAATGTTTTTAAGCTTATGAACAAGTAGAATGTGTTCTTTTTCTAAATACAGTTTCTGACATTTAAAATCACTGCAATCCAATATATTATTTCTTGGTGATTTAGTTCTGTTAGTGTTTGTTAAGATAGAGGAGAGGAGAGGAGAGGAGAGGAGAGGAGAGGAGAGGAGAGGAGAGGAGAGGAGAGGAGAGGAGAGGAGAGGAGAGGAGAGGAGAGGAGAGGAGAGGAGAGGAGAGGAGAGGAGAGGAGAGGAGAGGAGAGGAGAGGAGAGGAGAGGAGAGGAGAGGAGAGGAGAGGAGAGGAGAGGAACTGATGAGTTCCTGAAGCACCAAATAATGATCAAATAATTTGACTTCTGATACAGAATAGGCTGTCCAAATGAAAATACTTCCACAAATATCATCCCTGAAAAGCCTTTAAAATGTAGATTTATTAAAGGTCCAAAATCTGTCAGAATGGCTCAGAAGATATAACAGAAAAGAAGCTGGTCCATGTTTTGAAGTCCTTTATGCTCAGAGTGTTAAAAAATTAAGGAAAGATTCCTAGCGTGGCTGAGCTGACTAGAACAGTTCCAGGAAAATCAGATTCTTTCCATTAACTTAATTTAGAAAGAGCAATGCCTGTGTAAAGCACACTTAATGTGTTTAATGATGTTTATTTTTTTCCACTTATTACAAAATACTTTATTGTAGTCCACAGCGAATCATTCATTGCACTGCTGTGTATTTTGTATAGACCTACTTCTTAAGTCCTGTTTTATCTTCAGAATTTCTTATGGTTTAATTCTGGTCTCTGATCAGATTATACATGCCTTCAAAGAAGGGAGAATATATGTAATGAAAAGAACCTCAAAGTCTTCTGTGGAATTTCTGTTGATCTCAGGATTAGTTTATTTTCTTTTAGAAATTCTGGAGGACAAGTATACTTGTTTCACTTGTTTATTTAGAAAAAAATCAGAAAGGAAACAATGAACAAATAACAGTGTTCAAATGTAGCCCATTAAACTTGTAATTTTTCCACACTCTGTGAAACTAGCATATCAACTCACATTTCAGCTGTGTGATATATTCCAGCTTCACACTATACACAATGCTTGCAAGTCTCTTCAGATGCTCATACAGGCCACAGGGAAGCTTCAGTCAAGTTGTGATTTACATAGCTTTTCATTATTCCTTAAATATATATGCAAGATTCAACACTCTGGGGCACCATATGCATGATTGAGATACCTGCAGGAAGACTGAATTCATGATTGAATGATCAGATTATTTACCTGGTTCACTCACAGATTTTAAATTATAAAAGATGCTCTCGAGGATATTCTTCATTTAAAAGGTAATCCTGGCATAATTTCATTGTATCTTTGTGCCATTTATCTAGTCTAGAGAATATACCTCAGAGAATGTAGGTGCAAATATGTAGGTATGAAAAAATGAGTTTGTTGCACAGCACCTAGATACTTCAGCACTGGCTGTCAAGAATACGAAAAGGCATGTTATAATTTTTATTTAGCATGTTGTAATTTTTATTTAGATGGTAACATGGCATAATCTATATGCCATGTTATAGATGAAAGAGCTTTAAAACTGGCTTGCACCAGTCAGTCATGCCACATTTGAAATAGTTTGGGTTTTGTTTGTTTGTTTGTTCGCTTTTAAAAAGCAGGTGGGTTTAAGAAACGAGTCTGAAGATATTCAGTATGAGATACTTAATGTAACATATTAACAAAGCGAGTTACATTTTAGCAGAGTTTGCTGTTCTAAATCA
Organism: Vanellus vanellus; assembly: GCF_965231255.1. Classification (NCBI taxonomy): domain Eukaryota; kingdom Metazoa; phylum Chordata; class Aves; order Charadriiformes; family Charadriidae; genus Vanellus; species Vanellus vanellus. Next base: position 61,510,672 of record NC_138908.1, read on the forward strand.
TATCACTGCACATAAAGACATTGGTTTTGCAATATGTGTTGAATTGTATCTGACAACTCTTAAATTCATCTGCCATTTCATTGATAAGTAACTGAAAATCATGAGCTCTTTTGCATTTTTGCAGTCCCCTTTCACTTTTATGGCTTTGAATAACTCACCCTTCTCTGGGTTAAGTTCGTGTTTGAGTTCTTTGGTCAGTAACTTTTCTTCCTCGTATCTGCATGCTGTCCCTGGTATTGTGGACACTACAAACCACTATAGACTGTGCTCTAGTATGGTATATGTTCTACCACTGTGTAAAACTAAAAGAACAAGCCTCTCAAAATGATACATTACATTATTAGAAGGCACTTTAATAAGAGTGATCAAACACAGAAGCAGTATGATGTTTGAAAGAGAAGCAAATTTTGAATTACATACTTGATATGATTCAGAACTAATCTTAAGTTCAATGTACTAGTATATGTAGATTAATATATACATTAAAAAAAAATCTAAACAGTTTGTAAAAGAATGTTTCAGTTAGTCTTTCATTGCCATGAGAAAAACCAGGATTTACCTTGTTGCAAATTTAGGCCTCAATGCAGTAAAGTGTACAGCACTGAGTAGGACTGTTTTATACAAGGAGTATTCCCCAGGGCTTCAACTGAACATAGTGCTTAGTTAAGGTCATGCAGTGGTCCTTGTGGAAATAAGGCCTAAGTCTTTTATTATACTTAGAGATAGTGGTATATGAATTACAAATGAATTATAATACTAATTATGACAACAGTTCTGCATACAGTGCAGCCATATTATTCTTCATGTCTAAAGATACAACATCTTAAGTAAACAAGACCAGCAAAGAACAAGAAAGGAAGCAGTGGCTTGAGGAGATGATCTGTGCAAGGTCAGTCCAGCAGGTCAGCAGAAGACCCTAAACTAGGGTTTAGGAGATACATGTTTAATGTTCCTTCTTGTCCAGGAAGCCACTCACTCCTGCCGATCAGATTCTGAAATTTAGATAGCAGTGAGGCAAAAGAAAAAAAATGCTATGGCAATAAGGAGGGAGATTTGTTTTTTTTTACCTCTTTAATGACCAAAATTATTCAGGTATTAATAGTCCTGTTGGTAGAGTACTTAGTCAGCTGATAGTGTTGCTCTGGCTTACATTATGTGAAGATTTATGTAGTGATTCTTCACCTTTAACTTTAGAAGAGGTAGAGGACCTTTTTATCAGTAACAGCCTTTACCTGTCAGGGTTTTTTGTTTGTTTGTTTGTTTTATGAGGCCATAGGAAAATGCAGTCTGATGGATATTATGTGAATGAATCTATACCATATAGGCTGATTTAAAAAGTTATTTTCATTTGACAGCAAAGAAATATCAGAGTTTTTGCTTTCATTGTAGTACTCTCTATATTTGCCTAATACTTGCAGCTGGATGTGGCTAAACATTATGACACACAATCTTTAGGGTCAAATTTTGACAAGTATCTCATGTATAGCTAAAGAAAACTTAATTCCTCTTTTTCTTTTAGACAGACTGTAGAATTTTTTCTGCCTCTATCACCTGAAACTATGATGAATTCCTTCTGTGCATTTAAGTGGCCTTTTCCTGCTGTTACTTATTTAAAATGAAGAGGTGTCCAAATGTCTCACTCGAGACTGGGTCCTGTTCTGTTTGGTCACTGTGCGTTGATGTAGTCTGAAATGTTTATACACTGCATGCAATAAAACACTGAAGTGCTTCAGTGTCTGAGGTAGGATGTTTACCACAGCAGCTCAGAGGATCCCTGTGGGTCACTGACCCCTTGCTGAGGATTAACCCTAAATATTTCTGTGTACTTTGCATCTATATTCTATTCATTTCCCATTGCCCCGTTTAAGTCAAAGAAAGTACTTGCAGAATTAAATCTATGATAAAGGTGGAACTTGCACAAAACAAATGTATAATATGGTGTAAGTCTCTGGTTCTATGAAGTATTTAACTTTGCTTTCAAGGGAAATGGTATAAATCTTTGCTGGTTGCTATTTTCAGTCATGGTTCTGTAGCCAGATATTACTGTATTTATATCCTGAAAAGGAAATGGTGGAGAAACTAAGCTAATGTCTCACAGACAAATATTTAAGGTGCAAGTTAAAATGAATAACAACAACAGCAACAAAACCAAGAAACCCCAGACACAACCCTACAATATTTTATCACAGATATTTATTTGCCATGTACTTTTAAAACCAGTATGGGATGAATAATTTGAAAGGATCACAGGGTCTGCATTTTTCAATTCCTTTGCAAAGTAATGATACTAGGGGTTTGGTCATTTTCCATCCACCTAGAAACAATGTCTTTGGTCTTGTCCTCTTGGTAGAGGAATGCAATGTGTATGGGGTCATATTCCAGGATCATTCGCTAGCAAAAAAACTTGTGTTATTGGGTCTGTGATAGCTGTAAATGAATATGTCCAGATGTGTCACGTAGTCTGTACAGAAAACTGGCAGAGCAGCAGGTGTAATGAGCTTAATTGAATGCATATAAAGATTAAATTTTATGACTGATACAAAAGAGTACCCTTGAGGGCGAATTTCAGGAAGGTCTAACCCATCAGATCCAGGAGCGGGAAAAACAAAGGTAGTCTGTGTGAAATTCTCAAACTTGAGAGGAATTATTTCCATCAGAGTTGCCTGTGTGCAGGCAATCCACCTCACAATGTGTTTCTTGGTGGTAGGAATAAGACCTGCTTCCCGCCTGCCTGCAGGGGGGACATTTAGGGGAAGGAATTTTCTCCTATCATACAAATACCCCTCGTGGATGGCAAACACAGCAAGGAGACACTATGCAGTTTTACTTAAATGATGCTTCACATTCCCACAATAACCTCTCCGAGCTGGCGCAATTGCTCCGATAGACATCCTGCAGCTTCAGAGTCGGTTTAACTCAGCCCAACTGAGAAAAGTGAGCCAGTCAGTGGTATGACTGAAAACTCATCAAGCTTTGGCATACCTGCCTTTGGTTTCCAGGCTTATTCTGCAGTCAGATCTACTCACCAACCCATTTTACCCTGAAACCACACAACCAATGTATCTGATGCTAAGAAAGCAGCAGATCATGCAGACAAGTGCAAGAACCGTTCTCTGCAGTAACAACACAGTGTTACTTCAGTTTAACCTGACCATGAAACTGCACACTTTTTACTTCTGTGGATAATTTTTTTTTGCTTTATCTTTTAGTCTATCTGACTGTTTTCTATTAAATGCCTAGAAACATGTCCTGTGAACCTCCCTCCCTCAGCAGGTGAGGAGGAAGGTGGCTGCTGTAATGGCCCTTTGTGGAATCTGAAGGTAAGGTTTAAAAAAATCTTGAGGCCATCTGTTGTGCTTTTATCACACTTATTTATTTTTATTAGCATTTTAGTCCTATGTATTAAAAACCTAAATGTGGTGGTGGTTTTCCTTTCAGAGTTAGTTGCTATGTTTGCTCAAGAGCTCACAAGGAGCACGTCTTCGGTCCTAAAAATTTATTTCAGTAAAATATGGTGGGGATGTTTTAAGACTCATTTTATATACAGAAATTTTCTTATTAGATGGTCAAGAGTAAATGTATGGAAACAACATTTTACCATCATTCTTGTTTGTGTAGCACAAACAGCTTTTTCTTTTGTTGCCACAGGAAAATTTTGGAATCTTTGTTTTTCTTGTGTATTGTACATGGCAAGTTTAGTTTATTAACAAGGAGGTGCTGTTTTTTAACACCAGGTGCAAATTTCAAATGCTAAGAATAATGAGGGGGACAGAAAAGTAATAGGTATTCCTTTTCTGTTTCTTTGCTTGTGTTTCACACTTGACAGCCCTCCATGCATAGTTCATTCAGCTTCTCCCATGGGTAGCCAATCAATAAGCCAGTTTCCTTTGCTGTTTGAGTCTTTTGCTCAACAGCAGAGGAAAAGAAAAGCATTTCAGAGCATAGGAAAGCATACATATAAGCTCACAAATATTGACAGGAAGATTCAAAGGCAGATCAGCTGTCAGAAATTGCAACTCTCTAGAAGCCCCACACTAGGCATGTGCTGAGTACAAGGCAAGGGCAGTGGTGCTATCTGCCCATTACCCTGCCTTCCTGCTACAGGTATAATTCATGGTTTAACACATTCTTTGAGAAGTGAACCCAAGTCCTGTGTTTGTTAATAAAATTGATGGGATATTTGCTGATTTTTAAAAGCAGATTTAGTATGGAGTCCTACCTGCTCTCTTCGCTTTCTCTCATGTCTTCACTTTGGCGATACCGCTGTGTTTGTCACACTAGACACTTTGCCAGTGCAATTGCAGGTAAATGTATATAATCATAAAGGAGGAACTGTCTTAATGTTCTTTGTTCTACAGTGGCTATTAACGCCTAGTGTGACAAAGTTATTATATCACTTTCAGTCCTTGATGCCACTGCATTAAAAATATTGTTGATAATGGTAATAAACACAATAACCTCCTACAGTTCATGTCCATTTGCCCCAAGACAAATCAAGCATCTTTAAGCATACGTTTTTCTGATGTTTTCTTAAAACCCATGGATGATGGGGATTCCACCATCGCTCAAGGCAATCCATTCTAATGCTTCACTCTTCTCCTAGTCAGGAATTTTCCCACTCAGGAAAGTGAATCTCCCTTGCGCAACTTGCTACACCAACTTAACTTTTTCTCACCCTGATCTGCACTTGTAGTCGTTGCATGCGGAGCTCAGGCAGCCTTGCACTGCTGCTGCGAAGCTCTCATGGCCCGCGCTCCTGCAGGACTGTAAAGGAGGAAGGATGCCATGGTCTTTGGGGTCATGGGGCCTGTTGCAACCCGTTCCGAAACAAGCCATTTCATACGCTCTCGTCTCCGCCCCTCTCAAGACACTGTCTTCTGAAACAAAGTGCGTGCGTGGGTAAAAATACAATTTGCATTTTCCCCTTCTATTGGGAAAAAGGGTCTTGCTTTCGCATAGGCTTCCCCGCCTTGCCCGCCGAGGGGGGGGGAATGGCGGGGGGAGGAGGTTGGGAAGAGGCGGTTCTGTGCCTCCCCCTCGCCGTCTCCGGCCGCTGCCTGCGGCGGGGATCGCCCTCCCCGCACTCCCACGCCTCCAGTTATTGATGGTGGCGGCCGCCGCCCGCCCCGTGCCTCCCTCCGCGCCGCGCCGCGCCGCGCCTCCGCGCCTCGCCCGCTCCCCCTCTCGCTCCCCGGCACTGCAGCAGAGGCTTCACCGCAACGCGAAGCCCCACCACAGCCGCTCCGGTCCGCCCCTCCTCTGGTCTGTCACGCTCGGCGGCTCCTCCGGGAGCCTCTTCGCTGCCTCCCGCAGCCCCTCCGCCGGCAACGGGCGGCAGCGGGAGCGCCGGGAGCCGGGAACGCCCCGCAGCCCGCCCGCGCCGCCGCTCTCCGCCGCCTGCCCCGCCGGTAAGTGATGCTCCGGGCAGTCAGGCGGACGCTGCTGCTCCCGGGCAACTTTTCCCTTTTTAATTTTTCTATTATTATTATTATTATTATTATTATTATTATTATTATTATTATTATTATTATGCTTGCGGAGGAGGAGGACTTCAACTTTTCCACGGGACTTAGAGGAGGTTTGGTCGCCGGGGAGGGGGGGAGAGGTCTCTTCGGGGCAGGGCGAGCGTTACAGGGAGCGCGGGGTTCCCTCGCATCCCGGCGGCGAGCGGGAGCAGTCTTTGCTCGGCTGCTGCTCACTCCAGCTCGCTCGCTCTATTTGCACAGAGGGAGCAGGTTGCACGGATCCGAGGCGGTGCGAGCGTCTGATCTCTGCTTTTGAAGCTGACTGGCATATTAAGGCTGGCAGAACTTTTGCACGCTAGGGGAGCAAAAACCAGGGGTGTTGAGGTTTCCACACTCCAGATGTTTGAAGAAAACAAGCCTGCAGATGTTCTAGCGGTAAGGATGGTGAGGAAAATTGAAGATGCGGGAAGGATGTCGAGATTCCAGCTCCTCGGGGAGCTGACACTTTCTAAGATGTGTTTAGAAGGGAATAGACAGGGTTTCAGACCCTGCAACAGGAAAGGGAAAAAAAAAAAAAAAAAAAGAAAGAAAAAGAAAAAGAAAGCAAAGAAACAATTTAAATGGTTTTGAAAACTACATTGCTTTTCTCAGTGTAGCTTCCCTTCAAGGATTGTAACTCACATTGACCTCATTGAGGCAATAGTTTAGCATTCATGACCCATAAGGAGGATGGGGGACTCCCTTGCTTACAGCTTCAGGAAAGGACTTTTCCAAAACACACAAAGTTACTGCCTTCCTGGTGCTTTGGGGATTTAGGTCCCAAGATGCCTCTGGCTGTATATGGGGAGGCGAGCATGGAGAAGTCACAATGGGGAAAATTATAGTCCAAGTCCCAGAGTTAGGAAGAGCCATGGGATGGTGAGGTTTTTTCAGGCAATCCCCATCTAATTTAAAGAGGATTGCAGGGCAGAAGAGCCTGACATATGTAAAGAGGCAGAGGAGCCGGTCTGGCAGTCCTGAGTGGAGGCAGGACACCCCAGGGACCTGAGGGCTGGCTGACACAAGCGTAATTGAGCATGGAGGTCACTGATGAGTCTTGGGTGCCTAATCCTGCGAAGCACTGTGGGTGCAGCGCGAGTGGGGGGCGAGGGTGGGAGCTGAGTCATGCTGGCTGGGGCGGCCATGGCACATCTGTAGAGAAAGGGGGGGCTGAGGAGGGAAGGAAGAAATGAAGAAGCATATGAAGATAGGCGGGGAGGATGGAGATTGTCTCATCAAAAGATGCTGAGATCATCCAGAGGCTCCTCAGTGATTGATAGTATCCTGCTCTCCTTCCCGTAAACGGTTAGGAGGCTGATGAGCATGTCTCTGATGGGGGGGGGGGGGGGGGCACAGATTGCAGAGGTTAGTACAACACAAGGGAAACCTACTCAGACAAACACAATTGGTACTGCTGGTACTTGGGCTGCATTGCGCTGCAGTGCAGGGAGCTCACAGCAACTTCTGCCTTAGAAGAGAGAGGGAGATGCTGAAATGATTTGTAGAGGTGGCACAAACTATGCCAAAAATTACTGCTTTGCGAGGGAATTGCAGAAAGAACTGGAAGTAGAGCTGTAAGGGGATTTTGGAAGGAACTTCCCAATGAATTTACAATTGACCACAAAGGATTTTATGAAAAAGAATGAACACCCAAACCAAATAAAGTTGTTGGATTAGAAAAATTATAAATGGTATACTTCTGCTGGGTGTTGTTTTCCTACAAGTTCTCTACGTGAAAGAGCCCTGTTTTAACTATGCCATACGGCCTCCTGAATTATTGAAGTTTTACAATGGGCCTTCATTTCATAGATTGAGGTCCCTGTGGGAATGAAAACTACCATTGCACTGTTTCGTGCAATATTCATAGTGTTCCCTGTAATTAAGCATTTATTCATCATTTTCATAGAGAATAAGGCACTGTGGTAAATGGGAGATCTCATTCCTTTCCTCTCACATAGCCTTTTCTTGTGATTTTACTGAATGATAATATGAATTAAATCTTACTGTTTGTGTTCTTATTTTATTTTTTTTAAAATCTGTTTCCATAACGTGGGAGCAAGAAGCATTGCTTTTCTGTATTCCAGAGAAATACAGAATTCACTAAAATATAGTTAAAGTAAGTTCCAAGTGAGCTTTTATTTGTATTTGGGGGAAAGGTTTGCATCGGCCAAATATTGACAAAAAGACAATCAGTCAATTAAAATTATTGACACATATTGAGCCTCCGATCATCTTCAAATCATACTCGAAGAAAAAGAAGAGTCTTTTAATGTCTAAATTTCTGAAGCTGTATTCCTACTACTTATTCAATAAAGATGACCCTGAGTATCGGTGATACAGACTAGACATAGACTTTCTCTGCTGGCAACTTGATGTAAAATCACATGTTGTATCATTCTGGAAAAATAGATTAGTATTTGGTCAAATGAGATCAAGCTAAATGTTTTCTGATTGTATATTCTTAGATGTCCAATTAATTTTAATAATAGTAAAGAAAAGGGTTTAGTTTTTTTTCTCAGTTCTGAGCAACGTGCGAGAGAGATGTTTACAACAAAGGAAAATCACATGAAGCATTCAGTTGTGTTTGCAAAACATGGTGTTACCTCAGGTGACGTTGTGAAGCCTATAATTGAGTTTATATGTGCCTGAGTGTATAGCTTGTATAAGGTGCTCGCAGTAATGGTGGATTTCAAATTATTTTTTTAAATTATGTGTTCCAAAGCACAGAGGACAAACATTTATCCACAGTGGTCCTGATTGTCCCGTTAAAATCAGTGTGAATGGTATTGTAGCTTTCAGTGGGAACCAGAATGAATCTAGCTATATAATTATCTAACAGTTTTTATATGAAAATAGTATTAATGAAGATATTTCACATTCTCAGTCATATAAAAGTTGTTTCAGCATCACAGGCGGATCACTTGGGTTGTATGTTGCTGTGAATCTTTGCAACCCATATGCATCACAGGATGCATATCAATGCTTGTTTAAACAAAAGCTCATCAATTAGATTAAATGTGTTTGCAAACCTGTGATAGGGAACCCACAGCTGTTGCCACCGCCTTTGTATTATGTAGTGCATAACATTTTCCTATTAAAACAGAATGGAGTCCTTTTTAAAATGATTCAGAGGACTGGATTTAGAGCTTGTCTTCTTTTAAGTGTTTATAAGCAGTAAAATGGAAAAATTAATTTAAAGTATGCTCAAAGTATTGATACTAAGAAGAAAAAGTTTATTTTTTTTCTTTTAAATTAGCAAACTGTTTCAGTTTTAAATTAAATGTGATATATACTCTAGTATCTATGTTACAAGATGACCTTTTTCTTCCACGGAACAGTGGTTGATAGCCCCACAGGCTTTTAATTTATTTTTGATTTTGTGTATTGCTACGCAGTTCTTCTAGAGACATTCTAAACATGCAGAGTACCTGTTAGCCTGTAAATATATATGTTACTAGTTTGTGATATGTTAGTCAGGTTTAGTTTCAAATTACCATTTTTATGTCAGTGAGTGCGCATTAAATATAATCAAATGCAAATTTCTGTAGTGTGATTATTATTGAAGCTGTTGTCCTCTTATTAAAAAAACAAACAGAGGGAGTAAAGCAACACCCAGCATGTCCTTTCCTTCTCTGCGGTTTGAACCTTTAGTCGCTTTCCCACCCTGAGAAGCTAATAAAAGTATAAATGTTGCAGACACAACAATGAAATTGCTTACGGTGTAATACAGTGTAATACGATTAAGGTATTGTACTGTCCTTTCATTTTGAAGACTGAATTCTTACCTCTGTTTGTCTACATTTCCGCTGACTGGCTGCTGACAGTAAAGACTTGCCATGCACCAACAAAACATCAGAGGTTTTCGTGATTAGGTGGGCATTCCATCTGAACATTTCTAATCCAACTAAAAATGCACCATGTTGAAAACACGAACGACACCTACCACGTAACGTAGCTGTTTCAGCACACAAGGCATATAGCTTTATACTGATCTGAGACTCATGTAAAACATGACGTTGCTACAGCCCCATGTTTGCTTGCCGGCAGCAAGATTTTTTTTTAAGATAAAGCAGCATCCCTGTAGCTGGGTGCTGCTACATCTCTCCTTCTCAGCAAGTTATTTTTGTGGTCATGCCTGTGTGGGTCTAGTTATGTGCTTTGTTCTAGGATGGTAGTCTGCATCTCACAAGCACATCTAGATTTTTGACCGAAAATCCATGTTACAATGAATACAGTTGGTAGGAGCATTAAAGCATCCTGCAGGATTTTTTTTTTTTTTTCCCTTTAATGATCATATGAGTATAGGGAAAAGCTTCATGAAATACATCATGGAAACTAATTATTTAGAAATACAGGTAACAATGGAGCTGAGAGGTGACAGTGCTCATAGCACCTCACAGGGCTTCTGGGTCTTTAAATGGCACCATTTTCATGCCATATAGTGCTGGAGGGTAAACTTCCCCTTCTGTAAGAGTAGCAGTGCTAATCCCATGAAGCTGGGTTTGCAAACTGGATACCAGCCTTTCCCCCACCTCCCCTGCCCTGATCACGGCAGGTTTTGCTTTTGTCTGGGAATCCCAGCCTTTGCTGCAACCTTACAAATGAAGTGGTCCTCTGAACTGCTCCTAAGGCTGAGAAATGAATGATTCCTTGGAGCAGAACTTCCAGCTGGAAGTCACTCTCTAACATGTAGCTTTTCGTTGTTTCTGATTTATCTGTGTGGACTCTAGAAATCCTGCCTCTCGGACGGCTGATGGTATGTCTCACAACCTTGCTGTCTATCGAAATGGGACAAAACGTGTATTTATTTTCATTAAGAAGGAACGCACTTGAAAATTCCATTGCAAAATATATCCAGGCACCAAACAATAAAGATAAGATCAACAGTGTATTTTGCCATTTCCTGATCATGTTGAAAGCTCTCTGCAGTACACTTGTGTATAGATACGAAGGCACCAGATACTGTTTGGTGTTTTCATTTTTAACTCTCAAGCCAACAAAGTAATTTGCTTGGTACAGATTATGCAAGATCCTATAGTGATGGCTTGATAGCACTTTTTGAGGGGATTTATGGGTCTGTGGATGATTGGGGTGCTTCCTTCATAAGTCATACAAGGCTGGTCCTGAAAGGAAAGGTAAGATCAAGTGTTACCATGGTCTTCTATGAGTCTACAAAATACATAAGCTTGATTTTACAGAACAAAGTTCTCCTCAGTTTTTACTGAGCTGCATTTGAGCTGGTTTTAACTAACTATTAAAAGAAGATAATTCTAAATGCAGTAGGTGAAAGTACCAAATGTTAACATTTCACATGTCTTGGCCTCCTACTTTTCATATCGGCAGGTAGCTGTGCAGCTGGTAGTGGCTTTTGCTTTTGGACAGTGTTCTTGGTGTCTAGACATCATCTCTCATGAGCAGGACTCACTGGGTCTCTTCATGTGTAGCTGATGCACAGATTGCCACTGATGCCGAATACACTTATCCTTTTAATATTCTTTCTCAGAGTGCTAGCAGCACCTTATTTTCAAGTAACTCAACTGCTATTTCCTCTCAGCTTTGATAAACAAATCAAGTTCTGGCAATAGAGAGAGTATCAGAAAAAGGCACTTAATGATGTAAGACATATAACTAACAAAGTCATTAATGTGCCAGGAACTCTTGTAAGGGTGATCTGCTCAGAAAAAAAAAAAAAAGAAAAAAAAAAAAAAGAAAGGAGTATTAAGGCTTGGGGGAGTCTCTGCTATGCAGATGGAGTCTCTTCCCCTCAGCATGCCATCTCATCACTGGCTGCAGTATACTGTAGACATAATGAAGATGTTTAAAATAGCGAGTTTTTGTTACAGTCTAATACACCAGTATGATGCTCTGAACAAACCACAGACATGCTTGAGGTTATCCTACAGTGTGGACTGTGATGCAGATAGGTTTCCCTCCATTCAAAGCTAACTAGTTTAAAACTTGCAAGAAGGTTTCTGCACAACACTGCTGCAATGTAATAGAACAATGGAATAAAGTACATTTCACGGAATCATGGAATCACAGAATTTTCAGAGTTGGAAGGGACCTCTAGAGATCATCTAGTCCAACTCCCCTGCCAAAGCAGGATTGCCCAGAGCACATTACTCAGGACTGCATCCAGGCGGGTCTTGAAAATCTCCAGGGAAGGGGACTCCACAACCTCCCTGGGCAGCCTGTGCCAGTGCTCTGTCACCCTCACTGTAAGGAAGTTTTTCCGTCTATTTGAACAGAACTTCCTGTGTTCCAACTTGTGCCCATTACCCCTCGTCCTGTCCTGGGAACCATTGAAAAGAGCCTGGCTCCATCCTCCTTCAACCCACCCTTTAGATAATTGTACGCCATAATAAGGTCTCCCCTCAGCCTTCTCTTCTCCAGGCTAAAGAGTCCCAGCTCTCTCAGCCTTTCCTCATAAGGGAGATGCTCTAATCCCTCAATCATCTTAATTGCCCTTCGCTGGACTCTCTCCAGCAGTTCCCTGTCTCTCTTGAACTGGGGAGCCCAGAACTGGACAAAGTATTCCAGTTGTGGCCTCACGAGTGCAGAGTAGAGGGGGAGAATGACCTCCCTCGACCTACTGGCCACACTCCTCCCTATGCAGCCCAGGATTCCATTGGCCTTTTTGGTGACAAGGGCACATTGCTGGGCCATGGATAATTTACTGTCTACCACGACCCCCAGATCCTTCTCCTCAAAACTACTTCCCAGTAGGTCCACCCTTAACCTTTACTGGTGCCTAGAATTCTTCCTCCCCAGGTGCAGGACCTTGCACTTGCTTTTGTTGAACCTCATCAGGTTTTTCTCTGCCCAGCTCTCCAGCCTGTCCAGGTCACGCTGGATGGCAGCGCGGCCGTCTGGAGTGTCAACTACCCCTCCCAGTTTGGTGTCATCATCAAACTTGCTGAGGATACACTCTGTCCCCTCATCCAGGTCATTGATGAATACAATGAACAAGAGTGGACCAAGTATTGACCCCTGGGGGAGACCACTGGTTATGGGCCTCCAACTTGACGCTGCTCCATTAATCACAACCCTCTGAGTTCTGTCATGCAGCCAGCTCTCAATCCACCTCGCTGTCACCTCATCTAGCCCACACTTTCTCAGCTTCCTAATGAGGATGTCATGGGAGACAGTGTCAAAAGCCTTGCTAAAGTCAAGGTAGATGACATCTACAGCTCTCCTCTTATCCAGCCAACCAGTTATAACATCACAGAAGGCTATCAGATTGGTCAAGTATGATTTACCCTTGGTAGATCCATGTTGACCACTTCCAATAACTTCCTCTTCCTCAACGTGTTTGGAGATGACATCCAGAATGAGTCGCTCCATTACCTTCCCAGGGACAGAGGTGAGACTAACCGGTCTGTAGTTCCCTGGGTCCTCCTTCTTGCCTTTTGTGAAGATTGGAGTGATGTCAGCCTTCCTCCAGTCCTCCGGCACCTCTCCTGTTCCCCACGACCTTTCAAAGATGATGGAGAGTGGTCTAGCAATAACATCTGCTAGCTGTCTCAGCACTCGCGGGTGCATCCTGTCAGGGCCCATGGACTTATGGATGTCCAGCTTGGCCAAGTGGTCTCTGACCCGGTCCTCCTCAACTGAGGGAAAATCTTCCTCTCACCAGACCTTCCCCCTTGTCTCCAGGGTTTGGGATTCATGAGGGGGACTCCTCCTGTCATTTGAAGGGACTCCTTGAAGTAATTTCATCCAGTTCCCTGCCAAAAGCAGGGGACTTTTATAGCTAGACTGGGTTGCTCAGGGCCTTGCCAAGTCAAAGTTTGAGTATCTCCCAGAATGGGGACTCCACAGCTTCTCTGTGCAACCATTCCTGTGTGTCACCAGCTTCATCATGAAGAATTTCTTCCCTATAACTAGGTGTTGGTAAGGGGGGCTAATACAAATGTAGCTTCAGAAGCAGAGGGGAATAATTACTATGGATAAAACTTTTGCTAATGGATCCCAGGATGTGGTTATCCTTCATTACCACAGGGTCCACTGGTGTATAGCACCCTAAGTTAAAATGATGTCCCTTTGCCATAATACTGGCATGGGTATAGAGGCCCTGATTTTTCTTGTAGAAAACATTTCCCATTATCTCTTAGAAAGATGTTACTGTGCATGATTTTTGAAGTGTAGTAATCCATGAAAAATACTTTGAGACATGATTGCCTATGAGCAGCATGAAGATAAGTGCCCCACTGAGCTATCATGTAGGGCTTAAGTGTCAGTTAACAAAGATATCCTCTGTAAGTGGCATCACCGCAGTTGTGAGAGGGCGGACACCACAGACTGTTACAAATCTACATACATACATATACTGACAAGTTTAAGCCCCAGTACAGCCCACTGTAGTTGAAATGAGGTGAATGAAGTTGTGTTCAATGGGAATTTGGCTCAGAATCTGTCAGTCTTTTGTTGGAGAAAATGGGCTATATAAGTCACTGATCTTTTTTCTCTGATAATTGTTTTCTCTTTGATTTTAAATAGTCATAACTACATTGATAAATAAATAAGCAGAAGACTAGAAAATATGTATCTTAAGATTCCATATATCCAGAGATATCTAAAACTTCTATTTAAATAGAACCTACATGGTTAGTCTTGGCAGATATTGTCATGCTAATTAGCATGGGAAAATTCAGATTCAGCTTGTCAATACCATAAATAAAATAATCACATCTTCTTTGTGGGTGTATACCTACCTTATAAAACCTTATTAAGGTTATAAAGGCATACCTTCAGCTTTAAAGAGAAAAAATTCTATTTTCTGTATATACCTTTTAATAATTTTGTAGTTGTTTATTACACCTAAAAGGACTCAAGTTGAAAATGGGCAAAGTAAAAATGACTTCTAAGGGATTAAAAGCCTTTTCCCATGTATTTTATGTATTGTACAGTATTTCATATATAGATGCTCTCACGGATTTCCCCCATGTATCTTGTAACTTTGAAGGATTGTGCATTTGCATGGATCCGAAGTAAAAACAGGAGAGAGAAGAGCATAAAACCACAAAACTACATATAATGTGGTAGTAATGTCGCAAAAACTGGTAGGAAAGTCAGTGGTATATCTGCAATCACTTTCAAATTCTTTTCAAAACAGAGTGGTGTTCTAGTTGGTGGCATCCCTTTAGTTCCATTTATCATCATGGTCTCATCTAGCCTCCTTAGAATTTATGAAGTTTTGCTCCTATCAGTTGCATATATTGACTACTTACAGGTTAAATTCAGAACAAAGCTCTTCTTATAGTGTAACCTCTATATGGAGTGAGGAGTCAGAAGAATAAATGTTTTGTAGTATTCCAGTTTTTAAATGTTAGTATACCCAGTGCAAATGAGCAATATTATTTGGGTTTGTAAATGCATATACATACTTATTGTGTAAAGAACAGAAAAATATCCAACCAAATCACATTCTGAGTTAAAAAAATATACATCTCCTGTAGGTGTACGACATTCAGATTTCTAAATGAGTTTTGGTCACTGCATTTGCCTATTGAGGGGATAGTCCCTATGGGCAACAGCAAGTACACACTTAAAATGCATTCTTTGGTGTTCTAAACTGTCAAACAGATTCCTAAGTTTAATATATTTCATAGGGCTTTCCGAGTTGGGTAGGCCAAGAATGATGCAGCAAAAATTCAGCTCACTTATTGGGAAAACTGGAAAAGCCTTATATGTTAGACTTTGATAATTCCTTTGGTCCATTTAGCTGGAATCCTTTCTCATCATCATCTTGCCTTCAAATGAAGTCCTGAAAAGAAAAAAAGAAACAACTTGGACCTGGAGAAGTGAGGATGCTTTTCCTAGGAAACACAAAAAGATGGTATAAGTGCTAGACACCATATAGGAACATCTAGCAGTTGTCTGCTAAAATGAAATTAATTTTGTTTAATTTTTGTTTTTTCAAATAAAATTCCATGTTCAGTTCACATCTGGACTTGGGAGAGTCCAAGCACTTAACAATTGTAAAGTTCTTAAAAGTTTTGCTTAATATGTGGTGCTAAGGATCTGAGCCGTCTTCTACTCATAGACACACTTCTTAAACATCCAACATCTAAACAGATATATTTAGGCCCATATAGGCCCATATTTATAACCATAAATATCATGGCCTGACTTTCAGAGACCCTGGAAATTCTCTCACTGGAAGACATATTCCAGTTGAATGCAGTAGATACCTGTATTAAAAAGAATAATTAAGATATCAGTCCTTGTACACCTTGAACAACCAAACAATAGCAAACTCCCAGAGATTAAAAGATAATGCCATCATGGTGGTTCTGTGTATTTGCTCAAAAAAACTACAATGCAGGGGAAAAAGAAACCCAACTCTGTTAACCATTCATCCAAGCACATTTTAGTAAATGGATGCTTAGAAAGTCAGTGTTAATTGACTAAAGCAAGTTCTTGTCAAAGACCATTATTTATTAGGTAGTATATGGAACAGAGAAAAACCTGCTCCTACCTTAAGAACCTTAACAGCTAAAATCAAAATGAACAAAACGTAAATAGCTTATATGGTATTTGTTGGAATTATGGCTTGGCTTGTCACTGTCTGTCCATGACCATGTCTGTCCATGGAGAAAGTAGCCATCCAAGATGTAGCACTACTCATCAGCAGTCTAGAAGCAACCCTAATATTTTGGTACTGGACTCCTTACCTCCTTGAGGAAGTTTTGTCTGGAGTGTTGCTTGTTCTGGACTCACTTCCTTTGTAGGAATAAAGAGACTCCTGGAAATTCTCCTTCTGTTCATGTGTGTTCAATGGTTAAAACAATGAGCTTTTTTTTTCTGCTATGAAATAGTATTATGGTTTTGATTACAGAACTGGACCAGCCAATAAAAGTAAAGCATTAAAAAGAAAAATAATGAGAATTTCTCTGAGACATCTTTTGACTGAAATGACCAAGGATCAACTCAAGAGTAACCCGTTTAGGGTGCTCTCCTTTATTGTATCAAAGCCATTCTTTGGCTTATCGGTCACTTTAGGAAATATTAGTGTACTTGGATTTGTGAAAATTCAGGAAATGTTCCTCAAATCTCTGTCTGGGATTGAAATTCATAAAACCTTTGAATAACGTTATTTCTAACATCTGTCTCACCCTCTTGCCTAGGAAGATGACTGAATTGCCTCCTGCGTGATGTTTGCTCTCCCACATAGCATGACAAACCTTCTATGACTTCATAAAAACTTAAAGATGTTAAGTATCATATTTCTACTCAATTTTAAAGTTTCAGTTTTATTCCAGCTAGAGTTTCATGGAAGAAAACTACCAAAAGTCACAGAATTTATTTCAGTTCTTTTCTTTTCCCAGTATTTAGTGAATGTCTATCATTCATGTGGTCTTGGAGCACAATATAGAATATTCCTTGCTATGACCAGCTGTACAAAATGATTAAGTAGAGGGGCACTCTGCTGCCATTCTACTAATCATTTAGTAGATGGGAAAACTCTTTCTTCCTTGGAAATTAGGTATCTCTGAGAAGAACAAATTTTCACTGGAGAAATTTCTTGCTGATTTCCGTATTATAGTAACAAATGAGTATAGTGACTCCCTGCTCCATAGTCCAAAAGAAGAAAATGTATTTTCCAGTATTTGAGAAACTGTTGCAAACCAGCTTCTTGCAATCTGTTAGTGTTGTGAGTGCTCTCTAAAGTTAATGTTGCTCGTGGAAATCACCAAAGAGTCCTTTTATTGTGTATATTTGCTGAAATATGGGTAACTCAATGTTATGACCTGAAATGTGCATAATATCCCACTTGCTGTTTTGAGGGGTGTATGTTATTCTGGTAGGGATAGGAAGAAAATCTTTGATAAACGTTCTAGGCTTCCCTAGTGCTTGGCCCATGTACAGCCTTTGAGAATAAAACAACTACAATCTCCACCTGGTGAAGAGAGACATTGACAGACACACAGTCTAGCAGGTGGTTAGGGACCCAAGGTTGCAGGTTTGGTCAGCTGGGAAGAGAAGGCCAAAGGAAGATAAGAGGATCTAATTGCTGTCTTTTATCATCTAATGAGTGATTAGAAAGAAGATGCAGTCAGGACATGGAATGGACATTTGAACAAGGTAGAAGGAAGAAAGTCTTCACTGTGTGGGTGGTAAAGTACTAGAGTAGGTACACAGGAACGCTGTGGCATCTCTGTCCTTGGAGATGCTCAAAACTTGCCTCGTGTCCTGCTTTGAGGTAAAACAGAAGCAATTTTCTATTCAGTAATTTCACTTTGCAACTAAGCCTCTTCTAACTAACTCCACTCTGAAATTAACCGCATATTGTCTAGACACTATTTGCTCCCAGAGTGGTATCACCTATGTTTATAGTTTAGGCCAAGGAATGTAATGCAGAGTGGCTGTTGCTTACACTTATCGCTGTAACAACCAAGGTAGCCAACTTTGTTATATGCCCCGTTGGAGGCTCAGAAGCAGAAAAGTGTAAAAGGTTCACTCTTGCAGGGAGAAGTGGACAGGACAGGTGACCCAAACTGACCAACAGGGTATTCCATCCCATCTGCCTCATGGTCACTATAAAAGTTGATAGATCAAAGGGTCAGCTCTCTTTCTTCAATGGCCGGCATCTGAGGAGAACTCTTGTCTGTATGTCTGCCTTTGATCCTGGTCCGTGTATTCCTGAATCCAGATCTGGAATCCAGTTCCTGTCTGTCACTGAGTCCAGTCTGGGACTTTCCCAGTGCCTGCTCGTGACATGACTGTCATCCCAGGAGATACTGGTTTTGTGTATATTGTATATTCTTCATTATTTCCTTTTTATTATTTTATTAATATATCATTAAAGTAGTTCAGTTTTCTTCTAAACTTATAAGTCTCTTTCTCTGTCTCCCTCCTCTCCTTGGAGAGAGAGGTGGGGAAGAGCATCTGTCATTTTGTTTCAGTGGCCAGTCCAGCCCAAACCATAACACCTTGACAGGGCCCTGGGCAACCTGATCTAACGTTAGGCTAGCCTGGCTTCCAGCAGAAGGCTGAAGTAGAAGACCTCCAGAAGTCCCTTCACACCTTCATTATTCTTTAATTCTACTGATATGAGGGACTACATATAAAGATCATGTACTTTATCGCAGGAAAGGGATAAATCCAGGCTTGCTAGAAATAACCCTGGGGGTGATACACCAATGTTTGAGGGATGATGTGCTAGTGAGGTCCTTCAGTCTTCTGTCTCAGTAGAGGTAGGGAATGGAGATCCATGCAGCATCAAAGACACAAGGGTTATTGATGAGTTAGAAATCACAGAAACACCTGAGAATGGTCACATCAGAATCAGGGCGTCTCCACACACAAAGGTGGTGGGATCAATAGCCCAAGTGAAGTGCATCTACACCAGTGCAAGCAGCACGGGCAACAAACAGGAGGAGCTGGAAGCCATTGTGCAACAGGAAAACTATGATATAGTTGCCATCACATGGTGGGATGACTTGCACAATTGGAGTGCTGCAATGTATGGCTATAAACTCTTCAGAAGGGATAGGCAAAGGAGGAGAGGCAGCGGCCTCTCCTGCCCTCTCCAGGCCCTGTATGTTAGGGAGTGTTTTGATTGTCTAGAGCTTAATGATGATGATCATAGGGTTGAGTGTTTATGGCTAAGAATCAGGGAGATGGCCAACAAGGCAGATATCATGGTGGGGATCTGTTATAGACCATCCAACCAGGATGAAGAGGCAGACAAAATATTCTATAAGCAGCTGGGAGAAGTGTCACGATTGCTAGCCCTTGTTCTCATGGTGGTCTTCAACTCATCCAATGTCTGCTGAAAATACAATACAATTGAGAGGAAAGTCTCAGAGATTCCTGGAGTGTGTGGGAGGAAACTTCCTGACACGGCTGGTGAGGGAGCCAGCAAGGGAAGGCTGGACCTGTTGTTTTTGAACAGAGAAGGACTTGTAGGGGATGTGATAGTTGAAGGCCTTCTTGGGCACAGTGATCATGAAATGATAGAATTTATAATTCTTGGAGAAGTAAGGAGGGAAGTCAGCTGAAGTGATGCCTTGGACTTCCAAAGGTAGACTTTGACCTGTTTAGGAGCCTGGTTGACTTAGTCCCTTGGGAAGCTGTCCTGAAAGGCAAAGGAGTCCAGGAAGGCTGGACATTCTTCATGAAGGAAATTTTAAAGGCACAGGAGCAGCCCATCCCCACGTGCTGAAAGACAAGCTGGCGGGGAAGAAGACCGTCCTGGCTGAACAGAGAGCTTTAGCTGGAATTCAGGAAAAAAAGGAGAGTTTATGAGCTTTGGAAGATGGGGCAGGCAACTCAAGAGGACTACAAAGATGCCATGAGGTTATGCAGGGAGAAAATTAGAAAGGCCAAAGCTATGGCTGTAAAAGATGAAATGTTTCTATAAATACATTAGCAAAAACAGGAGGGCAAATAAGAATCCCCATCCTTTATTGGATGCAGTGCATAACATAACGACAAAGGCTGAGGAAAAGGCTCAGTTATTTAATGCCTTCTTTGCCTCAGTCTTTAATAGTAAGATCAGTTGTTCCCTGGGCGCCCTGGTGCCTGAGCTGGAAGACGGGGATGAGAAGCAGAATGAAGCCCCCGTCAACCAAGAGGAAATGGTTAGAGATGTGCTACACCACTTAGACACACACAGGTCTATGGGGCTGGATGGGATCCACCCAAGCGTACTGAGGGAGCTGGTGGAATTGCTCACCAAGCCACTTGCCATCATTTATCAGCAGTCCTGGCTAACTGGGGAGGTCCCAGTTGACTGGAGGTCAGCAAATGTGACACCCATCTAGAAGAAGGCCTGGAAGGAGGATCCAGGGAACTACAGGCCTGTCAGTTTGACCTCAGTGCTGGCGAAGGTTATGGAGCAGATCATCTTGAGTGCCAGCACACGGCATGTACAGGACAACCAGGAGATTTGGCACAGGTCTATGAAAGGCAGGTTCTGCTTGATTAACCTGATCTCTTTTTATGACAAGGTAACCTGCTTAGTGGATGAGGGAAAGGCTGTGGATGTTGTCTACCTAGACTTTAGTAAAGCCTTTGACATGTTTTCCCACGGTATTCTCCTGGAGAAACCAGCTGCTCATAGCTTCAATGGGTGTACTCTTTGCAGGGTAAAAGACTGACTGGATGGCCAGGCCCAAAGAGTTGTGGTGAAAGGAGTTAAATCCAGTTGGCAGGCAATCACAAGGAGTGTTCCCCAGGGTTCAGTACTGGGTCCAGTTCTGTTTAGTATCTTTATAAACTATCTGGACAAGGAGATTGAGTGCACCCTCAGTAAGTTTGCAGATGACACCAAGCTGGGTGGGAGTGTTGATCTGTTTGAGGGTAGGAAGGCTCTACAGAGGGATCTGGACAAGCTGGATCGATGGGCTGAGGCCCATGGTATGGTTCAACAAGGCCAAGTGCCGGGTCCTGCACTTGGGTCACAACAACCCCATGCAAGTCTTGGGGAAGAGTGTCTGGAAAGCTGCCTGGAGTAGAAGGACCTGGGGGTGTTGGTGACCAGCCAGCTGCATATGAGCCAGCAGTGTGCCCAGGTGGCCCGGAAGGCCAATAACATCCTGGCTTGTATCAGAAATAGTGTGGCCAACAGGACTAGGGAAGTGATTGTCCCCCTGTACTTGGCACTGGTGAGTCCCCACCTCAAGTACTGTGTTCGGTTTTGGGCCCCCTCACTACAGGAAAGACATTGAAGTGCTGGAGCATGTCCAAAGAAGAGCAACAAAGCTGGTGAAGAATCTTGAGCACAAATCTTATAAATAGTGGCTGAGGGAACTGGGGTTGTTATCCTGGGAAAAAGAGGCAGACGGGAGACCTTATCACTCTCTACAGGTACCTGAGAGGAGGTTGTAGCGAGGTGGGTGTCGGTCTCTTCTCCCAAGTGACAAGTGATAGGACAACAGGAAGCAGCCTCAAGTTGCACCAACGGAGGTTTAGGATGGATATCAGGAAAAATGTCTTCACCGAAAGGGTTTGAAGCATTGGAACAGGCTGCCCAGGGAAATGATTGAGTCACCATCCCTAGAGGTAACTACCATCCCTATGGTAGTTATGGACATGGTTTAGTGGTGGACTTGGCAGTGTTACATTAATAGTTGGACGTGATGATCTTAAAGGTCTTTTCGAACCAAAATAATTCTATGATTCCGTGATACTACTGATAGTTAATAAATCATGGAATTCAGTCTCCATCTCCTGTGAGCCCTTTTACTCACATCAGAAGAGTATCTGGTCAAGATCAGGGCCTCTTTTCACAATTGCTTATAAATTCAGACGATGTACACCTAGGAGTGAAGAATTTACAATCTGAGATTGAATATGATTACTAACAGGAAAATTCTTCATCCTGTTAAGCTGTATTCTGTAAAATATCTCTTATTTGGCTAGAAATTCTTGTACTGGCACAAACTGAAAGGCAAAATCAAGATAATTGCCTTGATCAAAAAATCAGTTTAGCTGATAAATGAGGTTATTTGATCTACTGTTAAAGGGCCGAACTGTAGAACTGCTGAATCACTTAATTCTGTATTTATTTACGGAGATGCAGTAGCTCGTAGTATCAGCTCATAGTTAGCCATGATTAGACTTTCTGTCTACTTTTCTTTCCCTTGGGAACCATACTTTGGAATACACACAGAGGATATGAGTAAAAGTTACTGTACTTTATAGTTAAATACAGTTATTCTAAGGCTGAAATATTAAAATATGCTGAATAAATCTCTTCGCATGTGATCAGAAAACATGGAGGCTGTAGGGCTTTTTTTTACCCGTCTAAGCTGCTTCACGCTAGTGCTTGCTCATGAGATACAAACCTTACTCGCAGTATCCAAGTTCACATCTGACAGGCACAGTTAATTTTTTCCTTTTCTTAGAAATGCATAAGGGTTTTTGCATGCTGGGCTGCTGAGTTTTTCCTGACTTGTAGGGGCACAAGATCTTTCGCATATTTTCCTTGAAGATTTTCTCATATGACTTATCTTAAAAAATATGCAGTCAGATGCACCATGTCATTTTCACCAGTATTCACTTTTACTAACTCTATGGCCAATGTGTGTTACAGAAGCAGATTGGGAGAATTCAAAACACAGAAATGTCATTCCTAAAAAACATCTTGTGGAGGTTGTTGCCCCCCATTGCCCTCCCCTGAGGCTGGGTGATTTACAGGAGTGCTTTCTTGTGGTTTGTGCTCTTAGCTCCTATCCCAGAGGAGGGTAGAGGGATACATTGCTGTCCTTACAAATAATTCTGTATATGTATAAAATCTAATTTGCTGCAATAGGGTTGTTTATATCAATTATTTTACTCAAAGGCATAAACTCATGCAGAATAAGACCCCTTGCCTGATAAAGTGGAAATCTTGTGGCAAATAAGTGTTGACAGTGTAAGTCCCTGCCAGGAGACAGGTAGGAAATGGAATTGAATTACCAATTAAAACTTTTTCAGTCAAACATTGATGATTCTTTATTAAATATGCAATGTGCTTTTGGCTCTATTTTATTTCTGGTTATTGAGTAAAAATGTATTTTTTCCTAGTTGGGAGAAATTGTTTTATATTGTACCACTTACACATGAAATAAACGGAAGCCGTTATGTATTTCAATATCAAGGAACAGCAGCGAGCTACAGGTTCCAATACATTGTCTTCCTCCACTCCTGTGACTGGGAAAACTAGTTTCTGTGGGCAGAAGTATCCTTTTGTTGGCTGAACTCTATAGAAGCAATTTTCTTTAAACTGTGGCTCTTGTTAAAATACTAAATTCAATTTTATTTAATATCCTAAAACAGTGGAAGTAATAATTCTGTGATGCCTTTGGTCTTCAATATTCTAGTAATGTGCATTTTTAATTAAGAAGCTATTTTAACTTTCTGAGAAAGTGTATGACATGAATAGGCTTGATTCAAAGGGAACTGTTGCTGTACTTCATAAGGTCTCTGCAAACACGTAGAGGTTTTTAAAAAGATCTAAGTAAGTGCTAAAAATACAATTTAGAAAACCTGTTACCTGCTGGTTAAACAGTGCTATAACAGCATAGAATGCAAGGATTATATGCTGCGGTGTGACCTGTGCCACTGGAAGCTGTGAAGGGATCAGGAGAGGAAGGGCACATGCAGTGAACAAAAAAGATATACTGATTCAAATTCCTGTAAATTTTGGATAAAATTAAAAACTTCCTTTCCTGAACAGGAACGTCCTTTGCTCTAGGGTTGCAAGCACTGAATGTTATATCAGCTATACAATCTGCAAAACTATTTTCAATGAAAGCTGATAAACGTACATTCAAGGAATTAAGATTAAGCACTTAATCAATATGATGTATATCCTGAGGGCACCACAATGTAATGCTTTTAAGAAGCTAATTGTAAGCTATAATCAAGAACTAATTGGCTGATCAAGTAAGAATTTCTTTTCTAAAATTGCTTTGCTTATTAAATTTAAACATTTATGACATCTGATTTTTTTCTCTTTTTTTTTTTTTTTTCTAGAAAAGGAAAATTACTTTTAGAGCTTGGCTGCTGCGTTTTACTGGGACTTGATTTGTTGTTTATTTTGCCTGCTTTGACCTAGGCCTCTACACACACAAGTGAGTTGCTTCTTCTTATACTCACTTCAGACTCCTCCAGTCACAGAGTAGGCAAGAGAGCCACTTGGAGCGTAATCCCAATTTCCTTCATTAGTCAGCTGGCACTGGTGGCGTACAGATCATTTTCTGTCCTTGAACCAAAAATTATCTGATATGAGTTACCCATCCCCCCCCTTCTGGGTGGGTAAGGGGAATCTTAATGTTTCTTTTGAATAAGAAAAGTGATAATAATAGGCCATGTCTAAAGAGAAAAAAATGGAAATGCTTAAAAATGTCCATTAGTAATGTGGAACTTTTAAATAGTTTGCTGCCCAAGCCTGAGGGTAAATCAGAACCCACTGGAGAAGCCCACCAAGTGTGCATAGTGATCCTTCAACATGCTTTGTAAATGTGTGTAACTAAGGTGCTGATAAAGGATGGTCAACCTTATCTGTGGCATTCAGGGGACATTATTGATGTGCTGTTGCTCCCCTAATTCACTATAGTATCAGTATCTTTAGTTACACAAAAGGCATGTGTGAATATGGTACCACTATGCAAACTTTAGTACTTGATTACTGCCAGAACAGCCATGATTGGTGGTGTTCAAGGGCAATATCAGTGAAGAGCCAGGGTGCAAAATAGGGATAATGGTTAATCAGACTGAAGACAGAAATTCAAGGGAAATTACTTCAGAACACGGCCAGGCCAGGATGGCACCTTATTGACCTTTGCAGTGTCAGAGAGCAAGAACAGAGTTGCTATAAGTCTAGCAAACATAAAACTAAGTTGGTGAAAAACCCGAGTAATTCTTACCTCTTGGGAAATGTGTGGTTTTTAGGGATTGAGCCAGTCTGATGTTAGACTTCAGGAAGTTATCAGATACTTTTTATTTTGTAATGTGTTCTTGACATGTTTTTTTGCTTTCCTGACTGTCACATTAAGTATTCTAAATATCGCCGATATTCCATCTTTTAAAACATGGAGATAACATGAAAAATTAAATAAGGCTGCTGTGTATTCTCTCTCTTAATGGTTTGATTTATCAAATTGTATTGAACCTTGGGGGTTGGAAGAGAACCATTAACATGACTACATGACACAGTCCACATTGCTATGATAAACAAGTACTTCTTTTAGCAGGAAGCCATACAATAAGAAGCAGTGATTTTTTCATTATTAAGCAACTACTATTCATTTTTCAATCCGCAAAGAATAATTTTGACATTTTTTCCCATGCTTTTATTCCAGTACCTTTTCATGAAATCCTTTTTAAGGTGAATTAAGAAAGGAGATGAATTCATACACTCAGTCTCAGCAACTGGCAGATATAGTATGTCATTCCTGTTTCAGAACTGTGACATTAAGTTTTTCTCGGTGTGTTCCAAACCTAAAACTCAACCAACTTAAAACTTTTGACACCACACCCTCCAGAAAATGTCTAATTGCTCCTACTCCCGTCTTTATATATGATAGAATAGATGCTGCTTTGATAATATTTCTGATATGCTATTTGAGTGGCAGCACAGGAAATCAAACCCATAGTCCTCAAGCACAGCAGCATCGCAATGATACTCTTCTTTCAGCCTTCTGTCCTTTCAAGGATCTCTTTCAATGATGTTTTTCTCTTTGCATATTCACTTATGATGTAAAAAATGATGAATTTCTATAAATTTGTAATCCCTGTCAATGTTAAAAGTTGTGCAGCATTTTGAGTTGCTTCTTATGTGTTTTTAGCATGCACTCCTAGTAAACTGCTGAAGAGAACCACTCCGTAAAAGGTGGTACGCGTTCATTCCAAATCCCACTGGCTTCAGTGTGAGCATTTTAATTAATTCTAATCCAGTCCCAAATGTTCATCCTTAATGTTCCTTGCAAACAGCCTCTTCAGACTTGAAGAGTGTGTTACTGCTTCATGTGGCAGAACAGAAAAATGAGATTACAGACAGATAACAGAGGCTTGATGCCAAAACTGGCAGTTCAGCAGCTGAAATGCACTGGGTGTTCCTCGGGTCTTGCCAGAAAGAACTAAGCCAACTTCTGTTTGTAGACTAGACTTGCTACATGTGCCAAAAGTGAGCTTTCTACTAACCATTCTGATAACAACTGTAATCAGTGATTGCTAATGAAAAATATTGTCACATTTTCCAGTGTGTCTCTTTGGCTGTCGCCGATGGTCTTCCAGATCACAGTTTTGGTCACAATAGGCTTCATAGTTTTGAGTATACTGTTCTGTATGGATAAAGCAGTTTTCAACCTTTTGGAGTTCAGGGATGCCTTCAGATTTTCCAGTGGAGGTAAGAAGCCATGTGTAGAGAAATTCAGCCTCCTGGCAGTAGTCTCACTGTCTGTTTTTAGTGAGCTTTCACAGTCCTAAGGGCTGTCTGCAAGTCAGGCGCATACCCTCAGTCTCTGTGAGGATGCTGAGTGCCCCAACACACCTTGTTTGCCCTGATGAGCCTCTCCTGGACCCCTCACACAAGCACCATCTGCCTTCTGGTCCAGGAGTTCTGTTTCTGGTCAGGCTTCAGCCCTTGTCAGAGCTGCCAGAGAGCAGCAACCATGACACCGCTACAGGAGGGAAGAGAAGGCAGGAGCTAAAGGGGGACCACAGTGCAGGCAGGGCAGCACTTTAGCTGATGGAGCACAGTCCGCAGGCAGGGTGTAGGCAGATGGGGAGAGCAACAGCTTTCCATCAATAGTCTGGTGCTCATCAGACAAGGTAAGTCAGTGTTATATCCAAGATCAGTCAGGGAAATCCAGCCTGAGGTTCAGGAACAGCAGGGGACAGGAGACAGGTACTTTATGGTGTAGCTAAAGGCAGAGCTGGGGTGTCCAGGTCTGAGCTTAAAGGGAGCTTGAGTCCATGGCCAAGGATGTGAGCGCCTGGGGGGGGTCTCAGATGAGGCTGGTCAGGGTGATTAAGGCCTGTTGAGGCACCTAGGGCCCTGACAGTCAATTAAAACTGTCCAAGAAAGGAAGGGAAAACTATTTCAAAGCAGGGAACTGCAGGAGGATGGTCAACTTCAGTGTTGGGTGTCAAGCATTTTAAGAACCAGGCTAAGAATTAAGCTAAGAATAAGTGGGAAGACAGAGAATCTCAGTGAATTGAAGAATTGTCCATGTCTGTCAAGCACACACTGAAAAAAGGGCTGACGTGTTGTTCTGGTTTAAAATAAAATAGAAATGGCAGAATTTATTTCTGAGATGTTTCAGCTCACCACACCTCGTTGCTGTGCAGAGTCAAACATAGGGAACAGAACATATTTTCAAGTTGGCAAGTAGGTTGTTTTCAAAATAAGCTGCAGGAAGCTTACTGAAATTGAAAAAAATGTTCACCAGCTCTTCTATCTTCATTTTGGTGCCTATTCTGTGCCTTCAATGACAGAGCACTGTGTTTGTCCAGTTGTGCTATCCGCCTCTACATACTCTACCCAAGGGAAGAAAGCCACACTGAGGTAGCGCTCAGAATGCATAATGCACTGTGAGATACAGATAAATCCCATTTTGTCAGAGGTCTAAGTGGCAGAATCTGCAAAGCTAGGGACTGCTGCATTTTCAGTACAGATACTGTTCATCAGTCCATTATTTTAGTCTCTTTCTCTGCTCCCTTCTCCCCTATGTTATCAGATCTACAAAATAAAGGCTTATGAAGTTTAGTGAACCAGGTAGAGGTATAAAATATAAGCTGCTAAAACATTAAATTTGTGGTTTAATGGAAGACACGCACCTACAGCCACTTGGATTTATCTACTTTAGGGCTGAAGTTTTCTTACACTTGCTGAAAAACTGCATGTGCTAAGTCATATGTGCACTGTGCAATTTGCAATTATAGTGCGGTTCAGGTTAACAAATTGAAGAGACCTAATTACACGTGTTGTCAGCAAATGATGCAGTTTGAATATGGCTAAAACCTGAGTTTATGGGAGTGTTTAAGAACTCTCTGTTTTCCAGTATGGAATAAAATTATGTAAACGATTTGTACACTCATAAGTCAGTGCAGCCTTAAAAAACGCAACTGGATTTTTAGGAGCAGCATTTATATTTGGTGAGGTTAGAGTACTCATGATTTCCTTTCTTTCCTGGTTAAGGTCTGGAAGACAATGAGTCAGCCTTAATTGTGAAAAAAGTAATTTCTACCTGAAACTGTTAAATTTTCCCCCAGGGAGAGGTAAGACTTTATGGGTGTGCAGAATAACTTTTTTTTTTTAATACAGCAGAACTAGTGCTCTATTTGAATATCATGTTCCATAATCTTTAATAGCCGAGGTATGTCTGAAGCAGAGGGTTACATTACTGTGATCACAGGCTTCCAGTAAAAACACTATATCTGGCAAGGTGCAGAAAACAGTCCCAGGAAAACCCTAAAGGAACCAGATGAAATAGAAAAGATTTGTGTGCATTATCTGGAATATACACAGTGTATTTCTTTTAGACAAATCGTTTAGAAAGTACCTTGTTCTTTAAGAATGACTGAGAAAAACTAAAATGGATATAAAACCAAATCACTTTGTTTGCAAGAAGGAACTTGGCAGTCTTGGTTGTACTTGTACAAAAATGAGAAGAATTCAGGTTTGCAGGCTACTTTTAAAATACTATAATCTGTTCATTAACCCCCTTCCTCTTTTATATGAGATGCCAAGATGTTTTAAGACAGATCATCAACTTTTAATTATTTCAGAATGAAAAAATAAAATAAAACTATATAAAGCTTTTACATTTAATTCCTACTTAAATATACAGGAATTTTTTTTTGCTATTTATAAACCTATTTTGAAAGCACTGAAAATACATTTTGCCAAGGTACCTGTTATATGCATATTATTAGACTGTTTTTATCACAGCGCTCTGTGAATGTTCTTCCTGTCATTCTTGATTATAGCTGAGTTCCCATATTGATGAATTTCCATGTCACAGACTCTGAAATTGTTACTTAGGTGCAAGTACACTTCTCATCAATTCTGTTATTGCCTTATCTGTGTAGTGATCTGTACCTGACACATACAGCTTTTACTTTTGTAGTTAAGCAGCTTTCTGGTTTGAGTTTGGGTTGGTTTTAGTTGTTTTCTTTCAGAGGTAGCAAGTTTATGGAAAAACATAAGGAAGAAATGATCTACAATTCAAAGAACAATGTGTTGAAATTACCAAATATTAATTTTAGGACCTATTTTGATACCTACCTGTGTCAAGGTGGGCCAGTGACCTAAATTTTCTGTGTTTCAGGTGCCACTATTTCAAAGCAGGAAAGAGAAAATTATTAAATACTCCGCCTGTGTAGTTTATCTAAGGTACTTGTCTAAAAGCAAATTCTTGTGCTTTTTAACAATTATAGTCTAAAACATTTGTTATATATTTCCTATTCATCCTAATTAATTTGCAACACAAAACACATAGGCTAAATGTCATGTAGTTTTTGCTTTTCAAAACAGAGGAAAAGTAACAAGCACATACACTAAAGTGGCATTTTTTTGTGTTCGAGATCAGACCTTTTGGACTACAGCAAAATCATTAAAAAGCTGGCATTTTTATGGCACATGACAGGGACTTCACACATACCTGATCTGTATTTAATTACTGTTCAGGTCTGACATCTTTGTCAAATGTTTCTCCAAGATCAAATATGTATGAAAACAGAAAACTCTTTTCCTTGTCTCATATGGGCAATGGTTGTTTAACCAGTTTTAGCTAACCATTTAGGCTTTGTGACCTTTGGGTTCATATGTGCCACCTATCCTCCAGAGTCAGTTGAGGTGTCCCCTAGTCCCTCTCTAGTTTTCCAGACTGCATTCTGAACCTTTTCAGTTATTCTGTGAAAGATGTATTTGTACACCCTCATATTCAGCACTTGACACTTAATTTTCATTTATAGAAACGAGCTCTTCATTTAATACAAGACAATTGATTATTTTATTTTTAGTATGTATTAGAATGATAGGATAGTTTAGATGGGAAAGGACCTCTGCAAGTCATCTAGTCTCAAGCTCGGACTTCGAGTTCTGTCTGGTTGAATTCTGAATACCTCCAGGGCTGGGGACCCGAGAGCTCCTCTGTGCAGCTAATCCAGCCTCACCATGAAGAATTTCTTCCTTGTAACTGTCTGAAATTTCCCTTGCTGCATCTTGCAGCTGTTTCTTCTTTTCTTTTTGTTCTTTACTTCTGAAAAGAGCCTAACCCTGTTGTCTTTATAATCACAGAATCACAGAATGGTAGGGGTTGGAAGGGACCTCTGGAGATCATCTAGTCCAACCCTTCTGCCAGAGCAGGTTCACCTACAGCAGGTTGGACAGGAATGCGTCTAGGCGGGTTTTCAAGATCTCCAGAGAAGGAGACTACACAACCTCTCCGGGCAGCCTGTTCTAGTGCTCTGCCACCCTCAAAGTAAAGAAGTCCCTCCTCATGTTAAGGTGGAACTTTGTATGTTCAAGTTTGTGCCCGTTACCTCTTGTCCTATCTCTGGACACCACTGAAAAAAGACTGTTCCCATCCCCCTGGCACCCTCCCTTTAACCATTTATAAGCATTAATAAGATCCCCCCTCAGTCATCTTTTCTCTAGACTGAAAAGACCCAAGTCCCTCAGTCTTCCCTTATAAGAAAGTTGCTCCAGTCACCTAATCATCTTTGTAGCTCTTTGCTGTAGTCTGTCCAGCAGATCCCTGTCCTTCTTGAACCGGAGAGCCCAGAACTGGACACAGTACTCCAGATCTGGCCTCACCAGGGCAGAGTAGAGGGGGAGGATGACCTCCCTCAACCTGCTGGCCACACTCTTCTTGATGCCCCCCAGGATGCCATTGGACAACTTGGCACATTGCTGGTTCATGGTCATCCTGTTGTCCACTAGGACTCCCAGGTCCCTTTCCACTGCTCTCCAGGAGGTCAGCCCCCCAACCTGTACTGCTGCATGGGGTTATTCCTTCCCAGGTGCAGCACCCTACGCTTGCCCTTGTTGAATTTCATTGTGTTCCTCCCAGCCCAATTCTCTAGCCTGTCCAAGTCTCGCTGAATGGTGGCACAGCCTTCTGGACTCGTTAGACGATGGAAGATCATGATTAGATTCCTCCATAAGCCTTCTTCTCTGGACGCTGAGCAAACACAGCTCCCTCTCATTGTATATCATGCATCGCAAGCCTCTAACCGGTCTGGTGATCCTCTCCCTCTCCAGTTTGTCATTGTCTTTTTTAGATCATGGTGGTGTTCAGGGGGGTGAAATAGGATGTGTTAGTCTGGGTGTGGCTACACAGGTAGATGCGAAAAACTCCATCAGCCAGCTGGCAGCACGCCTGCTAATGCAACCCAGGACGCGACCCATCTGTCATGGTGGAAAGGGCACTCTGCAGGTTCGTGTTCAGCCTGTTACTCACCTTAACCCTCAGGTCCATTTCTGCAGACTTAATACAGTGGCCTAAATCTAATGTATGTAAATATTGATTTAACTCAGGGAATAAATTCCACATCTTAAATTCGCATTTTGGTGTAAACAACTTAATGAGATATAACAATAATACACCTCTATATTAAAATACTTATCAGAGAATGCTTTGTTTGTTCATTTCCTTCATTGCTTTCTAGCACTAATGGGATAACAAACCCCAAACAAACCAGTCTATGCCACTGTGATGGGCTGACCCTGGCTGGACACCAGGTGCCCACCAAAGCTGCTCTGTTACTCCCCTCCTCAGCTGGACAGGGGAGAGAAAATACAATGAAAATCTTGTGGGCGGAGATAAGGACAGGGACATCACTCACCAACTACTGTCACAGGCAAACCAGGCTCGACTTGAGGAAATTAATGTCATTTATTACCAATCAAATCAGAGTAGGGTAATGAGAAATAAAACCTAAATCTTAAAACACCTTCTCTCCCCCCCTCCTTTCTTCCCAGGCTCAACTTCACTCCTGATTTGCTCTACTTCCTCTCCCCAGCGGTGCAGGGGGATGGGGAGTGGGGGTTGTGGTCAGTGCCTCACATTGTCTCTGCTGCTCCTTCCTCCTAAGAAAGGGGACTCCTCACACTCTTCCCCTGCTCCAGCATGGGGTCCCTCCCACGGGAGACAGTCCTCCATGAACTGCTCCAACATGAGTCCTTCCCGTGGGCAGCTGTTATTCATGAACTGCTCCAGCGTGGGTCCTTTCACAGGGTCCAGTACTTCAACAACAGACTGCTGTAGTATGGATCCACCACAGGATCACAAGTCCTGCCAGTAAACCTGTTCTAGTGTGGGCTCCTCTCTCCTGTGCTCACAGGTCCTGCCAGAAACTTGCTCCAGCACAGGCTGTCCACAGGGTCACAGCCTCCTTTGGGCACATCCAGCTCCTCCGGTATGAGGTTCTCCATGGGCTGCAGGTGGATATCTGCTCCACCATGGACCTCCATGGCCTGCAGGGGAACAACCTGCCTCACCATGGTCTTCACCACGGGGTGCATGGGAATCTCTACTCTGGTGGCTGGAGCACCTCCTCCCCATCCTTCTTCACTGATCTTGGTGTCTGCAGAGTTGTTTCTCTCACATATTCTTACTCCTCTTTTCTGGCTGCTGTTCCATAGAAGGTTTTTTTTTCCCCTTCTTAGATATGTTACCCCAGAGGCACTACCACCTTCGCTGGTGGGCTCTACCTTGGTCATCAGTGGATCTGTCTAAGAGCTGGCTGGCATTGGCTCTATCAGACATAGGGAAACTTCCAGCAGCTTCTCACAGAAGCCACCACTGTATACCCCTCTGCTACCCAAACCTCGCCATGCAAACCCAATACAGCAACTAAGGACAAGTGTTTCTTTTTTCATAGAATTTGTGAATTCTTCCCATCCAAATTTAGGTGTTACTAATGATTTTTTTTTATAGTGAAGCATTTCATTGTATATATGCATATGTATACACAATATATTAATATATATTAATTATATGTATATATGATTAGAGAGATATATATCTACACATACACACATTATTATTTTTTAGCTAGGGTCACTGATCTATTTCATGTTCTCCACCCGGACTAATTTCATTTTACTGTACACCTGGAATTACTCCTTTTTCCCTCGCTATTTAGGTCAAAGAGATGAATGCTCAGTTTCTTCTCAGATTCCCACAGCTGAGGCAATCCCTCACCAGAAAAACTTGGTTATGTCATTCTTGTTTTTATTATTTATTTATATTCACAAGATATTTTGGCAAGCGTGCTGGCTGAATGCCAATGAGGAAATAGGCTTTCAGTCACAGAAAGCACTATTTATAGTTTGTTACATTTTTTTTTTCTCAGGAGAGACAATGCAAACATCTTTCGCTGAAGGAGGAATAGGTTAATACGAGCGCTTGAGATTCTCAGAACAAGCATCAGTCTGACGTTGAGCTTGTGAAAGAGAGAAATAAAATTGAAGCAGCAAGTTCAGATGTTGCCATGCTGAAAATGTAGCAAAGTAAAATATTTAGGAAATGAGAACTATGGAATTCAAAAAAGGTTTTTGTGCTCCAACTTTTCATTTCCTGTTACGAGCAATAAAAAGTAACTGGTGTTAAAGATAAAAAAAGAAAGAATATATGCTTTACGTGAATAGCAAAATGCCTGGAAAGCAGCGTGGGTTAAAAATTAGGGTGTTAAAGTATCTTTTAACATTATGTCAAGAAACCACTACTCTCTTACCAAGGTTTATTGGCCGCAACAGCTGATTCCCCCTGACGAGGCCCATATAAACCAACAGCAGAAAAGGTGGGAGTCGGCAGGCCATAGTTGCTCAGAACTGAGAGGAGTCTTGGGACTCTTAATTCTGCAGGCGCAGGGATGACATTCCCCTGCCGAAAGCCAGCAGCACGGAAAGCTGATTCTTCTCAGAAAGTTTTTCCCAGTGGAAGCTGAGACTGTGACCTCATATTTCCTCCTGAAATGTGAAGAACGCTTCCCTGTTTTATTCCAGGAAGGAAAGGCGCTTAATTCCAGCTTGTAATACAGCTTGCCCTACAAGGTGGCCTTCAACCTTCCTGAGTTTTCCTTAGGCTTCAGTGCTGTTCTGTGGCATCTGTCAGTCTAGGGTTTGTGCCGTTACTGTTTCATTGTACCTGCGCATCACAGATTTGTGCAGAGTAATCGGCATTGTGGCACCTCCTTTCAGGATATTCTTTGAAGGATACTTAGAGCAGAGAGGTAATGCAGGGATGAGAAATATGGTGCAAGCAGAAACTGAAGAATGGCCTGTCTCCCAACTTTTTCTACTTAGGCTCCCTTGGTTAAAGGAGAATTCATTTTTACAATATTATTGAATTTTTATCAAAGATGATTCAGTTAACATTTCCTTGCGCTCACTGGACAGTTTTTCATTTTTGGTCTTACAAATGCATTTGATCTGATTTCATTGTACCATTAGCTCTTTGGGTTTGTACTGCTTTAAGCAGAGCTTTTGCAGATCCTGTTTCTGTGCTTATAGATCAGCTGTAAGGGAGGAAGAATTAGGCCTGTGATAAAAGCACTGCAAGAAAAGAATTAGTAGAGTTATTTGGTTTTGGCAGCAATTTAAGGTCCTAGGAGACAGTTAAAGATAGTGTTTTTTGTTCATGGCTGATGTACAC
Organism: Vanellus vanellus; assembly: GCF_965231255.1. NCBI lineage: Eukaryota > Metazoa > Chordata > Aves > Charadriiformes > Charadriidae > Vanellus > Vanellus vanellus. The sequence goes on from NC_138908.1 coordinate 61,545,278, forward strand.
AGAAAAAATGAACGTGTTTTCAGGCAAAAAGGTACTTTTCTTTTTATTATCAAATTTCAAGCAAGAACAACTTAAAAGCAATTCCTCTGGTTTCATTCTAATTAGGTAAATTAGTTAAATAGTTTAAGAGAAGCTGGGCAGGTATATCCTACAGTGCAGAGAGAGAAACAGTTATCTTTGCTAGTTTAATGAGGGAGGAAAGGAATAAAACAGGAAGGGAGAGATTGCGGTGTACCATGAAACCCCCACCTCTGCTGAGCTAAGGATCTTTGATGTGTAATAGATTAATGAATTCCCAGGCTCATTTTGTGTAGGTGTTTTGTGGCTGCACTGAGGATGTATGGTGAAAAGTGCTGGTACAGGACAAGTGGCGAGAACACCATCCAGACCGGGAGAGGGTTGGGGGCTGTCGCTGTTAGTGGCACTGCGGGCTTGCAGTGATTTTCATGTCTTTGGCAACTGCAGCCTGACATAGAAGAGTTGCAGCCGGGGTGTGTGGCTCTCAACATGTGAGAAAGAAAAATTGCTTAGGTTATAGAAGCTTAGCTTTCAATCTGCTAACATTACCTGAGAAGAATCCCATTCTTACTAGCTTTGGTGCCAGCCTTTAGTTATTATAAATAAATACCTCTATAAATACCTCTATAAATAAATACCTTTTATTGAGGTATGTGTTCTTTATTGGGGCATAGTGAAGCAAGTACTATGCTGGAACAATAAAGGAACAACACTTCTAGAACAGTTTTGTGCCTGAAGAGACGGGGAGGAAGTTTGCAGTTATCCCAGCAAATTCAAGGGTGAGTGGTACCTCTGCATATGGCTCAGGTCTGTGGTGACCTCTAGGGTTGCATCCTTTGTGTTATTTGAACTTGGAGCAACAGACTTTTATCTACGCAAAGGTTGTTGATAATAAAAAACACAAAGGCAGTAAAGCAGAAGTCAAACCAGAATCAAAATGTTGGGTAAAATGTGCATTTTAAAATGCATCAATTTAAATAAGAAATATTTTTTAGTATTTTCTTTTTCTTTGAAAAGGAATTACAGATTCAAAAGAAAAGCAGGAAAGATGCTATAGTAGGTCCCCAGGTGTATCTAAAATGCCGTAGCTCCATTTGAGAGTGACTTCCTGGTCTATGCAGAAAAATTCATTATCTGAAGATAGGCATATAGCTAATATCGTGTGTTGTTAGTCTTCAGTAAGTCTTCTCATGGATTATGTTAAGCAAAGATATAAGTCTTTGCAGGAGTGGACCTTCTGACATCTCATAGATTTACATCATCATGGGACCTCACTGATTTAGTCCAACCTTTATTTCAGATGTAGCATAACATGTACAAAGTGGTAACTATACTGAAATTTGTGAATATAATAGAGTGGAAAAGAATAAACACTAGAATAAACAAATAAAAAACAAACAAAGAAAAAACAAATAATTTGATTTTTTTTTGTGCCTTCATCTTGGAATGTTTTGGAAAAAAAACTTTGTAGACATTTCTTGAAATAGTATTTTTATTTCAGGTGAAATCACCATTTTCCTGGGCTTATTTTTTTTTTTAATTGAAAGAATTCAATAGGAATACGGTGTTTAGTTTAGTGAAAGTGAGCAGGCTTGTTGGATAAGACAGTTGGTACAAAAAAGAGTATATGGCTAGACTCTTGTCTGTGCTTTTGCTGCTTTATGCTACTCAGGTAGTCAGTAATCCTCACCCTTTCAGACTTTCCAGTTACTTACTTGTAGTCAATCAGTCTAACATAATTAAAAGGGTGGAGAGCTATCATGCATGGGCTGTGAATAATTCCTCCTTGTACTTACCACCCTGAAGGCAGGGATTTCAGTTCATTGAGAAAGCAAAGCTTTTCAAAAGAACAATGTTCAAATTAGGTGTGCTGCTTGGAGACTTTGGCAAGATAAAGAGAAATTTCTGATTTCATATTCAGTACACCTTTCTGTTTGCCCAGACAGAAATTTGACTTACAGTATAAGCTCAGTTGCTTTTGCAAATTTGTTTTTTTAGTGTCTGCTGAACTCATGAGGTAGGTGTACAATAGGAGTGCAAAGCACGGTTTTGCCAGTGTCAGCAAAAGATTTAGATATTATATTCATTTAGTATTCCTAAACTCCTGCTGTCTTTCCTCCGTAGACATACCCTACAGTAAAATGGAATTTGACAACTGAAAATCATTAAAAGACAACTGTACTCTCTGGAAAACAAACAAACAAACAAACAAACAAACAAACCAGTAATCTAAGAATTAGAGTAATTCAGAGTTTAGGTTAAGTAGGGCGCATGCACATTCTAAAATAATCTAAACCAGTCAAAATTAGGAACACTTTGTAATCATTAACCCTCAGAATAGTACATGTTAGGAGTTCATGAAGTTCTTGAAAGTATTTGCAGAAGGCTACAGCAGACCCAGTGAATGTTTTTATGCATTCCATGTTCAGTAACAGCTCACAGATACTGTAGTCACACACAGGTAACAGCAATGACGAGACGCCTAATTCAGTGCATAGAGAATAACTTCTAAGGAGTGCCTTGGAAACCAAAAAGCTGTAATTAGACAAACTTCCTTAGCATAAAAGATTCACCAGGATGACCTACTTAGAAGGATCATCATGTACCTAAAATCAGGCTACAGTTTTCAGTCATAAATATTACATCCTGGCTTTTTTAAGGCTGCATTGCTCTTCCAGTAAATGTTTCATTTTGCATTGGATAGTTGAGTAGTGCCATCACATCTGATTTCTTTGAGAAACATTCAAAGTGTATGAAATTAGTCTAGAGGAAGGGGCTAAAAATAAAGATATTTTCTACTATAGCTGAATTTCTATAGTTGTTATAAAGAAAGGTAGGGAAATACCCTTTAGCTTCTTAAGTCTGTGTGTCTGTGTGATTTTAGGGTTGGTTTTCTTTAATGAGAAGTACATCATGTCCTTAGTTTATCTAATGCAGTCTGTAATTCTTCTCATCCCTCAACACAGTATCAGTCTTAAAATTCATGTCTGGAATATACTTCTGGGGACGGTGTTTATAACTGAATAAGTAAAGGACAACTTCTCAAAGCACTACCCTGGTCTGCTCCTATGAAGCTCGGGGGCGCCATCCACACTACTTCAGCAAGGGGAGTAGGATTTGCGTCAGAAATTTCCAGTCATTTATTCTTACTCCTGCATTACATCTCTCTGCCTCCTTAGTTGTACTACTGCAGATTTTTCTGAGGTTATGCTGGAAAATAGATCATTAAAATGGTCATAGTTAAAAATAACCTCTTCTCCGAGTTGGAAGCAGGTGGTATTTTCTTGGAAGCTCTGCTACATAAATTTTATCCTACTTTCTCCCAGAGGTGAGGCTCCTGCAATCCTGTTGCAGTGCCCCGGTTCACTTCCCCTTAACTTTAGACACATGAGTAATGGTACAGTTTTGTAATTGATTTCAGCTGTCCTAACTATGGACTCTTGCCAAAGAATGATCCTGCATTTCTTCCCTCCCTCTGCTTGCATGCTGCTGCTATTTCTTTCTGCTACCCCTAGCAATCTTGTAGGTGTCTGATAAACAAATTGCCTTGCTCGTATGCCTGAAAACTGCCCAGAAGAGAAGGGAATGGTTATTCTTTGGTGAAATAAGCAAGCTGCTCTTGACTCATTGTGTCTGCATCTGTGATTCTGGGGCTGCATAAAGGAAGAGATGGAAAGGTACAACAGGGGAGCAGGGAGAGGGACTGGGACAAAATGTCTTGGTGCTTTCACGCACCTAAATTAGCATAAACTCACGCCAGACTAACAGACGCAGGGATGAATTAGCTGATGAAATACAGTTGCTCAACACTGCCTCTACTGACACTGTGGACAGGAGAGGGAGGGATGTGTCTGTCAGTGACTTAGGTATTGGAAATCTCTGAAGTCTAAAGTTACACCACTTCCATGCACCTAGCTCCCCACACTGATTTTTTTTAGGGTGGGACTGTGACTGCATTGGCCAAGTTCAGTCAGCTTTGAGAGACTGGTACAGATCTCAGGAGTATTGACTCCCTACAAGATTTGTGTAAGTGGGAGGTTGGACAGAGAACAGATATATCGTGTTAACTCACTGAGAGAAAAGCTAATATTTGTAGCCTCTTATTACAAAGCAGGGAGTTCAAATGGGGAAGGACACTGCAGACAGAGTCAATATGATCTATGATGCTTGGAAATGCTTGTTTTCTTTCAGAATAAAACCCATTATCCGTTGAAAGACTAGAGTGTAATAAATTTCATTCTGAAAACCAGTAGAGATATTAGATTTCTCTTCAAGAGTATTTTCCTTGTAATCTGGGATATTTCCATCTCTGAAGAAAATCCAGGTTTGTATATTTGAAGTCCTAAACTGTGGTGTCTAGTGCTTAAATGAAGAATTAGTATGTTACCGTATTAGTGTGAAGAATTAACTAAGGAGCAATGTACAAACTTTTTTTCTCTCATATTTTGCAGGTTGAATATTACAGCTTCACATGTACTTGGACTTTTTCTACTGATGTCCAACACACAACAGATATTCTAAACAGTATTCAGCAGGTCCCTCTGCAGTATAACAGCAATCCTTCTTTGATACAAGATGGAGGAAACATACAAAGATAGGACTTCATTAGTGAAAGGGGCAAAAGATATTGCCAAAGAGGTGAAGAGGCAAGCAGTGAAAAAAGTGAATAAAGCTGTTGACAAAGCTCAGGATGGCTATACGCAGAGGTCCTACAACCGGTTCCAGGATGAGGAAGATGACGATGATTACTATGTCCAAGGAGGAAATTATGGTGTAGAAGCTAACGATGATGAAGGCTCAAGTGAAGCAACTGAAGGGCATGATGAAGATGATGAAATTTATGAAGGGGAGTATCAGGGAATCCCCAGCATGGGGCAGGGCAAGGATGGCATGGTGGCCTTAGGTCAGCCTATGCGTGATGAATATAAAGACCGTCATGAACTGGAAACAGAGAGGAAAGCTGATGAAGAAGAGCTAGCACAGCAGTATGAACTGATAATACAAGAATGTGGCCATGGTCGTTTCCAGTGGGCCCTCTTCTTTGTTTTGGGAATGGCCCTAATGGCTGACGGGGTTGAAGTTTTTGTAGTTGGATTTGTTTTGCCCAGTGCTGAAACAGATATGTGTATACCAAATTCTGGATCAGGATGGCTTGGTAAGTAAAGTCTTTGCTCTATCTTTGTGCTATTACAAGTGTTGTTTACAGTTTGCCTAAACACATATTTGTCAACACCAATGCTTTTGTAAGAATATGCTTGTATTGAATACAAATAAGCAATCCACAAAGTGCATTAACAGCTAATATGGATGTAATGAAGATTATATTATTTTTTTTAGATAATGGTTTTCTTTTTAGTCAGTAAGTATAAATAAATCACTAAAGAGGAAGACTGCTCGGTAACACTTAAGAGGGGGGGGGTGAATTTTGTTCTCATATACAAGAGCAGACATCCATATGAACTAATTTTAAAAAAAATTATACAGGATTTATACAAGCGTAATAAAGAGTAGATGATACAACTGTCCGGCAACACTGTCATCCTGCATGGGAGCCTTCCCAAGGGCAAGGTGTAATGCCATCTGGGAAATGCAGGAAATCCAGGGAAAATGCTGTCTTAGCCTTTTCCCTCCTTTTGTCTTTTACTCCTCTTATCCCAATGATGGTTCTCTAGCTGTCCAAAAAGAATAATGTTTACTTTGAGTCAGGGTGGGCAGAAGTCAGCAGGACAAATGGCTGAAGATGAGCCTGGGGTCTGCTTTTTTGAGCCTGTTCTGTTGATGGGGATGGGCTGTGTCTCATCCTGGTGGCTCTTCCCTCTTGTGGTGCAGCAGGTAGACAGCCTGAGCCAGCCTTGGGGGACTTGGTGAGAGCAGCAGCCCTGCGAGCGGGACCGTGCCTGGCCTCCCTGGGCATGTCTGGGCACAGCAGATAAAGTAAGACTCTTATGGGGCAGAGCTGTGGAGAAAGGGTGGAGAAATGCTTCCCTGAGGAAGAGGGGAGTTAGGAGCATGGGGTCTTGGGACGTGGCAAAAAATTCAATATATGTGTGTAGATAAGCAGCTTAGGGCTGAAGGACCCAAGCTATTACAGAAAAGGAGGTCTTCTTATAAAACATTTAGGAACCTTCATGTTTTAGCACATGTACTGTCCCCTGCTTCTTTACAGTGCATGGTTCTGTTGCAACAGTCTTATTTTAACTTAGCTAATTTTCCTGATTTCATTCCTTTGCTCACCATCAATTAGAAGAACCCTAAGATACCAACTGCATCAAAATTAGATTCAGAATTTTAAACAGCATAAGGCTACCTGTGCTATTTAAATAACACAGAAGCTTTCTCAGTAGACCATTAAGCCCATGACAGGGTGGATTCCTGCCATATCAGTACTAGCAGTTTGACTCTATAGGTTTCAATAAAGTGGACTGTAGTCACCCTCATTTATATCTCTAAGCCTCCCTCTGTGTCAGAGGATCATGAAAGAAAACAAGATGTCAGTTCTCAGGTGGCTGAGTCCTTTGAGGCATTCCTTCCCATTTGATAATTTGTTGTTAGAAATAAACTCCTCTGCCTATTTGTACAGTGCAGTGATTAAACTTCTGATAAAAGAAATTAAATTGTCTAAGTTTTTGTGGTTAAAGAGGCTGCATATAAATAATCTGCTTGGTACTGCTTGTTTACGCAAATTTTCAAACATCGTATTTGTCATGCTTGGACTTGTGAGTTTTCAGATCTACTTACAGAAAGAAGGTGTATAAAAGTGTCTATTTATAGCCATTTTGGAGCTCTATAAGGAATTCAAAGAGTAGAAAGAAAGAAGAAAAACCAAAACAACCCAAGAAGGTATCTCTAGATGAATGTTACTGTGTTAGTGCAGATAACAACACAGAATAGATTTTATAAAAGCAGTGTACACCCAACTTGCTTTTAACGTGATTTTAGTACCCATTACTTGGTAGTTTAGGACACCTTTAAAGTCTACTAATCCATTTTTATAAGTTCTCTTTATTGCTGGAACAAACATGGTGGCTCTCAACCCCATTTTTTAATTACTGATAACACACTTTGTTTTATCACAGGCACCCTCCCAACAAACTGAATGATTGAAGTTGTCTTAGTTCTCCAGATTGATAACAATATATGGGTAGTCACCAAATCTTTCTGCAATTAGTTCTTCTGGGGTTGAGGAAAAGAACAAGGTTATGCAACATTAAGAGGGAGCTTCATGATGCTTACACATTCAATAGCTAACTGATCTGCAAATGCGGTCCCTTTCACTTACATTAAATGTTAGGCTGGGAAGTGGATCTTTTCATAATTAAGACATTCTGGACACTTTAGTACTCCTGGCCTCTCTGATTGTCAAGTTATGGAGAACATGGCTGTAATGCTTTTTCTTTGTTACACCTGCTATATAGAATTGAAATTTTGAGGAAAATACATTATATTTTCTAAAAATAGCATTTCATTTAAACAGTTGCAGTGAGTATTATGGAGGTGTCTGGAATTGCGAGTGGAAAGTATTGTCCCACAGTTGCAGGTGGCCACGAGGATTCACAGACACCCGTCTGACCCATATCAAGGTTGAGAATTTCCCTGTCACTAGATTTCTTATGAAGCTTGAGACATCTTGAGATATATTGGAATGACTATGTCAACGTTTAACTAAAATTCAGTAAAGAAGCTGTTAAATGCCTCGTAGATAGATATACATGTGTGTGTGTATATATAAAAAAATGATTGCTGACGAAATTAAGGAAACAATTCTGGAAGGCTTAGGTGTGCAGGCAGTGTATTCTCATGCCTCAGATAAAGAAGTTGTAATGTATATCCCTGTATCTTTGTTTTGTAGTAGTATAACACTAGCCTCTGTGTTGTGGTATTAACAGTCAAATAATGCTATGCTAAAAGATTAGCATACATCAGCAGGAAAGAACAGAGATAAGCAGTTTCTTTCCAAGTGTGTATTGAAGGCATTGCAACACGTGGTGGTTTTATCAATAATTTCACAAAAATGATATTACTTGCCCATTGCTAATAGAAATATATCATAGGCTGCAATTCATCAGTACACTGATGTACATATTACTTATAACCAGTGTAGTTATACAGTCTTTGCAGACAGCATAACCTTAATTCCAGTGATACAAAATATTCATCCTGGCAGTAAATGTATAGTGAAAGTATTATTATATGATCATAACTAGGTCCTCGCAGCCATGCATTTCAATTATTTTGCTGTTGTGATTTCACATCGTAATTACATCCTAACTGGGGTCTTCCAGACAGGCATAATTTTTTTATGATTATAATTCCATAATCCAGAGCGCTTTAATGTTGTTAGAATACTAAAGTCATGGGACAAGTGCTAGGAGTTATAAGGTGGAATTTGTACACATACACAATATTTATTTTCCAGGCAATTTTCTAGACTGTTAAGAAACATGCTAAAACCATGTTAATTTGCCATTAAAAAAGCACTCATTGACTCAGTTATAAAAACTGATTTCTTATACGTCATGCCATGATAGTTTAATAGGGAACATGAGCTAATTAAAGGCATGTGACAATTTTCATAGACCCTCCCTGCTGCATTTTTTTTCATTTACTTGCACCAGGGCAATTTCCCAAATTCCCTCCCTGTTGACCCTTCTATAAGCTTGAGATCACTGTTGATTGATCACCAGCAGCATTTCAGAGCCCATAAAGTCATGTGATGAAAGTGCCGATCAGGATCATGAACTGGTTTCTCAATGCCTTTTGAGTTAAATAATAAAATAATATGTTTTTTTCACCTTCATGCAGTTGTTTTATTAAAAATAGGGAAGTTGACTTGCTTAAACTCTTCCAAGATTATAATGGCGTGTCACTAAGTGTGAGGGAAAAGCCTTCTCTCCCTGATCTATTACCTAGATGTACTTGTCAAGTCTGCATGTATGTGGATCCATGTTGACCTTGTGGGTTCTGGCACAGATGAGGCAGGACTGTAACTTCATGAGACAGGTTGTAGGCTCAAGCCTAAAGACATTTTAACTTTTCCTGCTTGCATCTTATCCCTTTGGTTTTACACACAGCTCAGAACTGGATGGATTTTAGATTAATTCTCTGGGCTCTGATTTGGGTGTAATTTTCTACATAAATTTGTTCCTATGTCTTTGCATGCAGATTGTTCTTATATAGAATCATAGAATCATAGAATTGTCTAGGTTGGAAGAGACCCTTGGGATCATCGAGTCCAATCATCTACCCTACTCTACAAAGTTCTCCCCTACACCATATCCCCCAACACCACATCTAAACGTCTCTTAAACACAGATTTGTTTTTTTTTCTTTCTATAAAATTTAAATTATGACCTTTTATTTTCTCAGCATCTCTGCATCTGAAATAATGAAACATTCTTGTCCCCAAGCTAGGTAAGGCTAGATTTTCCCAGCTATATCTATTCAGGATGCCATGCCACGACTGATCATCTTCTCGCTGGTTCTCCCATGGGACCAGTAGGCGCTTTGTGTGCAAGACTCTTGACAGCTGCACTGCTATCACTGTTGCTAGCAGTAGATATAGGTTGACTCCTGCTTGACCAGCCCACGATGCCAGTCTTTGTGGCACCAGTTGGCACATTTTTCAGACAGATACCTCCAACCCTATTTTGTACATTATCACCTCAGCACTAAAAAAAAATCATATAAAGGTGCCAGAATTGGGTGATTATTTTCTTCAAAACCTTTTTTTATTTTGCATTCTTGCCAGCAAAACCTGACAACTGGTTGCCCACTCATGTGTTCTGACTGCCATGCTTTCCAGAGGCCAATGGTTCTTCATTGCTTCCCAGTACGCTCCCTATCTGTTTTGAATCCATATATCATTGTCAGTATGAAGTTGAGACTGAGTGATCTCTTGAGCATGAACAGTCTTTTCTTATTCTGTATTACTTACCGTTGTGTTAAGCTATGTGTTGTCCAAGTCCTTGGTAAGGGCTTATAGATAGTACAGTAACAAAACCAGAAATAATCTTTATATGTAAAAGATATGCTTAGTTGATGAGCTAGATGCACAGTTTCTTCCATCTAAAAAACTTGAGTATTGTGGTAAATCACTGGGCTGATAATGCAGGTATTGTGAACATGAATAGCAACAAACAGCTTACTTTGGAAATCAAAGGATTCTCTGAAATCCCACATTTAGTGTCAGATAATGCCTTGATGTAGGAGTTTTCTGTGATATTATCAGAATTTAATAATCACATTTTTGTATAACATTTGTAGGGAGAAAACTATCACAGGTGTTAACTAGGTCTTTTGGGCTAAAGAAGTTTTCAGTCTGGGACAACAGGCATGTGCCTACCATTTCTGCATTGATTGACAATTTGCATATTAGCTGGTTGAGTGCAAATGCTTCCTATGTCTACTATGTCTTAAAACCTACTAAACATACCTGTTATAATTTTAATTCAGACAGTCCTTCCTCTTACATGGTAGAAACTGCTCCACAGAGGCTCAGTAATTGATGCAAAGTGCTTATAAACTCTGCTAAGAATACCAGATGATTACTGAATGTGCCCCCCTGCCCCCAGTTTCATAAACTACTGGACCGATCTTTTGCAACAACTTTATATTCAACAAATACCTTCCATGAAACTTATCAACGACAAATACATGTCCACATGGGACAGAAAGACCCAAACCACTGGTATAGGCTAGGCGCTGATCTGCTAGGTAGCAAACAGCTCTGCAGAAGAGGATCTAAGGCTCCTAGCAGGAAACAAGTTGAACATGGGTCAGCAATGCCTTGAACCAATAAAGGCTAATTGCATTCTGGGCTGCATTGGCAAGAGTGGCCAGTAAATAGAGGGAAGTGATTATTTTCCTTTTTCAACTCAGTGAGGTTACACGCGGGATTCTCTGTCCTGTTGTGGAGTCACCTGAAAGAAGAGATTAAGAAATTAAGGCAGATCCAGTAAAGGACCGGTAAGGTGGTTAGAGGGGCTGGAATATATTGCTTAGCGTGGAGAAAAGAGGTCTAAGAAGGGATCTGTCTGTAGTATTAAGTGATGTAATTGAGGAGGGCTACAGAGAAGGTGCAGTCAAATTTTTCTCAGCAGAGCACAGGAAGTCATAATTTGCAACCAGGGGACTTTTAGTATAATGAAGAAAGTTAACAGTAAGGTGGTCAACCACTGGGAGACATTGCACAGAGAAGCTGTGGGGTTAACTGAAGAGGGGCTGGAGCAGCATGATCTAGCTCTGAAGGTAACCCTGCTTTTAGCAGCAGTTCAGACTAGAGGTCTCCAAAGGTCCCTCCCAACCCAAGCTTTTATGATTTCATAAATTAAAAAATAACTGTCTGTAAATGTACAACACTTCCAGATTCCTAAAACTGAAAGAGATACTGTAGTTGTTACACTTGAATAAGCTTTTAAAGGAAGAGTGTTCTGAACTCATGGATTGTACACAGGCTTGCTGGTTTAAACAGAATAGCGTCTGAATTTGTTTGGGCAAGATCATATAACTTGAGTTATTTGTTCTCCTCCTGAGCCTGCATAAATTGTCTTTGGATCTGGCAGAAACCTGAAACCGTGCAACAAAATGTCAGTGAATAAAGGACTGCAGGACCTGAGTCTGACAGGACCATCTTGTACATATTCAGGCATCTACATGCCTAGTGGGATTCTCCAACGTGTCTAGGCACCTCACTACATCGCTAGACACCTTGCACACATCCTTAGAGACACAAATATATGGACAAATATGGAATCAAATTGTCATTCTCAGACTGTGGTTTCCCTTTTGCATGTTTGAATAGGTTTCTTTCATGTAACTCGTTGCTGATGCGACAAACTTTCCTTTTAGAGAGATTTCTTTTGTTGTGGATGCTCAAACTAAAATGATCTTAAGCAAAATTTTATGTTGAGTTTTCTTTGATGTTCGGTGCTTGTGATATTCCTTTGTTTTCCCACCTATTAAGTAGCTATAAATTCGCTGTGTCGGCCAGATACCTAGACATTGGAGGGGAGGAGGAGCTTTCTTGGGACTGCTAATCTTTTTTGAGGAGTATGATTTAATGTGAAAGCTAAAGATTTTATCTTTGCTATTTGGTGGTTAAATAAACATGTTATCACAAGCTTTTTCTTTTTGCCAGTTGTAAATAAATGTATTTCTAAAGCCTGAAAAAAGGCCATGAAAATTAAATGTATTGATCTTAATGATCAATTAAGTTTAGTCCTGTTTGTGAACTCATTAAAACTGTTTTTAACTAGCCTCATTTATGCTGTGTTATGTTACACTTGCGGCTTAACTGAAATTCTATCTTCAGGGCGAAGTCCAGAATTCAAAGACTGAAGACTGGGTGTCGTGGTTTGGGCCAAATTGGCTACTGGGGACCTGGGGGACCCCAGATGGGACCGACAGATGCTCCCTTCTACCTATCTTCAAAGAAAGAGGCAGAGGAGCGAAAAAGAGACTTACGAGTTTAGACGGAACAAAACTACTTTAATGAAATATTAATAATAAAATAAAAAGAAATAATGAAATATATACAAAACCATATCAAGTTCCTGAGATGACAATCACATCACCGGCTGGCACTGGGGCAGTCCCAGGCTGGACTCAGTGATGGATGGAAACTGGATTCCAGATCTGCATTCGGGATCGGGATCACAGGCAGATGAACAGAGTCCTCCTCAGACGTCGGCCATTGAAGGAAGAGAGAGCTGACCCTTTGATCCCTCAGTTTTATACTGAGCATGAGGCTGATGGGATGGAATACCCTGTTGGTCAGTTTAGGGTCACCTGTCCTGTCTGCTCCTCCCTGCAGGTGGGACCCCACTATGCTTTTTCGCTTCTGACCCTCCAACGGGGCAAATAACAAAGCTGGTTGGCCTTGGGTGTGATAGCAATAAGTGTAAGCAGGAGCCTCTCTGCATCCCATGCCTGGGCATCAGCTATAAACATAGGTCTTATCACACTGAGAGAGTGAACACTTTCTGCACAATATGCTGTTGATTTCAGTAGTTAGAAGAGGCCCAGCTAAGAAGTGAAGTTACTGAACAGAATTGATTCTGTTTTACCTCAAACCAGGACACTGGGGAAGTATAACACTGAGCATCTCATTTTCTGTTTTGCATTTCTTCTTAAAACTCAGCCATTTCAGAATTTATTTCAAACCAAAACCTGCCTCAGGTGTTACAGTTTTCACTTATCTACTCAATTCCAGTGATACTTAGTTTTGACAGCATGTTTCCTCCATATAGTATCGTTCAGAAAACAAGAACAGTTAACCATATATTTGCTACTTATTAAAAGGTCTGAATTTTAATAGATTGTCACAAAATTGTCCTTACACAGCAGTAAGTAAAACTTCTGCTGCTGCTGTATGTAGGTGTCTGTGTATAGTGCTGTTCTCTTTTGTTGTTAAATATTACTAGAGGTCATTAGATACAGGTGAGATTATTGCATGTTCCTTCATAGAATGTGGCAGGAGAAGGTGAGTTTCTTCTGGCTATATTCCAGTTCTTAGTGGGGTAGCAGATTTGTGATGACATAATAGACCACAAGTGATGTAAAATAAAGGAAAACCAGGCTCTGCTATTCTATATTTTACTATTATGTGCAGCTAGTAAATGTGTTCCTATAGAGCTGAAACTTCCAGGGGAAGATCTATATTTTTATTATGGAAAGCATGTTGAAGTTCTCTTTTTAAAATTATTTTAGACTTCAGGGGTAGAGGAAGAGATTCAGAACTAATTTTTTAATGTGGACTGTTGGTCATGGTATAAGTTTTATTGAAGAAAGCACAGATGTCAAAATGTTAGGTACTTATATATGGGCCTGAGAATTACTGTATTCACAAGAAATGCATCTAGGTTAAGAATACTTACTGTAACCACAGCAGACCTTTGAGCATGAGGAATCTCACTGAAGTAACAGTGAGAGTCCATTGCACTTCCAGTTAATAGTAGTAATAAATCTTTAGCAGTGATAGAAAGATTTAGAAATAGAGCTGCAGTCATTGAAATGTGCACTAAATATTCCAGAGCAACGTAAAAACTGGTCTGTAGGATTAATGTCTTATTTCTTCAGGACGAGATGCCAGAAATACAAATGCCATTGTGCATGCTCTTCACCTTTGGTACAGTTCAGTTCCCTTGCAATGACATTATTAGAGTACTCCTACTGCAGTGCTTTTTCTGCTTGCCTTCCAAACACAATTATTCGAGGGAGAAAAATTAAGGGACAGATCCTTAACCGTTCTAAGTGGCTACATTACGTGGACCAGTGGAGATGGTGGTTATGTTTATTTTTCTTTCTGGGAGGAAAAAAAGGGACAGTGGAGGGAGTATGCAATGTAGCTTTTGTCTATAACAAACCAGACTAGACCCGTATCACACAGAATACCATGGGCTTGTCACAAGACACGAACCGGGAGCACAGATTTGAACCATTAATGAAAGGCAGTCTACTAAGTCCTCTGTGCTGTTGCAGGCTCCCGTTATCACAGAATCACAGAATTTTCAGAGTTGGAAGGGACCTCTAGAGATCATCTAGTCCAACTCCCCTGCTAAAGCAGGATTGCCCAGAGCACATTACTCAGGACTGCTGGTTATAAGCCAGTATTTAAGGTGGGTCACAATTGCCCTTCTTTTCTGATGACGACGTTCCCGAACCACCTTATTGCAGCTGGTCCTAACAGGGAGAACAGTTCAACCATAACAAATGTTTTTCCTCTTTGAGGGTGTTCCTGCATGCAGCTTTACTGAAGAATACAAGCTATCGGACACCATTAACTTACATGTTCACTCTTTGCTTTTAAGAAGCTCGCCATTTAGCCTGGGGTTTAATGTAGTGTTTCCCTGACTCAATAACCAGTTTCAGTCGTGCAGTTTTAACCTGAGTAACACTCAATACAAGACAACATGAAATGACTGCATTGCAGTTCATAGCTGAGAGCTGTGGTGTTTGTATGCATTTCCAGCACAGCCCAACGCTGTTCTAACTGACTTATCTTTTGAGAGCTCTATAAGTAATGTAATACTTACTTATTACTTTTTAGTTAAATAGATTTGACTACACTTAGATGCCTTGGAATAATGTCAGAGATCAATCAGTGTCATACAACTAGTAAAGTAGTGTCCTGGTTTCAGCTGGGAAAGAGTTAATTTTCTTTCTAGTGACTACTGGGAAGGGAATGTCAATAATACCTATTGGTTTTAGTTGTTGTTAAATGATGTCTACACTATTCAAGGGCTTTTTCCAGCTTCCTGTAGAAGCACAGACAGAAGGATGGAATGGCCAATGAAATATTCTGTATGATATATGCCATGGTCAGTATATAAATAGGGGTTAGCCGAGAAGCAGGAATCCATGATCACTGCTCAGGACAGGCCAGTTCACCGGGTGGTGAGAGTGAACTGTGCCACTATTATTGTTGTTATTGGTATTTTTCCTTTTCTGTTGTTGTTTCCATTAAACTGTCTTTATCTCAACCCACAGGGGTTTTTATCCTTTTCCTCTCCTTTTTTTCCATCTTCTTCCCACCCTTCTTGGAGGGGAAAAGGCAGGAGGACTGAGACAGAGACTGCATGGTTCTAGTTGCCAACTGGGGTTAAACCATGACAAGTAGCAGATCACTTTTTGAGCAAGACATTTGTTGCCAGAATATAACATTTCTTCAAGGTTTATGCTATGCTTGCTTCAGCTGAATTCAATGAGTCCAGCAAATATTGGAAAACTTGCTTTTACTTAAATGATGAAACGTACAGCCTACAATTAGGATGACGTATGTACTTGTGAAGGTTGTATGAGTAGCCAGTAAGACACTTGTACATTTAACCACTTACAAACATGCATCACCACCATGTGCAAATGTGCCTGTACCACTTATTTCCACACAAAAATAAAGCTAAATAATTATGCTTTTGTAGTTATCTTCAAATCTCTATCTCAGAGATTGATTGTGTCTAAAATAGTTAAAAATCACTGGGCTGCTTTTTTATGCACTGCAGGCTATTTTCTGGCTCTGCCTATCCCATCACAGATCACTGATTTTACCATTCGTGTCACACAAATTTATAATCTTACAAAAGTGGCCAAAAGAAGGAAATGCCTCCCAAAGGAAAAGCCGGAGGGCCACAGTGATTTCACACATTTAATTTGGCTGTCGCCTCCACTTTTTCCTCCCTCTCAACTGCTATGGGATCTCTGGCTGATGATACATCAGTTCTTAAATCAATGTGTCAAATGGACTTTTTTAACCAAATTGAACATTTTAAATATGTTGGTGCACTCTCCAAAGTCCCTGTTTAGCTAATTCTGCAAAGTAGTTATGATCTGCAATCTTTCATTTATAAAAATTTTGATCTTCATTATTTCTGTATTTGCAGCTATGCAATTTGCATCTTGCATCGAATGTTGAGCTATGAAATGAAAGAAAGGACATATGAGCTCCTTGGCAAGAATAAGAAATATTTTCACAGAGGAAGTGTTAATGAACTACATTAAGACATAGAACGAACATAATTTAATGGCTCTTTGTCACAGCTGAGTAAATTTCTTCCTATGCATTTTATCCATGGATTTAATCAAGCAAGGATTTTAGAACCTTTCAAAGTTTGACTTGTCTTTTTATCTTATATTATCAGTATTTTGAAGAACTGGAAGCAAATTGTATATTGTGATAGATATGGTTTGAAATAGCTATTTATTCAAAACCTTTGGCTTGTTTAAGGGAATGTCAGTGCTGAAAAGTATGGAACAATTAATTCTTTAATCTACTCTGACTGCATTTTACTGCAGGTATAATTGTTTCCTTGCAACGAGTACATCTGTTCTCACTGTACGCACCTAGTTCCCATGTTTGAAGTATCAGTTCAGTATTGTTTAAAATGTATGGAATATCAGCACTTTCATAGCTGATGCAGAATCAAACTCACTATACTATACAGGTATAAATACTTAAATGAAGGAATAATACTGAGTTACTACTAGAGTAGATACATGAATATGACATAGGTAAATTTTTTAAACTGTTCATGCAAAAATTTGTTTAACACCAGCTATAGTGACAGTTAATAGTTTGTCCACTACACTGTTATTGAATGACATTTCTAATAAAGTTTATTTTCTTATTTTACCTATTTTTCAACACTTTGCCAGCCCTGTACAGAATGAGAAGGCTTGCTAGGAGGGAATGATATAAATGCAAGGTTTTGCAGTTTCACGTACTACAACAAACTAACAGGCTACGGGAGTCCAGGAGGAATTAGTCATATATTTATTATGTGACTGGAACTGTGGGTAACTTCAGAAAGTTTTGTCCATATTTTTTTTTTTCATTGATGAATTTTCACCCAGGCCAACTCTACTTACTACTCAGACTCCTAGGTGGGCACTTCCCTACCACTAACTAATGTTGTTCCCTGGCTCTCTTAAACCAATGATCCTTTTACCCAACATCGACCAGACTTTGCTCCAGCTAGTAGAAACAAAACCAAGAGTTTTTGAGGACACATTACATATGTCGAGTTGTTCTAGCTTTTCTTAACAAGAAAGCTTTTCTCAACATAAATATGTGATCGACCAAGTGTCTTCAAAGACTCACAGAAACCTGTTAATTGAGCAGAAAGATGATTTTGTCTGACTTTTTGGGGGGATTGTAGAAAGTTGGGAGAGTATTGTAAAGTAGGAAAATTAAGAAAATGGTGTAAAATGACACTGGCTTTACATCCATAGTGTATAAAAAGGTCTGAGTTCTCAAGGACAGGCAAAGGTGGCCTGTTTGCAAATTTCTTCATGACGTGTTAGTTGGACTGAAATTATTTGCTGTATACTGGTGAGCAGTGGAGAGCCTCATGTGAAGTTGAGGGAGTATGCGATGTGTGACTATTGTGCTATGTATTGCTTTTGTCTGGCATTTGTCAGACCTGCTCATTTTCGCAGACCACAAGTATTTTCCTAATCCACTAGAATTCAGAGCGATTTTCAAGGTTGGTTCTGAAGTTGCCACTAGCAAGTCTTGTTAAAAGGAGATCATGAACCGATAGATAGAGTCATCTAAACAATTTTCCATTTAGACATTATAACAGTGCCTCCTGGCACTATTGTAAATATGTAATTAAAAAGCCTGTTTAGCATCACCAGCACCTGCAGGTGTATTGGCACCATACAGAGGATTATTCTGATCTGTTATTCTTCATTCTGACATTGGATTAGTTAATCTGTTTCACTGACTCTAAATGGGAAAGCAGAAAGAAGATGTAGGATCATTAGTGATGGAAGTTTCCTTTTTCACTCATATGCTGTTGTGTGCTAGGTGAGGTAGACCAGGACTCTTGTCAGGCAGTTTTGGAGATCTGCAAGTTTCAGACCGTTATCAATTTTGGTAGCCTGTTCCTGATGAGGTTAGGCCTAATTCAGTGTCTTTTTCTGAAACGAGTGGAAAGTCTTTGGGATTGGTTTTGTATTTTTTTTGTTTGGTTTTGGTTGTCTTTTGTTGTTTCTTTTTTTTTTTTTTTTAGTATTGTTTCTCTTCTCCCACCTTTTCACTTCATCGAAACAAAGGTGGTAATAGTCGCTAAATGGACAAAGCAAAATGAAAAAAGTTGTTTCTCCCATTCACAAAGAAAGAAGTTTACACAGTACTGGAATATAGTTACAGTAAGGAAAGTTAATGGGTGATTAAACACTGAAGAAATAATCAACTGTTAGCTTTAATATTGTACAGATACCTTCATCAGGAATATAGTTTTATTAATTAGTTCTTCATATCACATGCATTAATTTGCTGAGTTGGATGCATCTGTTATTCATGTAGATGTATATACTTTAGGCTTTTTGTTTTAATTCAGCACTAATTAAAAGTGATATTCATGGATTCTGCTCTGTTTTCAGTCAGAAGCAGGACTAGGCAAATAAGAAATTAATATTCAGGCAATAAAACATGTAGCCAAAATGAATAGTTTTGATATGAAATGAGATGATTAATGTAGATGACTGCGTGGGCAATTTAAAGCTTTAGTGAAATATATTTTTTTGCTTTGAAATTTAATTAATCCTAGCACATTGCACAGGGCTATGCACTGTTCAATCATATGCAGCATTTATAATCATTCTGATTCTCAAGATTGCCATGGAAGTGCATCTCAAATTGCAAAGTCACAGTGATTTCTAGCATGACAGGGTCAATTCAGGGATGGGCAAAGAGTGCATTGAATTGAGCATCTAATCCTGAGAGCAGGAAATCCAGAGAAACCTCCACAGCTGCAGTGGAAGAAAACAGGAATTAGGGGTATTAGGACAGCTGAGCTAGGTGTGTTTTATCTGAAGCTTGTCTGTTAGGATTTTCTTGCTAATGCCAGAGGGAACTGTTGCATCAAAGGAGAAGATAGTGAGAAAATAGTATGTTCAGTGATAGCACCTAGGCAATCTGTCAACAGCTTCATGTCATCACATGGGATTACCTGAGTTTTTCTTAAAGTCTGTGCTCTGTATGTTGTATATTGGTAACTATCGTCTTGTAAAAATATTGTTTATATTGGAAGAAAAATGGCACGTATTGGCTGGTTCTTACACCCCCATGTTGCTAAATTTGAATGCTGATTGATTATTTCTGTTGTGAGCATCAAGGCGGCAGTGCTTTGTTCTTTTTCTCTATAATGCACAGTTGATTTAGCTAGCCAAGCACTAGCAGTAGAAAATAGGAGTGGGCTGCTCTTTGCTGCAATAACCACTACCAGTATTCAGTTTGTAAATAACTATAAAGAAGAAAATGGAATAACTCTGATCAATTTTTTATTCTGAGATATCTGTTGTGGAACAAATAAAAAGGATGCTAGCATCCGGTAGCAGGTGGCACTTTTTTCAAAGGCTTAGTTATTGACATGATAATGTTCTTAAAGCAGACATGATGATGACAACGTACTGCAAAGGTACCGGTTTACCATATTCTTTAGTTTGCTGCCTTATCAGAAAATACAGATGTGAAGAAAATTCCCCATCCTAGCAAGTAATCTATTACCTGTCACAATCTCCGCAGTTACTGAGCTGCTTCTATGCATTTATTAATTTATCTAATTTGGATCTGGGGAAAAGCAGGAGTAGTTATTCCTTTTGTTATTACACTATTTCAATTAAAATAGTATCTGAGTACACAGAAAACTCATCTGTTAAGGCAGAGTATTATTTCATTAGTAAAAACACATGTATCAGCACACCCACTTGTGTAAATTTTAAGTATAAGGTGAGTGTCCCTGGAACTGTAAGGAGAGTTAATAGCATACAGACTCTTAAAGCAAGAAAATATTATGGTTTTCAAAATTAACAGATAATGTAAATGTCCAGAGCTAAATCACCTTGTTCTGCACTTAATACATAAACCAGATTTAGTCTCATTAGTCCAATGAGAGGAAACATGGAGGCAAAATACAAGTTTTTTTCCTGTTGGAATTAAATTAAGCCTTATGCCACAAACACTTTAGGTTGTAAATCTTACACCTGAGATACAGGAAACAAATCAAAATTAGACATATTAAGGACATAAATTTAATACAATCATGCCAGAGGAAACAAAAAAAAATAACTACTACCTGAATGAAATTTCACGGAATCACGGAATCATGGAGTTTTCAGAGTTGGAAGGGACCTCTAGAGATCATCTAGTCCAACTCCTCAAATGATTGTTATGGGACCGTTTGACTTTCATGTGGATGGGATTTTTGTTATAGTACTGGAAAAGCTTTGGTCAAACCTTTCCAGCTAGCTATGAGTTTTCATCTCTGGAATTTCCCTCAGGGTGGACATGGATTTGGAAATATACACAAGTTGTTTTCCTGGAAAAAGCTGTGGGTTTTTTTTTTATTATTTCATGGAGAGGACAGAACTGTTCCCAATTCTCCTTTCCTCCAAAGAAAAGAACTTGACCTTCTGGCTCATCTTTGACCTTTGTAAGAGCACAGCTGGGTAGTGAGTTTGGGTAGCCATGCTCTGAGACCATTTTCACTTCAGTCTCAATGTTAAATGAAGACAAATATATTGTTGGCATTTGTTGATCTGAAACTTGGTTGACATAAAATTTTGTATTGTGTTTTCTGCTTTCTGAGTATGCCGTAAGTCCCATTCACTTAGTTTCTTAGTTGTCTTCCAACTATCTTGGTCATTCCATAGTAGGCTTCTACACCTACTTCCCATTTTGAGTTCAGTTCTCTGGAAAATTTGGACTTGATCCTTTTGAAGGGAAAAAATGTGGTGGATTTTCTGTTTTCTTTAATTTCCATTTAATACTTTGTACTTTTCCTAGGCTCTGTCTTTGTTTTGTGTGTGTGAGGCTTCTCTTTAGAAGTGCTTAGCTACCTTACAACAGTTTTCCTTTGATTAAATCAATCATCAAATTATGCCTGTCATACTATTACAAACCTGTATTGTTTGAGTTGCTTGTGTTTCTGGTGATGTTTTTTCCCCTATGATCTTAAAGATCATAAATAGGTTTGCATGTAGAACTGTTGAGTTACTTGCTCTTTCATTTTCCTGTCTACACTGGTCAACCGAATATGATCTTGCTTTTGCTCAGCTTTGCTTTCAGTTCCATTTTCCTGACTTTCATGGTTGAGTTCCTCTATTGCAGTTCATCAGTATTGTCTGAGAACAGGATTATTTTGTCTGAGAACCAGATACAGTTCACTTGATTTCTATTTATTTTAAGTTTCTGGATTGGTATCAGATTGAATGTCATCAGATGGTTTTTAGGTATGTTTGAAAGTGGTATAAGGAGGTGGTTTTTTTTTCTTTTTTTCTGTTGATGGAGCAGAGGGACTATTTATTGTATTGGTTTTATTTGATTGATTTGAGCTATGAATTGTACGCTATGTATTTTTGGTAGCCTTTACATCAGAGCGTTTCCCTGAGTTGTTTTCCTATGTAAACACTAGGGAAACAGACTTTTAGAAATTAATATACATTTTTTAATCTTGTTTTGGATTGAAACAATATTTTTTAGTTTTCTTCCCTTCATGAAAACATTACTATTTCTGTATTGCTCAGCATGTGTACAAAGAAGACATGTTTTTTTTCTCTGATCTCATTTGGATTCAGTATGTTCCTTCATGTCAACTAGTGTGAATTTATATCTTTCTTTAATTATTGTAGAGATGAAGTTGTCCTTTTTTACTGGCTGTGAAGGATATCCAGAATGTCTTGTGCACTAAGCAGCTAAAAAAATATGCGAAAGCCTAATGGTCTGTCATGCAAAGACTCGTCACTTTGGAATTATTACTATTAGAGAGCTAAGCATACAGGTTACTTAGTTGCAAGTCACACACAAAGGTGCCGGAATCACTGCAGTGTGATAGACATTGTGCAAACTAATGTATTGAGAATGAAGAGTTTCAGCATTCATTTTAAAGTAGCTTTATACTTTCCAAGCATTTAAACAGATAAACCCTATTACCATGGTTGTTGAAAATAACTCCATTAATGTAACAGTAAGTAAAACTTGACTCTTTGTAAATATATATTAAGCAGAAGATCAAAAAGCTTCAAAATGAATGTGTAATTAAGCATCTGCACTGGAGAGTATCAAATTGCAGACTGAAGCCTGTCTGCATCTGTCCTGAAAGGGAATGCAGGAAGAGTGGACTAGTCTGAAGAGTAATAACAGAAAAAGAGCTTGATATGCTGTGGCATTTGGGGATTTGCATATATTGCATATTATTAGGTAAGAGCAATCATTTAACATCTGAAGTTAAGACAGAAAATGACTGCTGTGGGAAATAGCTAGCATTTAGATAAAGGGAATTCATGGCGTCAGAAGTCTTGAACTTGCAAAGACTCATGCAAAATTTTAATTTTATTTAATATGCTGTCTGGCTCACAGGTTTGCTGGAAAGAAGTACCCATCAACTTTTTCAGATGGCTGAACAATTGATATTTTACTCCTTTAACCAACTATATCTACACCTTAAAAGTTTACCATTCCATAAATATAGAGCTTATTGTTCCACCGCTTTAATCACTGTTTAACGAAAAGGAGAAATAGTTGTTTTGGGTAGTTCTTTATGTTGGAGTGTTAGTACCTCTGAGGAGGTGAAAGACATAACAAAACAAGTAAGAAGTGAAGAACCAATATTCTGACTATGCAGATGGTTTTAGACATCCAAAGACAGTGGCTGTAGAAAATGGAGTTGTTCTGCCAATTCTGGAGTTATTACAATTTTATTTGTCTTCTTAATAGAGAAGTGTTTACTTTAATTACCTCATATTATAACCAGTTAATTAGACGTGACATTTGACTGAAGTTAGTTGCTGCACAGGTTGCTGTTCTTTTCAAAGCCTTTTCTGATCAAAGAAGCTAATAGCAGATTATAAGTATAAATCTGAAAGATTACAATCTTTAAACTCTGAATATGCTGTTTATCTGGGTTAAAACAAAGATAAATCTCCATATTCTTACTCATTATGCTACTTGCCGGCATTGGAGTTCTTCACTATGAATTGTTATATTCTGAACAATAGCATATGGGAAGATCCTAGTACAAGTAAATAAAACACCGATTAAAGTGCAGTATAATTGTTATGAAATGAGTTTTTCTCCTCTTGGAGCTGTCTTAGGACCACATTTATAATCTTATTTTCCAAAATACAAATAATATTTTAATCTCAATTTGAGAGTCTTTTTTAAAATGAGTACTTTTTCCAGTTGCATACAATTCATTCCTCGCTCAGACAAATGACCTAAACAAAACAACAGAAAAAAAAGCGACTTGAGACTGGTTTTCTATTTACTTTATGATAGCTATGTTGAAGCAAAAGGTGACCATCAGTAAGTCCCGTAGCCTGAATCTTTCTGTTGCAAGGAGGTACAACTTTACTTTCATTGCTTTATTTTCTCCCAGTGAAGTGTATACTTACGGACTGATTTCTCAGAAGGGTGTGGCTGTCGTTTAGGTAGCAGGCTTTGAATTCCAACAGGCAGTGTAAGTAATGATGTGATGGCAGCACAAGGAATAAAATACTGTTTAACCATCATGCATGAATTCTTATCCCATTGCTTAAATTGACCATAACTCCTGTTTGGATACTCAGGGAGTCCTTGGTCATCTGCTATGAAAAGTTAAGCTGTTGCTGGCAACCTGAAAGATGCTGCGGGCACACTCATTTAAAAAATATCTAGCCACCTGGTAGCGAAAGTGCGCGTGCATGGTGTAAACCTATTCCAGACATGGGTTCCCTCATCTGAAGAGGCTGCAAACGTGCATTTGGTACGCTTGTACAATGGGGAAAATCATCAAAGTATGTAGAATTCCTGCTGTGGAATTAAAATAGAGGTTGTTAAAACTTGGTAGAAGAACAAGAGAAGAGAATGTTCATTTTAGCATGGCATGAGTATCTTTTCAGCTGCCACTTGCCTCTTCTCGGTGTCTTTCCACCAAATGACAGAATTTGAGGTTACAGGTTACTTTGTGGGAAAAATCAAAAACTTATGTTACAGGTATCATTATTTGTCTCTGTATTTTAAAATAAACTTTTATTTTTAAAAATATGTTTCTAGGATCATGCTGGATGTCAAATCCATGTGTGCCTTGTGCTCAATAAGCTAACTTCTTTAGAGGCATAAGTGTGCTGTACCAAAAAGAAAAAGGAAAGCAGACAGTTTTGTGATCAGTAATAGCTGCTCAAAAAAGGAGTATAAGCCTCAGGATGACATGCTAAATTAAAATCTATATGCTTGTATGTACACCCATACAATTATTGTTTTGATGACCAGTGTTTAAAGGTAATGAGAAAGGGGAACAAGGTCTGACCAACAACAGGCTATTTAATTTTTACATATATAAATTTATGCAAAATGTAGTACGTGATTTATGAAAGGTATAAAGAAAATTATAGTGTTTTCCTCATGAGATTTATGTTCTGACCAGTGGCACGACATAATAAACAGGAGCTACAAAGGTTGGAAGGGAAGGGACGATGAAGGGTAAAATGATAATCTGATGTCATTGGTTACTTGCATTTGGTGATTGTTCACTTGCAGGTGGTTGTTCAGCTATTTTAACTGTTCATAGAGTTCTCCTTTGCCATTTGTCACTTTTATGGCTTATTGTGAATATTGCTGCAGAGGGGGAAAGGTCTTAAGGAATGATTTGAAAGTTGAGAGGAAGGGCACTTCTTTTATGGGCTGCAGGCAGGGTTATGTTCCGTAAAAAGAGAGACAGAAAATATGAAAAAGAAGAAAGACTGGAAAATATACTGAAATGGGTATCATTGGTAGCTGCAGTAGGTTCAGGACGGAAGGGATACAGATCCTTGGTGAGGGAGAGGGATTGTGGACGGTCTGCAAGGCAATTAGGAAAATACTGAAGTTAATGTAATGGGAAAGAATAAGCTAATGGTTTATAGGAGGAGAATATTATTTTTAGCAGCATCTTTTGAATGTTCTTCAGGAGAACTACATGGGTGTAAGAGAGGCCAAAGTACAGTACAATGACCAAAGGGCCTGTCGTCATAAAGGTCAATGTTTTTAAACTCTCAAGACTTGGAAACTTTTTTCTTTCATCATTCATAGTGTTTTGATATTTCTGTGCATCAGAAGGAAAGTAATTACTTGGTAAAATTAAGATTATTTGCATAAAATATTTCAAAGTTATCTGTATAAAGAAATACAAAACTATTTGACTTACCTTCTCTGAGTATTTCTAATATTAGGGTATTGACTGCGAAAGCCCAACAATGTTTATGCATGAAAGAATGCAAGGAATGTCACTTATAGAGTAAAAGTTAACCATTGATTTGCCCTTTTAAAATCAATCTGCTGGCAATGCTGCTATTGAACTATTTTTGCTAAGGTCTTTCAACTAATATTGACAAGCAAGCACCAGCTCTGCTGGATGGAGGTTCCAAACTGTTCGTGGGTACTAGTCTAGCTGCAGTGTAGTACAGTAACCTTGCCCACAGGAGAGATCTTAAATAAGCAGTTGAGCAAATATGCTAAGCCACTCACCAAGCTTTACCTCTTTAGGACCAGAAAATGTATGAGCTATGTGTGCCTTCTCAGGAAAATCTCAATTATTGGAATAAAAATTTCTGATCAGAATGAAGGAGCTATCTGATAAAGGTCTCCTGCTAAACACCTCTAATCCAAAAAGAATATTGTCATGTCTGTGTCCTTCCTGGGCTAAGAGGAAAGAGAACAAAAATATCTTAGCAATTTTGCAAATTCTGGATTTACCTACTTTTTTATTAATATCCTTTGACGAAAGACTAAGATCCCAGTAATAACTTGAAGATGTCCATTGACAAAATTTGTTTTGAGAAGACATTTAACTGTTGTTCTTAAGGAGCCTGTTGGTCTTGCTTAGGTAAAGAGATAGTGCTCCTCTGACGAGCAGCAACGGATCTGTCATCCTGTCCTGAGGGGCTCATGGAGAAGACAGTCGGTCTAGAAACATCCTGTTATTATTTTATGTTGGCTAAAAAGGCAGCTGCAGAAAAGACTGATTTTTTGGTATTGGTCACAATCAATGACAAAGGGCGTGGACAAAAACAGCATAGTCACCTAACCAAAATTCAACTCTCTCTGTTGCTAATATGCATTTAACACAATGTGTGTTCTATCAAATGTTTTAAAACGATGTATTATAGGGCAGCAGGAGTGGAAACTACTTGTACAAAACATGAGGGCAAACAGAGGCATTTTGGGGTGCATGAGCCCCTGCAGATGTCAGTACTTTAGATGTTAACATCTGGAGTTCCAAGCACGGAAATACTGATGAGTGACCTCCACATTAATAGGCAGTTTACTAAGCCCAGGCATTTAAGTGGTTTTTTTCAGCTTTCTTTCCTTTCCAACTACCTTCTGCAGGGCAGAGGTGATTCTTTTGGAGGCTGGAATTTTACACAGCAGCAATTAAAGCCCATCAGAGTTGCCGGGGTATTTGTCAATTCTTGTGGCTGATCGAAAAGAGACCCAGGGCAAGGATTGCTAGTATTTTAGCTGCTTCCAGCTACTTTATATGTAATTCCTGCTCCTCTAGTAGGTGTATAAGATGGTAGCAACTGCTAGGTAGATAAAACCCAATTTGGGAATTTCAGTAGGAAAGTAGGTGGAAAAAGAATTACCACTATCAAATAAAATACAAATCTGGTTGGTTCTGTCCAAAACTTGGGAACTACTTTTTCTTCTGACAGTCTGCTCAATGTGTTGGGCACCTTTGCCAAATATCCCACAGGAGGTTTGTCCCTGGAAAGGAAATAATGTACAATATGCTAAAATGCGAATGGTCAAAGTGTTAAATGTTTCAACTTATCTTTCTGTGGGAAAGTACTTCACATTAAAAACATCACTAACATTTTAAAAAATCACCCCAAAATAATTTTTCCCTATCTCATTTTAAGGTATGTAGCTAAACTGTAATGTACCTATTCAAAATTCTTTGGGAAAAAAGAAAGCCCTAAAACATTCCAGTGTTTTTCTGTATACAGGACAGTGACACTTTAAATAAAGCAGTATACTGAAGCAGGAGGGAGAAAAAAAGCAATCAAGCTGGACATCTTTGATTCTATAGATCTCAAATGGACAGTGACTGTTTCATAGTCAGCTTCCTTTACACCTGGCACATCTTGCTTCCAGTGACTAATCCCCTCCAGAACTGCTTATATTCTAGAAATGTTTGGACACTTTGTTTCTGTAAGGGAAGTTATAATTTTTGCAGTATTTAACATGAATGCGGTTCATTACTGATTAAATAGTGGCATTCTTTCTCCTAATCAGTCTTATTTGCCTGTATTTTAATTGTTTTAGCTAGAGGCACCTTGTTTAATAATTATATTAAGCTTCAGTGTGTCTGGTAACACATGACAAAGACACAGTAGGAAATCTGTTCTCCCTAGATACATTTTCAAAGTTATGCATTTAATTTCTATTCACCGAGAAAGGAGAAATTAATCTCTGTACTGTTTGTTTTGTAAATATAGAAGATCAACTATTTTTGGTGTGGTCAATTGTGGTCAGTTATGTAGCTCACAAAACAACATCTTTTTTTTTTGTGTATTGCAGGTAGCATAGTGTACCTTGGGATGATGGTGGGGGCATTCTTCTGGGGAGGCTTGGCAGACAAGGTGGGAAGGAGACAGTCACTCCTGATATGCATGTCTGTCAATGGATTCTTTGCCTTCCTTTCATCATTTGTCCAGGGCTATGGCTTCTTCCTCTTCTGTCGCTTGTTTTCTGGATTTGGGTAAGCTCCTCTGGTTTTGTTCACTTCCACAATTCTGTGTGTTAATAAAACTTTCCTGTTTGCAAAAGCACATTATTTAATGCAGAAATATAGTCTGTGTCACGGGCGAGAGAATTAAACAAGGTAGCTACTACACTCCCAAATAACAACTTGAAGGGGAAGAATAATGATTTTAGGGGAAAGACACAGACTGCAAATTGTGAGATTGAGTTCTGTTCTTGTTTTGCAACAGATTTGCTTTGTGGACTTGATCAACATGCTTATTTTTTTTATGCTTAAGCTTCTCTATACATTGCTTGATCAGTCAGCAAAATAATACCCTCCTCACAGGTGTACTATAAGATTTCAGCAGTATTTGTAAAGTTTCTAATGTCTTTGTGTGCATAATTCCCCTGCAGTCAAGACTGTCAAATTTAAAACAAGGCCCTAGGGTGTGCCAAATGTTATTGCTCTCTCCAAAAGAATGGTGTTTGTGGCCCTGTGTTTGTTTTACTTCTCGTTTAAATAACTTCCCAGTTGTTGGAAAAGTTTAAGATATTGGTAACGGTCAATTCAGTTTATCATTTTAAATTTACGTGAGCAGAGACTGAGATACACAAGTAAATTACTATGAGAAAACCTCTACTTTTGCTGCGCCCTTAGATGATCAAGAGCTCTGTTCTGCAGAGTGGTTAGTCTAGCATTTCTGGTAGTTGCTTGATTCAGATCAAAACTCCCAATTACAATTCCGCTCAGACCACTATTAATCTTTGGGATGCTGAACAGACAGGAGCTGGTGAGAGCACAGTATGCTGCATTGTAAAGCCACGCACATGAAGTCCTCTGCTTGTATAGTTTGTTGGCTGTGGCTTATGTAGCTGTAGTGCACTAACACTGCTGTGTGGTGTTTGCGGTTTTAGAAACCCATTGAACTGGTCTGAAGTAGGGTAGGGCTGGACTCCCATACCAAAGAGAAGGTACCGTAGCACTAATTACTATTAAACTGATCTAGGAAGGGGGATGGAAGGGCAAGGGGAGAGAAGAAGGAGATGTGAGGAGTCCTCTTGCTAGAAGAATCTCCTTAGCCTGTCACCAAACTGTCAGATATGACTTTAAAAGAGATGAAAAGGAAATGGCAACTGTTCTAATTCTTTAAAAAACTTAGAAAAACAAAACAAAAAAAATCCATCCAGCTCCTTTACATGTTTTTCACATCATAGGTCACTGCCAGTTCCAGGTGCGATGTTTTGTCTCTCCATCAATATTGATCATGTTGCCTGACACCTCCACTTTTCCACAATCCTGTCAAAGTCCAGGAGCTTGTATTCCTGCTTAGCCTGCCTAATTCATGAGGGTGGTACTGGACTCTTTGGCCACAGACGTTTGTCTTTTGGCAGCCAGTCTTGTGACACTGTTGGCTTACACCCAGATTGTCCCTCTTGGGGCATATGGCAAAACATATATTCGTGATGCCTCATGCCAAACTTGCCTGCGGGCTCTCCTTCTAACCTGTAGCAGTAGTTTTTGCAGCAAATGGCTCACATTTTCTGTTTTCTTCAAAGGCTGGATTTCTCCCCATAATAACCTCCTTCAGCTGGTGTTAGAGTTGCATCGTAAAAGCCACAAAGTTTCTAGAACTGAACCTATGGTTCATAGCCTCAAGATGAGGGAAAGCTCTTCCTTTTTCTGTTCTCACTGTCTGCCTGTGCTGGTGCAGTTTTTCCACCAGACTTTGCATGTTTCCTCTGCTCGCTCACTCTCAGAGAAGACAGCAAGTGAGTTCTCACTTAAGAGCCATATTCAGGATGGTATTTGTGTCACATTTGCCTCTCCTCTGTTGTTTTGGTTTTTTTTTGATCCCATTTTAGGTACGATCTTATGTTGAAAGCAGCTGTAACAGCAACAGACATACCATATGCCAAGCACGAAGAAAGAAGGTAGAGGCTTGATTGTTCCAGCTGCAGAGGCAGCAAAGTAAAATCTCCTAACCTTTAAACAGCTAGGCACAAATATACCCACTGTTAGAGCACACATCTTGCAGGTCTCTTTTTCCAGATACTTTGCATCGGCTGCTGTGCAAGAAGGCAAACTTTTTTTGGTATCACTCAGTGAAGAACTCCCAGACGTTTGCAGCAGCTTTGAAGCCGTATCTTCTTGCAGTATGGCAGGAAATTTGCTTAAAGGGTTTGAAGTAAATCTTGAACATCTACTGCGTTCTTTACTACATCCCACGTCTTGCTCGAATGAAAGAAAAGTTGTGTCAGTTGAATGGGAATAGAAATTCAGCTTAATTTCTCTTTATAACCTCTCCTCATTTTAGAGGTCCTGACTTTGGACAGTAGATATCAGTCCCCCTTTCTTAGTGAAAGACACTGAATGTATATCTGTGGTACCAAGAGAGGAGGCTTTGTTCCAGTAATTTTGTGTGACTCAAAGATCCCAAATATGAAATAGGAATAAATTTAAGCAAAGAACTGAATTATATGTTTTAAAGGCAAAATATTATTATTACTCATGTTGGAGAAGAGCTTTCTGAAGGGGCAGAGAGTTATCTGGACAATTTCATAAAATTAGAAGTCTAATTTTAAGTATTCAAAAGATAGAAAATCATTTAGGTGTATAGAGTTTAAACCGGTCTTTTATCATCCACATAATATAAAAATTGATTAAGAAGCGTGAAAAATAAAACCAGTATCTGATAGAAAAATTTATATATAAAAAATACTATAAATAGATTCTTCTTAGATTCTCTCACAGTCAAAATGTGTTTATAGAAGTAAACTGATCAGGGAAAAATAATCCCTTCAAATAGGTATTTTTTTGCATCTGACAAGCCTAAAACTAGTAAAAATTTTGCATGGAAAAAAGTTATTTGTAATACAAAACAGTATAAAGAATATTAAGATATTGCTGGGTAAAGGGCATTGAGGGATATGAAAGTCTGAAAGGTGAGCTTAAAATAGTGAAAAGAATAAAGAAATGTTGGACAGTCTGCAAAATCATTTCCTTTTATGGAAAATAATATCCCAACTGTGATTCTTCCATTGATCAATCCAAAATCAAAACTCAAAAGGAAATTGAATCCAAAAGCCTGATAAAGGTCTAGGAGGGCTTTAGACATGGTTTCCCACAAAGTAAAAAGACCTAGACAAGAAACTGTGAGCTGTATTCATCGTTAACCACTGGGGGAATGTGCAAAGATTTACCATCAAAAAGCACATTGTTAGATCTGTCTTTGAAATTGTCAAAGGAAGGTTTCTTTCATACCAGAACATGACTCATAAGTCTGCGGCTAACTTCAGTGGAAATGGAGTTGTTGCCTATTCAACACTGCCACTGTGTAGCATTATTCTCAGCTAGAGAATTTTATCGAACCTCTGTTACAAAAACACTGTATTTATTTAATCTAAGCTATTAGTTTACTATTTTTATACTTTTAGATCATTTTAGATGCAGTTATTTTAAGTACAACAACTCAATTCAGAATAAAGTGCTTAGAAGTGTACTATATATTTGTATTATCCCAGCAAATTTCATTTTGGTTGCTTTGAAATAACCAAAGATGATACCGTTTGGGAAAATGTATCATGCTTATCCAGCTCAAATGTTACATCTAAAAGTAATCAAAGTTTTCATGCAGTAAAAAGCTAGCTGAAATAAATGTCCTGAGATGAACTACAGTTTAGAAATTCTTCAACCTCATATGTTTGCTCCCAGATGAAACCGACTCCTTTTCATGAACAAAATAAAAAGCGCTAAAGAATTTTACAAATCAGAAATTATGCCCAGACAACAGAGATTTCTTTCATTTTGCCAAAATTGACAGTTTGGCCAAATTTCCTCCCCAAACCCACAGAAGTGTTAGGAAATACAGCTTAGACGTGGTTAACTTACGTAACTAAAAGATATTAAGAAGCCTTTTCTCTGCCTGTTGCTCCTTGTAAGAGTCTATCTCTCAATGTACTATCATGTAGTGTTTCTTTTCCAGAAGACTTTAGACTGTACTTCAATAAATGTGAGACTCACCTCCATAGAGCTTTCTTAACCCTTCCTCAGATAATATCTATGCAGCTACCTGCAGTACTCCCTCCACACTACTGGAATCTACCAAAGAGTGCTGTGGTCAATGTAATAACACTAAACTAATTTAGCTCTTTTCTCAAATTCTTCACACTCTTGTAAGGAATGAACAGTTAGCAAAAATCCAAAACTGTGGATGGAGTTTCTTGTAACTAGCAGTTTTGAGGCGATTGCCTGTGTAAATCCACTCGTGCTGACTTTTACCACCACTTTTGCATGTTATGTGTGGTGGCAAGAAAGTCTTAGTGTTGTGTATCCCCTCTCTCTTAACAGCCAAGACAGGAAGGACATGCAAGCAGTCCATATGCATAACAACTGTAAAAATGTTCCAGCAGACATATGGACAATATGGACACAGCAAATGATGGTTGACCTACACAAGCAGTTGCCTTCAGGAACCCCAGATCTAGGCCAAGAGGCTGCTTTTGCAATTGTGTATCAGTAGTATTTAGTATCATGTTGTATTTATCTTTTACCTCCCCATACCCACTCGCTCTACTTCCTGCTCATGAAACACCTTGTGTCCTCTCACCCTCAACGATTGTAATCCTGCTACCTCTAATTCCTCTCCAGCTCCCAGTGGTCTCCTATCCATGGCTATCAGTGTTTTTACACTGTGAGCTAATGAATAGCTCTGCAGGTGACTGTCTTCAAAGCTGAGTGGGTATGCCAAAAGCATAGATACGCTTCCCAGACAAGCCAAGGAAGCAGTTGGCAAGGTCTGAGCTTTCCAAATAGCTTTGATCCAGCTGTTGCAGCTTCAGCTGTGGGTAAAGGTTGACTTATGTAAACCTGGGATAGCTGGGAGAGAAGTGGTCTTTCCTAAGACTGTTAAGTCAAGAGGACAAGTATTCTACTGAAGAAAGGAAGAAGACGACTAGACAAGGGAAATATGTAAATAGGGTAGAGAGCCCACATGATAGAAAACAATCAAAAGAAAAAGTATAGAATCATAGAATCATTTAGGTTGGAAAGGACCTTTGAGATCATCAAGGCCAACCATTAACCTAACACTGCCAAGTCCACCACTAAACCATGTCCATAACCACCACACCTACACATATTTTAAAGACCTCCAGGGATGGTCGCTAAAGTCTAGGTAGACAACATCCACAGCCTTTCCCTCATCCACTAAGCAGGTTACCTTGTCATAAAAGGAGATCAGGTTAATCAAGCAGAACCTGCCTTTCATAGACCTGTGCTGACTGCGCCAAATCACCTGGTTGTCCTGTACATGCCGTGTGCTGGCACTCAAGATGATCTGCTCCATAACCTTCACCAGCACTGAGGTCAAACTGACAGGCCTGTAGTTCCCTGGATTCTCCTCCCAGGCGTTCTTCTAGATTGGTGTCACATTTGCTGACCTCCAGTCAACTGGGACCTCCCCAGTTAGCCAGGACTGCTGATAAATGATGGCAAGTGGCTTGGTGAGCAATTCCACCAGCTCCCTCAATACGCTTGGGTGGATCCCATCCAGCCCCATAGACTTGTGTGTGTCTAAGTGGTGTAGCACATCTCTAACCATTTCCTCTTGGTTGACGGGGGCTTCATTCTGCTTCTCATCCCCGTCTTCCAGCTCAGGCACCAGGGCGCCCAGGGAACAACTGATCTTACTATTAAAGACCGAGGCAAAGAAGGCATTAGATAACTGCCTTTTCCTCAAACTTTTTAGCTATGTTTCCTACCACATCCAATGAAGGATAGGTATTCTTATTTGCCCTCCTTTTGTTGCTAATGTATTTATAGAAACTTTTTTTTTTTTGTCTTATATAGCAGTAGCCAGATTAAGTTCTAGTTGGGCTTTGGCCCTTCTAATTTTCTCCCTGCATAACCTCATGGCATCTTTGTAGTCCTCTTGAGTTGCCTGCCCCATCTTCCAAAGCTCATAAACTCTCCTTTTTTTCCTGAATTCCAGCCAAAGCTCTCTGTTCAGCCAGGACGGTCTTCTTCCCCGCCAGCTCATCTTTTGGCACGTGGGGTTGGGCTGCTCCTGCGCCTTTAAGATTTCCTTCTTGAAGAATGTCCAGCCCTCCTGGACTACTTTGCCTTTCAGGACAGCCTCCCAAGGAACTATGTCAACCAGGCTCCTAAACAGGTCAAAATCTACCTTTGGAAGTCCAGGGCATCGCTTCGTCTGACCTCCCTCCTTACTTCTCCAAGAATCAAAAACTCTATTGATAATTTCATGATCTCTGTGCCCAAGAAGGCCTTCAACTATCACATCCCCTACAAGTCCTTCTCCATTCAAAAACAACAGGTCCAGCCTTCCCTTGCTGGCTCCCTCACCAGCTGTGTCAGGAAGTTTCCTCCCACACACTCCAGGAACCTCTGAAACTGTTTCCTCTCCACTGTATTGTATTTCCAGCAGACACTGGATAAGTTAAAGTCCCCCATGAGAACAGATGCTAGTGATCATTATACTTCTCCCAGCTGCTTATAGAATATTTTTGTGCCTCTTCATCCTGGTTGGATGGTCTATAACAGATTTCCACCATGATATCTGCCTTTCAAGTGAAAACTTGAAAAGAGCAATGAAGAAGAAGAAGAGGAAGAAGAAGAAGAATTAGAAGAAGAAGACGATGATGAAGAAGAAAATCTGCAAAAGAAAGTGTTCATGTTGAGCTCTATCACTTTTTAACATATTGCAAG
The DNA here is from genome assembly GCF_965231255.1 of Vanellus vanellus. Taxonomy (NCBI): domain Eukaryota; kingdom Metazoa; phylum Chordata; class Aves; order Charadriiformes; family Charadriidae; genus Vanellus; species Vanellus vanellus. Next base: position 61,580,221 of record NC_138908.1, read on the forward strand.
TAACAAGGTGACAACTTGCAAATGCCATCTTCCACAAACACTATCTTTATTTTTAGTCTGCATATTATCCAAGATTGAAAGAGAGGAAGACAAGGTATTCCAGGAGAACATCATTCTGCCTTGTGCATTTCGTATTCTGCAACATTTCTGGTTTGGTTTTTTGTTTTGGGTTTGGTTTTTTTTTTTTTTTCCTAATTATCTCTATTCCTTGTATGCTTTTGTATTTCAAGCCCCTTTGGCTAGTGAATCTGCAAATAAACCAAGGCTTCTGTCTGAAGCCAGAGGTTCCTGAATGCCTTCCAGTAGTGTTTTCATCCCATCTGTCACACTGTGCAGTTGCCAAAATCTGTTGTGACAAATCACAGCTCTGAAGGTAGATTAGCAGACATTTATCATCTTTGTCTGTTGACAAAGAAAACACAAATGTACCTTAGCTTATTGTTTGTTTCACTGAATCCTACTCTCCTGGGGTGCATCACTGAAATCTCCTTTAGGTTTCCCCATCCCCAGAATTTCACAAAACACACATGAACAGAGAGTGTAGAGAAATAACATTATAAAAGCACAGCTTTTGGTTTGGATGGTTTTCTGGGGTCAGAAACTGAACCTGAAAATTTCCCCTTCTTTTCAGTCCCTCTGAATAACTGTTCCTTTTGAATCTAAAATAACAATTAAAAATGCATAAAAATATTGGCTAAGGAGCCACCCTTCTTTGTGAATAAATAGAAGAAACCGTACAACTCTTTTTTTGAGGTAACAGAACTGAGCAAATATGACCTACCAGCCAAATCACATGCCATATGCACACTGAGTCAAGCTGAACTATGTAGGAGATGGCTTTCACTAGAGACTAAATGCAGCTGCAGGGCATAGGTACCAGATAGTGGAGAATTCTGTGTGTAAGAGCAAAAGCAGACAGAAAGAAGTAGCCCAAACCTAAAAATGAAAACCTCAAAAGGTTTTAAGAACATAATCCTGAAAAAAAAACAGAGTGAGAGGTAAGAGTAAAATAAGAATTTTGGGGGAGAATCTGTACATTCTCTACAACCAGCATAGCATTAAATAACTTGTTCAGTCATTAATTTTTTCTCCAAACAGAAGTAACCCATAAGGGCTCCAAAACTGTCTGATCTTTTGCATCAAAAAGGGTAAGAATATGCTGATTAGTTGGTATTTCCTTCGAATTGAATTACATGTTTCTGAGAAAATACAAAAAAATTCTGCATTCTACTCTTGCTCTGCATACTTCTGACGAGGTTTATTACAGAAGATGAAAAATAACTGAAAAAGATCATGACTGACATTTGTGGTTCTTTTGCCATTCTCTCCACACATGGAGCAATATGTGCAGTAGAAAAAGGCTCCTGCTCTTTATTAAGTGTTGTTCTTGCACATATTCCTACGTACTTAATAAAAAAGACAAGGCTGAAGGAATGCATCCTGTTGTTTCAGGTGCAGACACTGCCCTTTAGCGAGAGAGTTTATTTTATGGTCTTGAACCAAGCTTAACAAATTTTTGCCTCCTGCTGGTATTAGACCAAACCTCATTACAGAATCTGTTATTCTGGCGACAGATATCACTCATGATCATCAATCCAGAGGTTGAGACAACTGTTCTTTAATCTTTTTAAAAAAATTTCAGCCTCTTCACAATTTTCCAGTGGGGGTATAAAAACTTTTATAGTTAATTTGTACATACTCACAATATATTTGCACCTCATAGATACTTTTTGTGACCCTTTGGGAAGTAATGCATGGACTCCTCCCCATGATCTGTGGAAAACAAGTTTATGTCCACTGCTTTGGCTATGATGACTGAAGAAATAACATACATAAATAACAGATAAGACATAAAAACTTCAGTTTGCTTGAATCGTGTATTTAAGAAAGTTAAAATCCATCTCATCTTTTGGAATAAACATTCTTCTCAGGTCAGCATGGTTTTCACAGGCTTTCCATCTGCATGTGCACATGTGTAAAGAATGCAGTTTCATGTATTTCATGTATTTTCTATAAATGAGGATGAGCCCTATAATTTATAAGCACAGTAAGAGCAAACAGTCCACTGTATCAAACCAAATAATTGCCAGAGGCAGACTTAATACTGTATATTGTGGGAAAACAGTGTCTGCATTGCCGTCAAACAAAAGATGAAGTCTCCTTACCTTAAAATCAATGGCAACTCTGCTTTTGATTTTATTTGGAATTCTCTCCTGTGCATTCCACCATCAGTTCCAAATAATGTTGGTGAGATACCGAAGAGGCAGTCTGCTTTCAAACTTGTAATATGAAAATGTTGAGGATCAAAGTCTGTTCCTTCCTTGTAAATACAAGACCGCTCAACTGGAGCCACTGAGTTATTAAGGGCTTATATGACTGTAAGTGAAGGTGGGATCTAGCTTAATATTTTTTTGACTATTGAAAGTGCATTATTCCTTGCAGCTGTTGGGTGATATGAGAGTGACGGAAGAAGTCAGAGTTGCTCTGATCTTCTCTTGCCCAAGACTTTGAGAGGTAGTTTATGCCTCCGATAGCAATGTTCAGCATACCAGACACCACATTAGTTCTATACCAGCAAATGTCTGTGGTACCAAGCACACATTAAAATTTCTGCCAGAGTCAGACAGAAATGCTTTTGCTCCTTAAAAATATTCTCTAGGTCCACACCGTTTTTAAGGAGTTTCCCCATTGTTTTTTGGTGTGATAACAGCTGTAGCTCTTCCTGCTCTCCCTTTCTGCTGTCACTTGCTCCACATTTGGGAAGAATTTTTAGGGAGTGGATGCATGGCTACTGCCACCCTGAGATTGTCCAGCATAAGAGCAAATGAACAGTCTTCTGCAGCAGGATGCTTCTGCTCCATCTCCCTGCTCTCCTCCAATTCAGCTGTTAATTATCCTCTCTAAGATTTTCGTAATAGCTTTTTAGTCATTGTAATAGCTTTGTGACATAGGAAGAGCTTTTTAGATATTGGTATCCTAAAAGCTTCTAGCAGTATCACTCCACACTTACATGAGGCAAGAAGGAAGCATTTAACCAGCTGAGAGTTTTCCATTCACACATTTAAGGTGTGAAAAAGTGCACAACACACTTTACTACACAGTTGCTATGAAACAGAGACCTGCAACTCTAAATAGCAGCTGTTTTCTGTATGATGAAAATATGTGCTTCGTTTCTACTTTAGACAGTAGACAGGTTATTTTCACTGTTTAATCATTATGGACTTTTAAGCTTTTCTTAGCCTGTTCGTGTACTCACTGGAAATATCAGTCCCATCAGATGAAACAGAAAAAATGGGTTTTCAAAGCTGATTTTTTTCTGTTTGTTTGCATATCCTAAATAAACATTTTTGTTTGCTGGCTCCAAAATTCTTCTTACATGTCTAAAAGTTCTATTTGCTAGAAAAGTTGCCCTATTAAATCGGTCAGTACAGACAGTACTGTTTCTGTAATCTTAGACGACTTTTATGACGCAGCATATGAGTCAACCCACCTGGATCAGTTTTTCCTCCATGGTACAGTTGGCTCATGCTGACAGGTAGGAGATGCCTGTTTTGCTGCCTTTGGTCAGGATCTCTGTACAGTTTATGACATTAAGATAGAGTATGTTCTTTCCTCTTGAAGCATCCACCCATTTCCTAACCCATCATCCCTAAAACATTTGTATGACCTACGGATGCATGACTTAATCTACATGTTGGAAACCCTCCACAAGCCCCACTTCATCAGAATTCCAGCCTGGGAGATTTAAGGGAGATTTCAAGAAGATTATATGTTGAGTCTTGAATTTCATAAGCATAAGAACTGTATTTGCCACTTTATAGGGAATGTTTCAAGCACTTTGCAATCGGAAAACTATTAAAGTGTTAAATGTGATTTATTATTATTTGTGCTATATAGCACAGATGGTTTCAGGCTATATTTACTACCATAGTAACTGCATTATAAAATAAAGAGAAGATTCTGTACTTCATGAGAAAACATATGAAACAAAGAAAACAATAATTTTAGGAGAACAGACTGGATAATAGAACAGGAAAATTACCAAATATATATTTACTTACCGATCTCTGTGCTTTTCATAATGAACAGAAGCAATCAGAGAAAAAAGCACCAACTCAACAAAAATTTTTCTCTTTAGGCAGGGTGTTATTGCATGAGTGATACTGTCCGACATGCCATGAGCAGTCTATTAATTTAGATCTTGAAAGGGGGCACCTATAATTCCTGATCATCACTTTCCAGCATAGGCAGAAAAGAGGAAGACCTCGATTGTGGTTCTGCTAGTGAATTTTAAATACTAGAAAAAGAATTCTAATTAGATCCATGAGTACTGTATTTCAGCAATATTGTGGGAGCACAATTCAAAGCTGTGTCTGAGCCCCGGAGGTAAGAAATCATAGCTGTAACCCACTTTTGCTTTGGGAACGGGAGAGCCCTCAGTCCATAGCACTGTTGTGGCAGCAGGGCTTCCCCATCACAGCAAAATGGGCTATCTTTCCACCCTTGGCCATGCCCCTTCCACCATTCCTCACCCCTGGCTTCCAGGAGAACCTCTGAGGACAATGTGCCCTGTTGCCTGTGATAGGACAGTTCACCAGTGACGGCTTTTAACGTTTTCACTTATGAGAAGAAATGAGATACAGCCCTTGTCAGCTGTATATCTAACAAGAATTCATGGAGGTATAAACCTTTGCAGAACTGGAAGAGGTTTCCTCAACTATGGGAAACAATCATTGTAAAGCTGAGTCAACTGGTGGTACTTCATGAAGAGCTGTCCAGAGACAGTGACAAAACGGCAGACCCCTAAACAAGTATAACAGCTCAATCCAGTATTTCATCGCTGTCCCTGAAGAGGTCATAAAATAAACTGTATTGCTATGGCACTGAATTTTCTTAAGAGTTAAATATCATTTTTGTATTCATGGTTTCCTTTTTAATATTTGTTTTAATCTCTTTTAAACTTCCTTCTTTTTGATCCTGGTTTGGCAGCTCCCAGATGACAGCATAAATATGCATTTATACTTAACATTCAGTTAAAAATTAAAACCATGCAAGATACTGCTTTAAAGTATGTAATCTGGTATGTGAGAATATCTCTTCAAGCTTCACAGGTATTTTCTTCAGCAGTAAAAATAAAATCCACAAGGACTTGTCCTGTTGTGGAACATTTGACATCTTCCATCGGTAGTGAAGAGGTAAAGACAGTAAAAGATGGTCAGGAAGGTGGTACTGAGAATGATACATCATTTGAGTTACTCTGATTTTTGCAAAACCAAGTTGAACCCTTTTGTTTTGTGTCCAACTAACCTTCAGAGAGTGTTCATTTTTACCATGTGAAAAAAATCAATATTATGTGAATGCATCGCCTTTTCATATAAAAATCAGTAAAAGAACAGCATGGGCTTACCATGTAGTGCAACTCAATGGAACATCTTTTTAAATATGCATGAAATAAAATATATTTGTAATGTAGTTGGCATTTAGTCATTTCTTCATTACCTAAAGCATGGGAGGCAAGACTTAGAGAAATACCTATTATTTTTTTGGAAAATGGCTAATACTTTCAGTTAAAAGGAAAGTATTTTGACACTCATCAATAGACTGTCATGATTTCACGATTTTTGTAATGGTGAAAGTCAACTCTTTGTGCTGGTTTCTATTCCAGTGGCTGGCACATTGACAATTCCCTTGAAACACTGAATGCAATGAATTGTACACAGAATTTTCAATGAAATATTTGACAAAAATTGTGTCCAAAGCTGTGAAAGTTTCCTCAAGAGTTCCCCAATACATGGTACCATTTGAGAAAAAAAGACTCTTGCCAGAAAAACTGCTTGTAGTTTGCGTTTTCAATGACTAACTTTGAGCTTCTTCAAACTTCAACTAGCTGTCACTCTCTCGCTTAATCCATGATCTGTATCTCCTTTTAGGATTGGTGGAGCAGTGCCGACAGTCTTCTCCTATTTTTCGGAAGTGCTTGCTCGGGAGAAACGAGGTGAACACCTGAGTTGGCTCTGTATGTTTTGGATGATTGGTGGCATCTATGCTTCTGCAATGGCTTGGGCCATAATTCCCCATTATGGTAAGAAAACTATCTCTTTGTGATTTGTAGCTCTTCTACTATGAATGTAAAGCCCTGAAGTACAGTCAAAAGGCAGGATTTCATGTCTGTTCTCAAAACACTAACCCTGCTGTTAAGAAACAAATGGATTCCTTTTGGTGGGAATAATGAGAATAGCTTGTACCCTAAATAACAAACAATATATCAAAGGGTGCAAAAATTAACCAATACCCATGTTTAGTCAGATTCTTTAAATTACTGAAAAACCGAACACATGAAAATATAACTGATGCTGTTGTTGAATCTGGAGAAAACTGGTGAAATGGGGATTTACATCAGAGAAAATAAATTTTAAAATACTGAATGTCAAATTTGTGCTTATTTTGTTTGACACAGAGATAAAATGTCAATTATACCTTCTTGAGAAAGAAGAGTAAGGACCATCGTAATGTTTGCAGTGCTAGTTCTGAGTATAAAGCCGTGCTGAACATTTCATTCTTAGTAGATCTTTTTAGAGCTGTATAAATAGAAAAATTGAACAGAGTGCACTTAAATGTTCTAAGGGTGAATGGGGCAAATAAGACAGAAAGCTTGCAATGGCTGAAGTTATACACACATGCAATATAAGCCACTCTGTGAAAAAGCTCTTTGCTGCTCTGACATGTTTAAACACTATGTGGAGGTACAGATTCAATTCATAGTCTCGTGGGCTTGCCCTTTAGAAGAGTTAAGTGCTGATGGGTCTCCAGGGTTGCTGACACTGCTCAGGGGTTCTTAAAAATCAGCCTCTGCAAGCATTTCTCCCTGGCACTCTTCAAGGCAAGTAAAGCAGTGTTGTGAGTTAGCTGGCATCCAAAGCAGCCTTCTTTAGCCAAGCAATGAGGTTTATTGCGGTGGGGTTGTGAAAGAGAGAACAGCTTCGTAAGGTTCACCCAAAGTGATTGGAACATTTAGCAAGCACTAATGTCCAGAAATAAATTATAATCATGCAGACTAATCAAATATCTAGACTGTTGCATTAAAATTAATTTTAGAGTCCAGTACACGCAAGCTGAATCTATGTCTCCAACCTTGCCTTTTGGCTTTGAATTGCTGGAATCAAAGAGAGGAATTTTTGCTGACGAGGCACAATGTGGATAATTTCTTTTTTCCAATTAGTAAATTGCTCTGGATGCCAAGTACTTTTTGCTTTCCTATGGATTTTTATTTTCTTTATCTTTCAGTGGAATAGGCAAACATTATGATGGACTGATTTACATAGGTTGTCTAATTTCGTTGTAGATTTTATAAATAACTCAATAACCTTTACTGAGGTGCTTTTAAAATGTCACATGGCAGTATATCTCTTCTTTCTTTAGCAGTGGAAGAATATCAACAACAAAAAGCCATACTGCCTGATTTTTTGTGTTTGTGTGTATCCTTCTGCAAAAATATTTATTAAATCAGTTAAGACAAAAGGATATAAAAACCAATTTTAAAAGACAGTATTCTTCAGTGTTAGCCATATAAATCACTCTCCTCGCAGTGTATTAAGGAAAGTCATAGTAGTCAAAAAGAGGGCTAAAAAGCAAGCTATAAACAACAGAAACAATCTTTTCTCATAAGAAAAGAAGTGGGTTTACATTTTGGCAAAATTAAACAGAATGTATTTACAGGTTTTGATGAGGTCTTAAAATGGTCTTCACTTTAAATCAGACTTTTTTGTTATGTTGTGAATTTTAAAACCTGTGTCTTAGTTCCTGGTACAAAAGTGGAATAACCCCAGCTCAGGACCAAGGGCAAAGTGCTTTGTTGTCACGATGCTGTGCTGAAATCTCAGGCATTGCCAATGGCTGCCAGGGCAAACCCTGTTCCAGCCCTCGGGAGGGCGCGATCACACATTGCTGTACCCTCCTGGAAACGCTCCAGGTCAGGCAAATACCAGCGCAGATCTCCGCACCATTTGTATCATGTGCGTTCAGGAGGAGGCCCTTGTAGTGGCATTTTCTCTTTTACAATTTCTACATGGTTTCCATGGAATTATTTTGCCGGAATTAAGCACAGGTACAGATTTTTCTCCAAGTCACTTCCAGTCCTTCTCATCATCCACATCTCCACTGACTCGGAAGCAAAACACAATTACAAACAAAGCAGCCCACCCACTTCTAAGCCTCATTTATATAGCCATAGGAATTTCTGAGCTCTCTGTTTCTCACATGAGGAGCAAACAGAGCTGATTTTTCCCAGCTGAACTCAGAAGTTGCTCACCGGCAGTGAATGAAGTTGCATCTGTTGAAAAGCAATAAACTGGTATTGAACATTGTGGAATTATTCTTCAATTAACAAAAAAATACTAGGCCAACAGAGTAGAATGATTTTGTGGATTTTTTTCCCTCCTTCTTCTACAAATGTGTTCCTTTCATTTGTACTGCCTCTTATATAAGCCACTTTAAAAAGTCCTAGATTCACAGCCAGTATACATTATCTAGCCCAAGGCAGCCAGTGAAGTTATCTATACAAGTTTACCAGTTGAACATTTAGCTCTATCTTTCTGTGAGAAAACAAAGATTACGTTCTCTATATGTAACAGTTTATCTCTGTTTCTCTTTGAGCAGCGCAAGAGTGTCTGAAACCTGAGTAATGCTCTGAAACACAAAATAAAGGGAAGCTAACAGTTGCCTTGGCACCAGCATGTTGTTAAGAGAGGAATCAGTGTGATGTAGTGCTGCAGAGACCACATACGGAAAGGCTAATATTATCTGGAAGACAAGTATCTCTGTCTCAGGCCTTCTTCAATTCTATAGCTGTTGGCTTTTTTTAAAAAATTGAAAACAGACACAGACCTGTTCAGGGTCTCTGAAACAAGACTTCAGGTCATGGAGAAGCTAGCAGAAGAAACATCTGCACAGAAATGCTTCTAATTGCTGCCAATTATCAAAGTCCCAGATTAGTCTGCTACAAAGAAATTGCTTTACGCACTACTTAGATCAGGCTGGATAGGAAGGACAATCGCCATTTTATAAATCATTTTGCAAGTGCAACTTTAAATTTAGCATCATGTTTCAAGTTAGTTCAAAAACTGTCAAATGCATTGAATGCATATTACAATATTCTTTAAAAGATTCATTTTTCAAATAACAAGAGTCTTTAGAGTGATAAATTGCATTTCAGTTTAAAATCCAGATAGTGGTATATTAGTATTTTGTTACACCAACTTTATATGTTAGTCTGATGATAGGAATCAAAGAGAACTATGCAAGTTTTTCTAGCCATTTTATGCTTTAAGAAAAAAACCCCAAAGTTATAAAATTATCAGCTCCACGAAAAAAATATGTTGCCTACTATACACATGTATTATCTTAAAAATCAGTCTCGATTTTTATTGTACTGTATCGCCAAACTAAAAATCAGGAGAAGCTGGATAAGGATTTCAGTTTATTCAACTTATCTGTTTTCGTATTCCGTGTAGTTGTATGCTTTGCATATGTGATATACACAAGGCTTTTCTGGCTTCATAAACTACAGAAAATACTTTCAAAATTAAAAAAAAAAAAAAAATCCCTAGAGTATTTTGCTTAGTGACAAACATATGTTGACCTACTTGATTTGTAAATCTTACTCTGGAACAAGAACAGGAATACATGGCCGAAAAGAAATTGGATTGCAAGATAGAGATCGGGATTCCCATTCAGGGAACACAAATTTGGAGGAGAAAGAAGTGGAATAAGAAATCTAAGGAAAAAGCATTCATTTTCAGAATTGAAGATTTCTTGCCTAGCTGTAATGTGTCTCTCTAGGTGTAGGTAGGAAAGTATTAACTTGTTTGCTATTATATCAGATTTTTCCATTGCATCTGCAAACAACTGGTATTTTGTCCTGTGACTGAAAGAGGGCAAGTTATAAACGATATTTCTACTCCAGTCATCAGAATTTTACTAAAGAAAGCCATTCTTTTCTGAGTATTTTTTTTTTAAAGAGAATTACTTTTTTCCAGTAACTTAAAAATGCAGATATAAAAGTGTCCAAACGATGGACTCACACTTGACTTGCAAAACACTGTATTTAAAAGATTAATGTTAACTTCTGTTTTTAAAGTGTTTAATTATGTCTCCTACTGTAAGTCTTGTATTCTTTTCCTGGTTTGTAAAATATATTTGCTCCTACTTTTCTCTGAAGATCTTTGCCTTTTAGTTTTCTCCTGCCAATATCCTGAAATGACTTTAAATGGCAGAAACTGGGATTTAGTTTAGATAGTAAAGAAGTTGTTTTAAATACAGATGAATAAAGTACTAACACAAACTGCTAAATGCAGTTATAGAATCTCCATCACTGGAGGTTTTAAAGGGCGTATCAACCCACAGCCTGTCCTCAATTACTTAGGACCACGCTAAATTCACCAAACCTACTACTGGAGACCTATTGCCCATTCCTAATTCTATTTTCCATAAGTAGATAAGTCTTTTCATAGACACAGAACTCCATAAATGGCTTCTATTTCTAACCGAGTGTAATTTTGGTTAGAGTGGACCAATCTATTTCTCTTTTGAATACGTGGCTTGCAAAATGGCCTGAAAAACATTTTTCAGTTTGTAACAGAAGAATGTTGAGGTGAAACAGATCAATTCACCTAAAGAAATTAACTTTAGTGGCAATCAAAAAGATCTTTTTATTGCCTTTTTGGTAGGTGGCTTGAGAGTAGTTTCTGTAGTATTCTCTATTGTCATGTTTGCTTTGTTCTTGTGTCATCCAGTTGAAGGTAAAAAAGGTAAACATATCTTCGAAAGTGCAATAAAATCCCTTTCTGCATGAGACCATTATGAACTGTACTGTGGTGAAATAGGCAAGAAGGTAAGCAGAGCTGCGTGCAGCAGCTATGCAGATGAGGAGATGGAGAGCTACTGGCTCACTGGGCAACTCAGACCACGTACAGAACCAGGCAGTGTTAATGGAGGAGTTAATGTCTCAGCATGCAGCAGACTAAACTGAGAACGCAGTGGATTAAAACTGTTCAGTGGTGATGAAATCAGAAAAAAAATTTAACTCCCTTATTCTATCTTTTTTTGTTGGGTTAAAGGGCAGTGGCACTTGGCAGCAGCAGTACTGGGATAAAAAATCCTCTGCCAGTGCTATGTATTATCAGTGGGATTAGGGGATGTGGCAAGTACTTGAATAGCAATCAAGGCAGAAGGATCTTAGGAGCCATCCATCTTCCAGCGCTTCAGATGAGCAGAACTGGGTCCTTCTGAGTGGTGGGAGGTGCAAATGTGGACGTACAGAGATTTCAGCCTCGCATGCTGGTCTCCTCCCACTACAAGGAGGCAAGGGTTTATTGCAACATGAATGTTGTGAAACAATGGTTCCCGAGTACGTAAATGTTACATGGTAGATGTTTTAGGAACATGTAAGGAAAAAGTGGGGATTTTTCAGTTTGTCAGCATTTATTTTTGTAGAATTTAAAAGGTTAATGAATAGCTTTGATACTAAGATGAAGGACTAGAAGCCAGATTTTTTGCTAGCAGCTCATATAGGCTACATTTTTTTTCAATAGTAACCCACGAACTTGGCTATCTCAAGGTCTAGGTCAGGATAAGTACAGAAAATTCTTGACTACTTTGAACAATTAGGGCGTTAACCTCGTTATTACTTGTCTGTAAAAAAAACCACTATTCATTACTTTGTTTAGATTGTAGAAATTAATATTTGTAAAGCATCTTTAAACACAATTTTTCTGCTCAAATCTATAAGTGTCAAAGTGTCAAAATTGATGGTGGTACTGTAAATAAGTGGCTGTTACTTTTACAGATATCACTACATTTCAAATATTTCTTGTAGTGCTTCTAAATGCTGAAATGTGTGTTAAAGGTGGGTCTGAGCATCAGAGGAACAGCTTGATTTCGTTCACGTCTGTTTCATCAGCTGCTCCCAGCATTTCCTCAGAAGCGAGGTGACCAGCAGCTTATAAAAGTATTATAAATCATGGTTTCATCTTAGGAAAATGATCATCAATTTCTTTCTTCCACCCTTTCTTTGCTGTAGTCCCCAGAGGGGAATTTGACTCTCTCTGATGCAGTGCAGCCATCCAATCAAAAGACCAGGATGTGCTTACATGATTTATAATAAAAAGAGCCACACTTGACTGATTTCATATTGCTGCATCACTGCGGTGACTGTGCCCAAAACAACCAGGCAAAGAAACTATACCCAGTCGTCATAAATACAAAGATGATTTACTGCAGTTCCTTACACGTCAACACCTGATTAATGTGAACTGGAAACAGAAAAAACAGTTACGTGACGGCTGCTTGGTTTCCGTGTTCGAAGTTGGAACATGCTGAAATACAATGATTTAGACATGCAAGAGGTGCATCAGTGATGTCTTCTTTAATCTTGCAGAATGCCAATAAGAGAAAAGCATGATTAGCTGCAAAAGGAAAAGAAATAAACTGCTTACTGATGATAAGTCAAAGAGTAATGAGCTGAATTTTCTGTCAAGGGGAGGTAGTATAGATAAAGAAAAATATTTTCTAAAGGTGTGTTAGTTAAGCATGTGAATAAAACTGCTATGGAAGCACTGAAATCTCAGTCACCTTAAGTCTCCAAGATCTAATTTTGAGAATATTGTAGGGGTCGTCATTGATTCTGATTTGGAGCAAGTGGATGCACTGGATACTCCTCAACAGTCCCATCCACCCCTGTTCTCAGGGAACTATTAAACAGATACTGTTGCTCCTGAGCACGCTGGGGAAGGCCAGAAAAGAGCAAATGAAAGCAACAAAGACAAAAGGAGGAGAGAACTTCAGAAATTAAAATAAAAAAAAACTCAACAAAATAAAAGGAGCAACATCGGACAGTTCCAGCACATGTAGGAAAAAGCCTGTCTATCAATTACTTAGGACCACGCTAAATTCACCAAACCTACTACTGGAGACCTATTGCCCATTCCTAATTCTATTTTCCATAAGTAGATAAGTCTTTTCATAGACACAGAACTCCATAAATGGCTTCTATTTCTAACCGAGTGTAATTTTGGTTAGAGTGGACCAATCTATTTCTCTTTTGAATACGTGGGAAGTAGCTCAGAGGAGAAGGATCTGGGGGTTGTGGTAGACAGTAAATTATCCATGGCCCAACAATGTGCCCTATAAAAACAGAGCACTGGCACAGGCTGCCCAGGGAGGTTGTGAAGTCCCCTTCTCTGGAGATTTTCAAGACCCGCCTGGATGCAGTCCTGAGTAATGTGCTCTGGGCAATCCTGCTTTGGCAGGGGAGTTGGACTAGATGATCTCTAGAGGTCCCTTCCAACTCTGAATCTGTGATTCTGTGATTCTGTGAAACTATTCTAGCTGTTAGCTCCAAAAGGAAGACAGAAGGTTTCTCTGCTGAATAACCCTGCACTGGTAGAAAGAGAAATACAAAAGTCCATCCTTCTCTAATCTTGAAAATTCTGTACTCTCAATTTAAAAACCATTATCTTTCTTATTTTTCTCAAACCTGTCCTTAATAGTCTGCCTCTTCACAGTGATTCAGAACAAACCCAAGGATGGCAGAAGCTGTTTTGGAAAAAGCTCAGCCCAAGGCTCCATTTTCTATTACACAGTAGCGTCTGTTCTCTGCAGAAGATGTCTGAATTTTGTTAGTCCAGCACAAAGAGAGATGCCAAAGAAGATAGCCTGGGGAAGATCTGCATGTGTCTTTTCTCAGCTGCAAAAAGCCCATGAATGCACTAATAAATCTGCAGAATTTTAAATCAATATATTCTTTCTTTTTTTAAAAAAAGAGACAACTTGGAGGAAACATTTGATCCAAACTTTAAAACCAAGAGCAGGTCTTCAACTTTGCCTTCTCCATAAGATAGCCATTCTGATACATCTTCTGTCTTCAGAATACATGAATCTGTGGATACCTTAACAAAGTTGGAGCTTTTTTAAGTTTGAATCTGATTTTGCTGTGTGATGCTCAACACATGGAATAGATCAGACATAAAGGCATCTACTACATAATGCAGCAGCTGTTGATCTGTTTTCTATTCCACTAAGAAGCAAAATGATCCCCAATGTGCTGTGCTTCCCCCCATACTTAGTGCACTTCCATTAATTTGGTATTCTGCAGGCTGAAGCTATATCTATACTTTTTAAATCCAAGTTAATTAAAGTGGGTACGAGTCAGTTTTAATGTTAACTTATCAACTCCTACTCATGAATTGTTCTTCATTTGAAATAATCCTATGAAATTAGATTATACTGAATGTGTATGCTTTAAAAAAATCTTCATCTTTAGGAACAACAAGAATGACAGAACAGAGCAGAATTTAGAACAGCTGCTTATGCAAATCCATCTAGGAAAGCAAAACAAATCACTTTGTTTATCAGTTTGCTAGTTTCTGTGCCCTAATGCAGGGTTTGATATGGTCATTTAAATGTTTATATTTGCAAGTGTTAGAAGCTTAAGTAGCTTTTAGCACATCTACTTAATGAGCACTAAAGATGCTCATTAGTGAGCTTCAAATATAACCTTCTTCTGGGCTCTTTAGGTTGACTGGGGAAGAGAAAGCTTGTTTATTGAGAGGTTCAGTAAAAAACTAGCAAATTGTTTTGTGAGCAGAGAAGTTATGAGGCCCAGATTCTTAGGGGTTTCTGTCAATGTCTCCGTGATCCTGGCTAACCTCTTTCTCTCCTCTCTTCCCCTATATCCCTTACAAGGCACCACAGCAGTGCTTCAAGTTCCCCCCTGCTTTTTCCAGATCCCTTCCTGCTATAGTCCCTAGAGTTACCCTTTCTTGTCCCCAGCACTGTGCAATAAGAACCGCTCATCTTCCCACACCCTCACCATGCTCCCTCACCGTGCTCCCTGACATGGTACAGCCCTGCTCTGGCCTAGCTGCTGTCAGTGAGGAGGCAACAGATTTTGGCTTGAGTCAGACCAGTGCCAGAGCCAATAGATGGCGTGGCCATGGCATGGTCCCAGCCCCCAGGCTGGATGCAGCATCCCTGAGGGACCACAGACTTCTCCTGCCTTTTCCTCCGTCCTCTGATGGGGTCTGTCCCCTCTGCCCGGGCAGCGCGTTTCACAATGCTTTGGGGAATGTGATTAACTTTGAGATTATTTCTTCTTGTCAGATTTGGTTGAAGTAGGTCAATAGATTTCAACAATGCTGGTGGAGGAACTGACAGACAGGTGAACAGGCTGTTGCCACAAACATCACCGTCTAATGCCAGAAACATAATTTTCCACAGAAATCATAGTAATAGCTATTCATTCTTATGGAGATAAAACAATGGGAACTCCTCAGCCTTAGTTTTAGTAAACCCTCCATTTCATACAGTGAATTGGCCTTGAGTATAAATTAAGAAAAACTACATCCAAGTTAATGAATTTGCCTTAGAAGTCTGGCCAATGTCCATCAGAAATGTGTGCATTGTCAGGCATAACCCTTGCTTTTAACTTCCAGAAACAAATAAAATGCAAATCTGATGAGATTTCTTCTTTGATCAAATTTTTAATGTTAGAAAGACAAAAAAGTTTTTGGTTTTGTGGTTGGTCTGTACTGAAGAAAAAATCAGGTGGTTTGTATAGAAGGAACAAGAAGAGGTCACTGGTCTTACTCTATGATTATTCAGATACACAAAGATACTAATTTTCTCTGGAACACAGTACGACAGTACAAATTCGTCAGCCATACTTCCATATTGTTTGCTAGCTTGTAAGTCTGTCTGCTCTGAAGGAGCTAGTAGTTGTCCTTTAAGTAACAGTTTCTTTTCACTTCAATAATATTTTCTGTCTATGGACTGGATATACAACTGGAATATCATTTTTCAATGTGCAGTGCAGTTGCCTTTAAAATAAAATTAACATAATGAATCTTAATGGCATTACAGAGACATGGTGGGATGGCTCCTATGACTGGAGTGTTGGAATGGAAGGATACAGGCTCTTCAGGAAGGACAGGCAGGGGAGACGAGGAGGGGATGTCACCCTCTGTGTCAAGGACCAGCTGGAGTGTATGGAGCTCCGCTTGGGGATGGATAAGGAGGCAACAAAGAGTCTATGGGTCAGGATTAAAGGGAGGGCAGGGGTAGGTGATGTTACAGTGGGGGTCTAGTACAGGCCAAGAAGATGGAGTGGATGAGGTCTATAGACAGATAGGAGCAGCCTGACATTCACAAGCCCTGGTCCTTATGGGGACTTTAACCACTGTGATATCTATGGGAGGGACAACACAGCAGGGCATAAGGAATACAGGATGTTCCTGGAATGGGGTCAATGATAACTTCCTTCTTCAGCCAAGAAGAGCCAACGAGGAGACATGCCATGCTGGACCTTGTTATGACCAACAAGAAATGTCTGTTGGGGAATGTGAAACTCAAGGGCAGCCTTGGCTGCAGTGACCATGAGATGGTGGAGTTCAAGATCCTTAGGACAGCAAGGAGGGTGCCCTGTAAACTCACTACTCTGCACTTCAGGAGAGCAGACTTTGGCCTCCTCAGGGATCTGCTTGGCAGAGTACCATGGGATAAAGCCCTGGAGGGAAGAGGGGCCCAAGAAAGCTGGCTGATATTCAAGGATCACCTCCTCCAAGGTCGGGAGTGAAGGCTCCCAACAAAGAGGAAGTCAGGCAAAACCACCAGGATGCCTACATGGCTGAACAAGGAGCTCCTGGACAATCTGAAACAGAAAAAGGAAGCCTGCAGAGGGTGGAAGTCTGTGAGGAATGCAGAGAAATTGTCTGAGCAGCCATGAATCATGTTAGGAAAACTAAAGCCCTGATGGAATTAAATCTGTCCAGGGATGTCAAGGGCAACAAGAAAAGCTTCTGTAGGTATGTTGGTGACAAAAGGAAGACTAGGGAAAATGTGGGCCCTCTCCAAAAGGAAAAGCTAGACCTGGTCACCTGGGATATGCAGAAGGCTGAGGTGCCCAGTGACTTTTGTGCCTTGGTCTTCACTGGCAAGTACTTTAGCCACACTGCCCAAGTCGCAAACAAAGGCAGGGACTGGGAGAATGAGGAACTACCCACTGTAGGGGAAGACCAGCCTCAAGACCATCTAAGAAACCTGAAGGTGCACAAGTCCATGGGGCCTGCTGAGACTCATCTGTGGGTCCTAAGGAAACTGGCTGATGAAGTTGTTAAGCCACTGGCCATCGTCAAGTTTGTGCTGACTGCAAAAGGGGAAACATAACACCCATTTTTAAAAAGGGAAAAAAGGAAGACCCAGGAAACTACAGGCCAGTCAGTTTCACCTCTGTGCCTGGCGAGGTCATGGAGCAGATCCTCCTGGAAACTATGCTAAGGCACATGGAAAATAAAGAGGTGATTTGTGACAACCAACATGGCTTCACTAAGGACAAATCATGCCTGACAAATTTGGTGTCCTTCTATGACGGGTTTTCAGCATTGGTGGATAAGGGAAGAACGACTGACATCATCTACCTGGACTTGTGTAAAACATCTGTCTCTGTCCCACATGACATCCTTGTTTCTAAACTGGGGAGACATGGATTTGATGGATGGGCCACTTGGTAGATAAGAAATTGGTTGGATGGCCAAACTCACAGAGTTGAGGTCAATGGCTTCATGTCCAAGTGGCAACCAGTGACAAGTGGCATTCCTCAGGGGTCAATACTGGGACAGGTACTGTTGACCATCTTTGTCAGTGACATGGACAGTGGGACTGAGTGCACCCTCACCAAGTTTGATGATGACACCAAGATTTGTGGCAGAGTTGACACACTGGAGGGAAGAGATGCCATCCAGAGAAACCTGGAGAGGCTTGAGAAGTGGGCCCATGCAAACCCCATGAAGTTCAACAAGGCCAAGTGCAAGGTCCTGCACCTGGGTCGGGCAATGCCAAGCACAAATACAGGCTGGGAGGAGAATGGATTGAGAGTGGCCCATTGAGAGGAGAAGGACTTGGGAGCGTTGGTTGATGAGAAAATCAACATGAGCCAGCAATGAGTGCTTGCATCCCAGAAAGCCAATGGCATCCTGGGCTGCATCAGAAGAAGCGTGGCCAGAAAGTCGAGCCTCTCTACTCTGCTCTTGTGAGACCTTACCTGGAGTACTGCATCCAGCTCTGGAGCCCCTGACGTGAGGACACAGATCTGTTGGAGTGAGTCCAGAGGAGGCCAGTGAAGATGATCAGAGTGCTGGAGCACCTCGCCTATGAAGACAGGCTGAGACAGTTGGGGTTGTTCAACCTGGAGAAGAGAAGGTTCCAGGGAGACCTTATAGCAGCCTTCCAGTATCTGAAGGCGGCCTACAGAAAAAAATGAGGAGGGACTTTTTACAAGATCCTGTAGTAATAGGACATGAGGTAGTGGCTTTAAACTGGAAGAAGGTAAATTTAAATTAGATAGAAGGAAGAAATTATTTACTCTGAGGGTGGTAAGACACTGAAACAGGCTGCCCAGAGAAGTTGTGGATGCCCCATCCCTGGTAGTGTTCACGGCCAGGCCGGACGGGGCTTTGAGCAACTTGGTCTAGTGGAAGGTGTCCCTGCCCACGGCAAGGGAGTTGGAATTAGATGATCTTTAATGTCCCTTCCAACTTTAACCATTCTGTGATTCTATGAATTGCAGAATGGCATTGGATTTTTTTCAGGAAGTTTGTTTACACTTTTTCTCAAAGAAAAATATTAAATGTTACTTCTGAAAATCATGCCTACTTCAGTGAAAATAATTCCATCAAGATGTATTCAATTATCCATGTATATCTGTGTATCTGAATACAGCATCTGCCTATATTCTTTCTGCTCATATCTATAGCAAAAGGACCTGTACGAATGTACGGGAAAAACTGATTTACCTCCCCTGTAGTGTTTGTGTGTTTAATATTCCCAACACAGCTGTATTTTTACAGTTTTAAAAGATGACAGCAGAAAACAGTATAAAATAAGCAAAGAGAAACAGCAAGATTTGGTAGTTAGGGCTCTGGGCTGAGGTTTCAGTTCAGAGTCTCAGCTTTGATGCTGGTTGAGGTGAGGGGTTGCTGCTTTCTACCACTCTCTGTTCCTCTCTTGCTCTTTGAGTCTGTATTGTCTTGTTTCCTTTCTAGTACAGGGGATATTTATTTTGGGGCATTGAAATTTTTGGCCACCCTTTCCTGAAGGTAGCATTGCCATATAATAAAAAAGTGAGGAATCACAGCTAAAAAGATCAAGGTAGGCTGTAGATTGTCTTATTTTCCCCCAGGAAACATATATTTCAATCTGATATAGGCATCTGATTCTTTCATGATATCTGGATATTCTAGGCTGTGTAATGAAGGCACAAAGCTTTATAAAAGGAAAAATATAATGTTCCGTTTATTTAATATATTGTATTTTCTTTGTTCCCTTTGGTAATTACATTTCAAACATTGCAACTGCCTCTCCATAGGCAAAATCCATCTCCTCGCCCACCCCTGCTACCCCTTGGATAGCTGTCATCGATTATAACTGAGGATCGTTAGTTCTTGATTTGTGAGAGCAAATAATATGTGTGTTGGAAGTGTCTGTCCGAAGTCTGAATTCAAGACTTCTGACTCATGGTTCACAGGATGTACAGAAAAGCTTCATGTATTCAATGAAGTTTGACTGCTGTTGTATTAGAACATAATTCTTAGAATGGTCCAGTTATCAGATCACGTAAACTGCCTGTTTAATCTATCTGTCTCTTTCTTAGTGATAGGATATTTTTCCTTTTGATTTAAAATAAAAAAACAAAAAGAATTAAGAGGTAAATTAAACAGCAAAAAAAGGAAATGACAGTTAAATCACAGCGCTGAAAAGTTAAATAATTTTTTTTTCTTGCCACAACTTTCAAACAAATAAAATATAATAAAGTTAAATTTTGAAAGTGTTTCTTTAATTGCATAGATATTCTGCTGTTACACTGCGGCAGCATGTGAAAGGTAAAATGTGTATCACTGGAAAAAGACACATCCTCTCTGTATTCATAAGCTGCAGTGTTTTGTTGTGCCTTTTTCTGATTGTCTTTTTTGATTAATTGCTTCTCTTCTTCTCCACTGTGAACCCATCATTTAAATATCCTTAGTCCAGATGCAGATAAATCACTGCAAGTCCTGGACCAGGACAGGAACACTTAAATTTTCAATTAGCTTCCACATTTAACAGCTGCTGTTAGTAGTGTCTACAACAACTTGTCATGCCAAATATAACACAATTTGTGACCTCAGAGTTATGGGTAGACAGTGGAGGGCACAAAAATACGTAGGTATAAATGTCTCTGTGTTTTGCACATTGGTAGGACAAAAATATGATCAGATTTTGTTGCAAACAAGTGTTTTCTTTCATACTTGGTTCCTAATGACTACTGCACAGGGCATTTAGCAATTTTACATTGTCTACTTATAAAAACGTATTTTGTGTGCTGTTGATGATTTACTCTTATTGTACTCTTTAGCACTGTTCAAACAGATGTTTCGAACTTTGTATGCAAACCATTTTTCAATTTTTAATCAGGTGTTATAAAATAAATTAGTGGAAACCACCAAGTACATGTAGGAGACCAGAGGCAGAAATCTTAACAGGAAATCAAAAATAACATGATACAAACAAAATCTGAAGTACATTTTAGTGACATTTGATTGCACAGTCTCAATGTTGACACCGACCATGATATTTTTAAGGTCTAACAACAGCATCATTTAACATGTGCTCTCCCCCACTTTTTTTGACATTAGTTGCATCTGCTTGATCCGTCATCTCTGGAAAGAATGACACAGCCTTTTCTTCTTAGACTGATGAACCTGTAAGTTATGATATTGTCAGAGTCATGGCCGGCAGAGTTTACCCCTTTTTTTTGCAGACTGTGAAGTGCCTTCACTGAACAGCTGCACAGAGCCAGACCCAAGTGGGGACTTTGCAGAACATGAATCTCTGGGGCCCTTGCCTCAGCCAGCCAAATAGCCAGATCAATTATGTGCCACAGTGCTTGTAATGAGATTTTCAATGGTATCAGATAAATATTAACTCTTGGTGGCCCGTTCTGGGTTGGGTTTTTTTATATGTGAGTAATTACAACATTGTCTTTCCAATTCTTCAGTCTCTGTTCTGCTTTGGACTATAATATAAATGCAGTGTAATTATT
Organism: Vanellus vanellus; assembly: GCF_965231255.1. Lineage (NCBI taxonomy): Eukaryota > Metazoa > Chordata > Aves > Charadriiformes > Charadriidae > Vanellus > Vanellus vanellus. The sequence goes on from NC_138908.1 coordinate 61,601,348, forward strand.
GAATAGGTCTTGCTCGTATTGGAAAAATACATTTTTATTGTTATACTCACCTTTTAACTGGTTGTTAAGCTAAGAATTTTTTTAGCCCATTCTTTGATTCAGTTTTCTTTCCAGATGCTGCCAGCTACTGCTCTGGTTTTCAATACCGTTGATTTCATAAAATGCTTCTAGGCTATATGCTTATAAAAATAATTAAGACAAATAAATCTTTCATCCATAGGCCTTAGTTAGCCATGTAGGACTCTACACAACCATTTGAAAAATGTCAAGTGGACATTAAATTCAGGAAGGTCGCAAACCACTGACCCACTGCATCCCAGCATTACCCTCCATAGTATTACAAGGGCAATGGGAAGATTGCAAATATATGTGCAAAAGACTCTTACACCCAAGCACTTACAGCAAGCGTTGGTTTCCACAGGAGTGAGGATAGTGCCATATGAGTCCTAGTGTCTCTACTTACCGGTAGGTGTAGATCTGTATCAGATCTTTAACTGTAAGGACAAAATTTAACAAATGCAATTTAGATGCAGAAATGTGACAAAAGCAGCCATTTGTAGGGAAATTAAACATTTGAGCTTTTGATTACAAATCACAGCACTTTTCAAGCTTTACATCTGAATGCTAGGCAAAATTTTACCTGTGTCCATCTACATTAATTTCTAGTAGTCTTGGGCAGCTTTCTCTGAACAAGGGTCATGAGTGCATAGAAGGGAAGCACAGAACATTCTAGCCTGGAATATGCATATTTACTAAGTTAAAAATTTCAATTGCAAGATACTGTTTCTCATTTTAATTGTCAGAAGTACACAATTGACATAAGTTTTAAGAGAGTTTTTGCACTGTTTTGTGTTTTGTAGAATATGAAGTAGGGAGGAAGAAAGCTATTTTAAGGATGCACAAGTAGAATGTTTTTAAAACACCAATTTAAGGTCTAAGTAGAAAATTACAGGTTTGCCCTGGAAAATTTTCAAAATCTATGCTCATTATCCAGGGACTATAACGAGTGCAGATATACCCACTTCCTAATGAGTATAACAGTGTTTGCATTCAGAATGGAGCCATATAGGAGTTATTCAGGTTTGATTCCTGGTAATAAGTATCTGAAGTCTGGCAAAATGACTCAGGATGGAGACAAAACTCTTAATGGTGACAAAAGTCAAGACATTGTGACTATGTGTCAAAGCACTTTGAGATTTGGTAGGTTTCCAGCCCTATAAGGTAGTTGCATCGCATTTGTATTCAGAATTGCTAACGCACAAAATTGGATCCTGCATGGTGGTGGCCAGGTGGAGATATTTACATCAGCATGGCATCTTAGCAAAGTGCATTTCTATTACTTCCCCCTAGTTCGAGAACGGAAAATTCTAAGTGGCCAAAGTTAAACAATCAGAAGCAGAGGACTGCAGGCTTGTCTCCAGTCCTCAGCAGTGACATCCTTTGTTCCTTTACTGTAAGCAGAAAGCTTTGCTCTTAGCCCTTATTTTCATGAAGTATCATATTAGTGGTTGCAATGAGTAGTTTAAATCAAGGGATCATAGACTCATAGAATGGTTAAAGTTGGAAGGCACCTTAAAGATCATCTAATTCCAACTCTCTTGCCATAGGCAGGGACACCTTCCACTAGACCAAGTTGCTCAAAGCCCCGTCCAGCCTGGCCTTGAACACTACCAGGGATGGGGCATCCACAACTTCTCTGGGCAGCCTGTTTCAGTGTCTCACCGCCCTCAGAGTAAATAATTTCTTCCTTCTATCTAATCTAAATTTACCCTCTTCCAGTTTAAAGCCACTACCTCATGTCCTATTACTACAGGATCTTGTAAAAAGTCCCTCCTCATTTTTTCTGTAGGCCGCCTTCAGATACTGGAAGGCTGATATAAGGTCTCCCTGGAACCTTCTCTTCTCCAGGTTGAACAACCCCAACTGTCTCAGCCTGTCTTCATAGGCGAGGTGCTCCAGACCTCTGATCATCTTCATGGCCCTCCTCTAGAATCGCTCCGACAGGTCCTAGACTAATCTAGGGAAGTGTCTCAAAGATCTGTGTGATGATTCCACATCAGCTGAGCATCTCTCCAGGGCCAAGCAGGTATTGGAGAACAACCATAATTCTTTTGAGGAATCAGGTGCAGGTATGTCAAGAAACCATGTAGAGGGTTTTGTACAAAACTGATGTTTATCCTTTCCCTCTCCCCCTATGGGGTAGTGGCTCTGCATTTTATGTCAAGGTATTTCTTAACAGATTGGAACAGTCTTCTCCCAAGCTGTATATTTTAGCTCTGATTTCTCTCTTATTTACATGGCTCTTCAGTGTTACTGAGATCTTCCAGCACTGACTTAAGACTTAAACTGTGTAAGTATTACTGTTTCTGTTTTATAGATAGGAATGCAGCAGATAAATACACAGAAAAGCACAATAAAACACTGCAGATTGCCAATAACTCAGCATGTAATTGGATGATGTTAGGGACAGTGGTGGCTTGGAGACTAACTAAAGTGAATAAACAAACACATGCATCTCTGTGTAAGATAAATGATTTAAGAGGAGAGGAATCTCCGTCTCCTGTCAGCTGATTTGCTGTCAGCTGACTCTTATGGCTGCCATTCAAACCAGAACGTTTCCTGCAAAGTGCACTTACCCAAGATCTTTTTTCTTTTTTTTCTTTTTAACATGCTTTTTGTATATACAGGTAATCATTAAAATTTATTTGTTTCAGCACTGTTTTACATGAGTAAAAAGGTAGTTTGTCGAGCTCTGTGAAGTGTACAGGAATCCTCTTGTTATCATACCTTTCTCAGTCATATAGTAAGTGCAAAAGAGGCCAAAACAATTCTGAAAATGCCAGAAGCTGCCTCCTGCAAAAGCTTTTCTACTCTTTTGCCACTGTTCGTTATAATTATGGTGCCTTTGGAATAGTCCACTAAAGTAGAGAATATGGGGCAAATATGTAGACAATTTATAATGGTCTATTTAGTTTGCAAGTCCTTTCTCTCTGATTCGGTATAGCTTCTCTTCTGCTCTGTACGACTTCATAAAATGTGAACCGCTAATGGGTCATTTTGCCTTATTCATGCCTCTGTTTTATGTAGTTGGCCCAGTATCCTTCCCAGTAAAGAAAAGTGATGTGTAAGAGCAGCTTCCTTTGTTGAAGTCAGGATATAGACATGCCACTCCCATTAGGGTCCATATTGACAACAGCCTACTTCAAGTCCCTACAGGTATTCATGTTTATCTAGCTAGGAAGGCCAGTGAGATCCTGGTTTCCTAATCATAAATAAACCACTGATGAAGCATTCTTTGCCACCTCTAACATCTGCCAAGATCAGACAGATGACATGACCAGGCTGTTGGGTACCTGCAGTTCTCTTATTATGAATTGCTGCATTAATTCTCTTATATGATTACATCTGTTCATCTCTTCTGCCATTTTAAAGATTAACTTCCTGCCTGTATTGCTGCTATGAGTCACAGCATCTTGATACAGCCATGCTTCAGGGCCAAATGAAAGTCAGATTTCAGACAGAACATAGCAGTCCACACACGCAATGACTTACAACCTTCCTTTGTCTTCTCCCCCCTCAGTATTGTTCGTTATTCAGATTCAAAACTACTTTTTATGGTTTTTCTATCAGCCTGTCACAGATACATTAGCATTTCCATAGCAAGGAAACAAACCTAACAGCTCTGTATTCTGCCCAGGGTATATGTAAGGTTAAGTGAAAGGCTGACATTTCATGGCTAAATCTTGAATTTTGGGCACATATGATACCATATCACTGTCTGAAGTATGGCGATATGCAAACTTCCTTCTCAATGAGAAGTAGAACTGGACAGTACTACAGCAGATATTTGAAACATTTAAAAAGTGAATTATTGATGTCACTCTTTGGAGGTACTAAGCTGGAGAACTCACCCAGACCGCAGTGCCATGCACTGGGTTGAGGAGTTGTGTCTGATGGTATTAGAGAGCAAATTATTTTCTGTGCAAGGTCAGTCCTGCCTGCAGCTGTCCTGAGGCTTGTCTGAATGGCAGATAATATTACCGGAGTGATCGGAGACCTGATTATCTCACTCTTCAGGTGAAGATCAATGCCAGCACAGGGAGGAGATGAGTGTTAGTGGTTGACAACTCCCTCCCTTGCGGGAGCGGAAATGCATCTTTAGGAAATGCCTCGTTCCTTTTAATCACAGTTTTAAGTATCAGCAGACCAAGTCTGAATTGAACGTATTTGTAAAATAGATCAGTTTAACACTATTACTTTCTTCTTTCATTGAACTGTTGATCCTCAGGGCTCCCAGGGACTAATAGCGTCAGCTAGAGAGCCTGGCAGATGCAGATGACAGTTAGAGAGTCTTCTACAGGCACCTTTGTTAAGGAACCTCCATCAGGGCCTGCTGCACTTCAGCTATTTTATTTCCAGATTCCTTCTGCAGAAATTACCAGCAGCTGACCTGCTGACCCAGTGGGTTTTTAGAGTATCTAACTATCTATATAGACTAAAAATATCACTGCATTTCCCATGTGATATTAATAATCTAATCACAGGAAAGGCAAGTGTTCTACTTCGTGTTGGTGGAATTTCACATTAATACAATTACAGAATAATTCTGAAAATGTTATTTCTGCATGTGTTAGAAACCACTTATTTCACTCAGTCTTGTAAAAATGTTTAACTGAGCTTCCTCAGCTATGTAACTTGCCTGAATGATTTTATTTTCAGTTTCAGAGATGTTTTAACATTATTTTAATCAGTACAACTAACATATACAGACTCAAATACTAGAAGTTGCTCACCGTTAAATTTCGTAATGCCAGGATAGACTAAATGTAAGTGCAATAATAAATTATTTCAGTGCTGTCAGCTGCAAAATATTTCCAGTCCTCCTTCTAAGTTTGATTTAGCTTAGATTTGGGAAATACTGCACAAAACATAAACATTTAATAGTGGAAGTCTTTTTTAATGGTTTGAAACTTATTTGTCTTACGTGCAGCAATAGTGCCTCCACGTGGCCATTTAGGGAAATCACGCATCTCTGTTCCTGAAAATTTTTCAAATTTAAAACATTAAAAATTGAGGCTAGAAAGCTGAATTCTGACCAAAGATTGTGTGGTAAAACAGAAATAAGAAGAGTTATAAAATCATAGAAGGATTCTGCAGAAGAATATATCGAGTCTATGAATTCTTATAATTTCCATGGCTATTTTTCTCCTCTGCTTCTAATTTTGGGAATATTCTTGCATCTACTCCCTCCTTTGATCTACCAAAAGACATAAGTTCATGTAAACTTGGCCTTTGACAATTTCTGAAACTGCTGTGAATCTAGCTCCTCTGATTCCTACTGAATGACTAGCAAAATTTGCTATCAAGTATGGTCTGTCTTTAGCTAACCATGACGTAAAATCACTATATTTGCTTAGGTTTTCTTTGCCCGCATTAGTCTCTTAGAAAGGTATTTCACAACTGTATTCCTCTTTAAAAACCTTCCCCTTGCCAGCCAGTATTTATACAGAGCCTGTAGGCAACAATATTTTTCATTGCCCACACTGCACTTTAGTGTAATCCTTATGGGTTTGTAGAGAGCTATCACATTCTCTTTCAGCCATCATTTTGGAAAGTTAAGCAAATCATCCCCATTAATCTGCTCTCTAGTAAACTAGAGACTATAAAAGATGATCCTTGTACTTGAAGATATGCGCTGTTTACCAGGTAATATACATTTATAAAATTCAGCATAAGATGGACAGGTTTTCCTCCATATTTATTCAAAAAGTCTATGACAGAAATGCCCTTGTCCCTCCTTTGGAATAAGAACTCCTTTTAATGATATCCTTTTAATTTATTAATATCATGGAGCAGATGAAATACTGTGTTGGGAGGGTTGATTTTGTTGACATTGAATTCAATATATAAATTGGTGATTAGATGTAGATTAGCATCTCGTACATTTTGTTTTTGCTCTGCTGCATGCTGCTGTGTTTCTGTAATCAGTAATTGCCATGTCTGTGATTCACTTGGCCTTTCCCAGCAGTCAGTAAAGTGGGAGAGTGATATTCAGCACAAAGGTTGCTGCAGCAGCTCCAGATTCAGTCATTGCAGGTTTTACGTTGCTCTACAGCACATCATTCCCGAGATGCATTTGGGCCAAGTGTTTTGCAATTCATGAAACATAGGGACTTGCCACCGTTTTCAAGATTAATGACTCTCGAATACGGCGTAGCCAGGGAGCAGTGGTGAGGTTTCGCTCTAGGTTGCTGTGCAGTGCTCTGAACACAACCTTGTAGAGCTGCTCTGTCTTTGCTATTGTGTCATAAATCAGGGAAAGGAGAAGCAAATTGAGTTATAGCCAAGAACACACTTCCATTTGGTTTCAAGACTCACGTACAATAGGAATGAAAGCCACTTAGTGAGCCAAATTCAGAGCTGCTCTAATGGCTCCATTTTCCAGATTAGCTTATGACCTAGGAAAATGGGATGTGTTAAATGTAAGAATAAATCTAAACTTGCTCTGCATTTAAAATACATGTTTGTTTTGCTGATCTAGTGCTGCTGCTGGAATAGACAGGAGAGCAGCCTCAAGAAAGATGTGTGGCAGCTGGCTTCTTTTCTACCAATTACTTCTTATAATCCTGGCATTCACTATTATCATCAATTCAGCAGATACATTAAATCACAAGATAAATCGCAACACCTGATACACTACGTAGAGAAAAAGGTGGAATAAGAGCAATAAAAAAAGAAAATGAACATTTCACTTGACAAACTTCTCACATATTTTGAGAACTGAAAACGATGTTTTGTAGGTTGCTAGGATGACAGCAGGATGAATGGTGCCCTCATTGCTTTTAATTAAGTGTAGTATGGTTCACTTATATTAATAAAAGACAACTCAAAATAAATTATCACCAGCATTTTCCAGGACTGGCTACAGAGCACAAGATGTTGCTGTTGTTTTATAACAGGTATAAAGCCAAGCTGATTTCATTTACCACAGAAGTGCTCTTTGTGCAGCTCGGTCTGATAAAGCACAAACCACAGCAGTGAAAGACAGATTGTCTAAATATGCCAGTGGCTCTGCACATTTCTGGGACAGTTTCTAATGACAAGAAGGGCCGGTACCTTCACTGCACTGTTCTGACAGATGAAAATCCCCATCCTGTGCCGCCTTCCCCGCGGCACTAGCAGTTGCACGGCTGCCCGGTGAGTCAGGTCAGCTCACTGCTCTGACCGAAAAACAACTTAACCAAAAGGAAATAATTTTGAGACGTCTATATTAGGTGATGTTAAACTATATTTTAAAATAACAAAATGAAGAATGATTCTAATGTGTACACAACACCCGAAACGCAGGTATGGTTCCTAATTGCCTCATTAACTCACTGTAAACCTTTCCTTCCGTATTTCCTTCCCTTCCCAACTGAGATGTAAAGTATGCTCATATTATTTAAGATTTGAAATTCCATAAGATCAGAAGTTGACGTTTTCCAAAAATCAGTAAAAAGTAAATTTTAATACACTTCTACATCCTTTTTTTTGTTGTTGTTTGTGTTTTTTAATCTTAAACTTTCATTCCAAGTTCTATTTTGGAATAAAATTTAACAATATATTTTAGACAGCCTCTTTTTGTTGGAGGGAACTTTGGAAGGGGAAAGTATGTTTATTTGGAGCTTTACTTAAAAAAGGGCAAGATTCCAAGACCATCGCAAACACTGTTGTTGATTTTATCTCTGTCTTCCTGGGGCAAAGATGGCAGGGCTAAATAAGACTGTGGAGCAAGCTGGTATCATTTCAGAAACACAGAGGGTTTGTAGGAGACCAGAAAAAACAGGCTCCCAAGTCTGCAGATAAAAATGTTTCACCAAGCTGTTGATAAAGGGCAAAAATAAATCATGGGTTGACTGTATTTTTCATATGGCAGCAGGTAAGTACTGTAATGTGATGTGAAAAGGGATTTTTTCCCCAAGAATGTATTTATGATCCACAGCATGAGATCTTTACAAATCAAAATATACTATACATGTAACAGATAAATACCTCCTTTGAAGAAGTATTTAATAGGCCATTTGGTACCATGCTGTACCAGTGGTTTACCGACATCCAGACAGATTTAATAAACAATTGCTTTTGTCTAGAAAAATCAGTTAGCAAAGAAATATATCAGATTAATGCGGCGTCAGCTCTTTCATTAGCCAGGATTCCATTTTCTTCCTGTAACCTCATCTTTCCTTTATCATTATTCTTATCTTCCATTCATTTTTTAATGTTATCCTTGAAAATTTTACTTGAAAATTTCTGCTGTATTGAAGCCAGACTAAAAGGCCCAGTAATTGCCCAAATGATATTTTTCTCTTTCTTAAGAGAAATTCTTAAGTTTCTTACAATTCTAGCATTTCAATAGTCCAGTCATAACACACCAAACAACCAGATATTTTATTAAAAAGCTGAAGTGCCAGCCCTGCAGTTTCACATACAGGTTTTCCAGTATTTACTTTTGTTTTCTTCTCAGTATATTTTAAGAATGGCTTCTACTGCATGTTATTAATCAGCACTCAGATATACTCAAGATCAATTTTTCAGATGAGGAGAGTTGTTTTCCTATTGTTCTTTTTTCTTAATCTCTTTATACAATCATAAATTCTCTCTCTAATTCAGTGTTAAGGTTGCTTGTCTCTGACAGAAGTTTAAATACTGAGCATTTTGTCCTGTACGTCTAAGTATGGGGTAGGGAGGACGAGCATCAGTTTACCTTTAACAGAATTTAGGGAGTGGTATAGTGCTCTGGAACAAGATGGAAACAGAAGTTAGGCACTGTAAATGCTTTATGTGTTGCACTGTATTACATTAGGAGACTCTTATTAAAACTATTGAAATTAACTCTTTGTAGAAAAAGTTAATAACAATAAGGAAAGCTGTAACATTGCTAAAATACATAATCTGAGTTTTAATTCTTCCTTCTCCCAGTATTCATAGAAAACTATTTCTTTGTATATGTATGTTTATCTATGGTGACGGTGTCCCTGTTTGGTTCACGTAACTACCTTCATGCAGATTTTGCTAAGAGACTTGAATTAGGCTTCTTCACGCCTGTGTAAGGAAGTCTCCCACCCTGCATAACATGGCCATTTGCAGCATGACCAGTCACACAGAAGAGGCTGAAATTCACAGTGTAAGGTTATTTGTGAAATCATTGGTATTTGTGGAAACAGAAGAGATCAATCAGGCTTCATTTAAATACAGGTGTCATTTTGCACCTCCAAGAAGCTGCAGACTCCCATGTACAATGATCCTTACTTCCCTACATTTTATGAATTTCTGCTTTCGTAGGATGGAGTTTCAGCATGGGCTCTGCCTACCAGTTCCACAGCTGGCGAGTATTTGTGATCGTCTGTGCGCTGCCCTGTGTGTCTTCCGTGGTAGCCCTCACCTTTATGCCGGAAAGCCCACGGTTCCTGCTGGAGGTATAATTTTCCAAATGGTTTTTAGATTCCAGTCAAAATTATTTCTGTGTTAACATCATGACCTCTATACAACAGGCATTATGACTGGTCATTTACTGTAGTGTTTATCTTAATCTCTACGTATGTTTTGTCTTAATGTTTTGATCAAACGTTTAGGTTGGAAAACATGATGAAGCTTGGATGATACTCAAGCAAATTCATGACACAAACATGAGAGCTCGTGGTCAACCTGAGAAAGTCTTCACAGTAAGTATTGGTTTTAAAGCTAATTGCTTAGCACGTCAATGAGCTTGCTGACCGGCAACCCACAATGTGATAATTTGCTCGGGTGTACCAAGATACTTAATAGACTTCATCTATTTTTTTTATTAATCTATTATTATTTATTAAGTTTACTTCACCCTTAATAATGACACTAAGAACATAGAAGTCCAAATTAGTTGGCTGTTGTTTCTTTAAAGCTTTTGAAATTTTTTTTTCATTTTTATCAGTTAAAGTAATATTTTTTAAAAATTCATTTTCACTTCTGTGATATAGCGATTTCAGACATTTCGTTTTCTCAAAATGTCTTGGAAGCTCAACTCCGTCTTGTTGACTTGCAGATCTAATGACAAGGCCATATTCAAAGTATTGATGGGTTGTTTCTAATTGGAGGAGAAATTGGCATTTCAGATGTGGGACTTTTTTATGGCATCTTCCTTATTTATGAGGAATATGCACAACAATTTTTTCTTCATGGATACAGTAGGACCGAACGGTAGAAGGAATTTTCTTGCTTTGAAATCCAGACTCCCTGTCCAGCTTGTGCTGTGCCGTGGGAGTGCTGGCACTTTGCTCCCTCTCAGAGCCATGTGTGGGATGTTTTTCCTCTTCCAGGGGCTTTCTTCTTATTTTAATGCACATAACTCAATTAAGAAATCCTCTTAAAGGTTCTGCATTTGCAGGCAGTCTTGAGGAATGACCATCTGACCATATAAATTTATTCCACCAAGACTTGCAGTTTATTGCCTTGGATGTAGTTTCCGTTGCCTCCATTTAATTTTTTTTTTCCAAAAAGAAGCTCAAGAGCTTCTATATTTAGCCTGAAAGAAGGCTGGTTAGCACATGTATCATGCTAAACCCATATTTATTGATACACTGGTGACCTACCCCTAATCCCATCTAACTTAATATTTTATTTTCTGAATTCATTTACGAGTAAAGGGATTTGCCTAACACCATACAGCTAGGGTGTAATTTCACAATTGGCTCTCGCTGATCTGAGCTGCTTTCAGGCAGAGTATTCCTGCTCCTGGTCACTGTTTGTTTTTCTTCTGCCAGCATCGATATTCATTGACTGATGCACAGTCAGTCATAGCACAGACTCTGTCCCCCTGTGGTGTTTGTTTAGGCATGGGGAAGAAGGCAGAAATGTGCTGGCACAAAAGGTGGGAGGAAGGATCAGCCACAGTCTCACATCAGTTTGACGTAATCATAATCACATCCTAAAAGCAGCCATGGAGAAGAAAACAAAGCACATGCTTGTTGCTTCCAATTCTTTTGATCTAACGAGTCTTTTTCTCTACGGTTGTTAAAATGTGACACTGAACCATGTTGAACTCAGCACTTTATTTATAGCCTAATTTTGTTAATTGGTCAGCCAATTCATAAGGCATGAATAAGGAAAAACCACCACTTTCTTGGGAATTTTGCCAGTTTCTGCCATGAACACTTGCAAAACTCAACTCCAGATGTTGAGGAGCTAAAGGATTAGAAATATTTACTGTATGTCAGGGTTACACATGTATAGAAGTCCCTATTTTTAGCTTGCACTAATATGATTAGAAAATGCATCAATGACTCCTCATTGGCCATTATCAGCACTTAATCTTATAAAACCCAGAAAGCAAAGAATTTATGCATAATTTGTTTGGGACATCCTTTTAGTCTCTCTCTTTTTTTTTTTTTTTTAATATAAGTTAGTCCTGGATGTTGTGACATTTTGTCTCAGTAATTTATTCACATAGCTCTCCTAAACCCCATCGCTTCATCTATTCTATGACTTAGGCGTTATTGTTTTCCTCCACTTCATGTCACTAGTTACACCATACTTTGACAGCATGTTTTCTAACTCTACAGCTGATGTAACTTTTTCTCCATTAGTGCTATAGTTTTAGTGTACTTTCCTTTTTTGTTTTCCTAATTATATTGATGTCATCTTTTCCTAGAAGTTTTTTTCACAAGTCGTGTTTGTTCTTGTTACTCATATTATTGAGGATTTTATCTTCAGACTTTTAGAACAGAGAAGGCATCAATTGAGGAACAGTTGGTTTTAGAGTTAGAAACTCCAAAGTGGATGTATTCTAGTTACTGACTGTGGAGGTGGTGGCTCTTAATACTTTTGAAAATCTCTCCTGGGAGCAGTGACATTAACTGAGATGGCAGTAAGTTGATAGTATCTTCTATTATGGGATGACCCAAGTTAAATGTCTATGTACATGACTAATTACATTCCTGGGTCCTGAAAATATACATTCATTAGATCTGTTCGTTTAAATGTTCATGTAAAAATATCTTTGTATCCTTAAAACAAAAATTCTCTCTACTCTTTCATTGCCATGTATGAAATAATCTTTTTTTTCTGCAAACATTTTCCTTTGCAGCATGTCTTGATTTTGCAAAATTTAAAACATTGCATATTTCTAGCCACTGCTTTTAAACAGAAGTTCCATTTTCATTAAAATCAGTATTCTTTATTGTTTTTTCTTTCATTCTTCATATACTGACAGTTGAATTTGCATGGTCCAGATGGACCTTTGTCCTGATACAATAGTACTTTTCTTATGTTAAAGAACCATCAAGGCCAGGGGCTTTTTGTCCCCAGTCACATGTAGTGGTCCTAGGCTATACACACGTTTCCCCCAACCTCCACAGCCCCAAACTGGTCAGGTGGCCAGGATGGTGAAAAGGCTGCCTCTGAGCCTACAAGAGTAGTACTGGTTTATACAGCATGGTTCAAAAAGCACGCCCTTTCTGCCAGGAGGTGTGGCATGTGAGGATGCCTGTATGTATGAGGTTTTAAATGATCTTGGAGGACTCCACTCAGTCTTTTGTATGACACGTTTCAGAAAAGCAGTTTAAGAAAGGCTTGAAAACAGTGGAATGATGCAGACGGGATTATTGCTATTGGAAAAGCTGAGACATGAAGGGTACAGGCTTTTGATATAGTCATAGTTTGGCAAGACAGTGAGCTGCAGTATTTCAGAAATGAGTGTGGTTATAGCTAAAACTGCTTAGTGGGCTTTTGTTTGCTCTTGTTCACGGGGAGAGGCTGCTGGTGCATCTTAAACAGTGTACATCTGTAAAAGCAGTAGGCTGAAAACTAAGGCTTTACCATCAATACTATTCCCTGATGTCCTGTAATTCACTATGATACATCTGTGGGTGGTGGTGTCCTCATTCTGTTAAGAAGAAACACAAGCTATTGCTAGCTTCAGAAACCTCAGCTAAATACTGAACACTCAGTCTATTGCTCTCTCACTCTCTCCTTGTATGTCAGTCCCTTTCCCCATTTTATTTCTTTTTCTTTCCATTCTCTATTTGTCTTCATTATAAATAAACTGTTCATGAATACACAGCCTTTTGTGATATTGCTATGAACCTGGGACCAGAGCAGAAGCCAAAACCAAGACCATACAATGGTATAAGTTTGTCAGGTCCTGTGTCTGGAAAGACCACATAACACATTCTTGTTCTGCTACACAGGAGAGTGCAAGTGAAAATGAGCATTGTAGGCAACATCACATTCTCTGTCACTGGTAATTCTGTATTTTTTCCTGATGTCTGTTTATCTCATTTCAGTTTAGATGAAGTAGATGATTGCTCATAACAGCAATAACATGCGTGGTTCCAGATCATTTCACCTAACTTTTTCTCTCTTCATTAAAAAGGATAGCTAAAGTCAACATCCAAAAGACAAAGAGAGTTCCCTGTCTAACACTACAGGAAATAAGAAAGAAGAAAAATATTATTCAACTATGAGTTCTTGACATTTCAAATACTTCTATTTTCATTACTGTGTCTTTAATCAAAAGACTTTCAACAATGTTGTGATAGCATGTCAGAAACAACTTGATAGCAAACTCTGGACATGGTTAAATGAGGGTTTAAATAACGTTTTATCCTTTGTGGCATTAGGTATGTACAGCAACACTCTAGCAGAACCTGACAGTAACAGCTTGTTTCAGTCAGAGGAAATGGATTTCCTGCATGCTTTGAAAGTAGAACTTTTCCATTACAGTTGCATCCATAATGAAGTTTGGCATTATAGTGTGCTACTATTCCTTTATATTTCTAAAGCATTTCTACTGTAGACACAGGTTTAATATCTGCTCATTTTTAGTTTATGGGATTTATTAAAACCTTCTAATACTCCTCGACAGGCAGTTAATGATTCAAGAAACTGCAAATATTTGCTGTTCTGTTTTTATTTCTAGGTTAACAGAATCAAAACTCCAAAGCAGATCGATGAACTCATAGAAATAGAGAGCGATACAGGAACTTGGTACAGGAGGTGTTTTGTTAGAATTCGTACAGAGCTATACAGCGTAAGTAACAGCACCTCTGTTCATTCTGTAATTACCTTTCTTCTTTTCAATTAGCCTTCAGAAAAGGGATGGATTGAATGAGCTCATGCTAGTGATAGCTGCAATGATACATTTTCCATGCAACTGGGAGATTCAGGAACCAGTGTAAGGTTCTGGTTTCCTGACCCAGAAGGTGAATCACAGAGGTTGTCTAATATTAAAGCAACGTAGTACTGAGAAGTGAGAAGAAACCTTTCTGACAAGATCTCTGGTTTATTTGAGGCAATGAAATGAAGCTGCCTAGAGATTAGGAAAGTTTGAGTTGATCAGAGCAATGATGAATTAATGGACACGGTCCACACTGGTGTATAAAAAATTTGGTATGAGCCGGCAATGTGTGCTTGCAGCAATGAAAGCCAATCATATCCTTGGCTGCATCAAAAGAAGTGTGGCCAGCCAGTCGAGGGAGGTGATTCTGCCCATCTACTCCGCTCTGGTGTGACCCCACCTGGAGTACTATGTCCATCTCTGGAGCCCTCAGCGCAGGAAACACATGGAGCTGTTGGACTGAGTCCAGAGGAGGGTCACAGAAATGATCAAAGAGCTGGAGCACATCTCCTATGAGGACAGACTGAGAGAGTTGGGGATGTTCAGCCTGGAGAAGAGAAGGTTCCAGGGAGACCTTATTGCTGTCTTTAAATACTTAAAGAGGGTTTATAAGAAAGCTGGAGAGAGACTTTTTACCAAGGTCTGTAGTGAAAGGAGGTAACAGCTTTAAACTGAAAGAGGATAGATTTAGACTGGACATTAGGAAGATCTTTTTTACGATGAGGGTGGTGAGACACTGGGGATGTTGCCCAGGGAATCTGAGGATGTCCCATCTCTGGAAGCATTAAAGGTCAGGTTGGATGGGACTTTGAGCAAACTGATCAAGTGGAAGATGTACCTGCCTATCATGGGGGATCAGACTAGATGATAAAGTTCACTTCCAATCCAAACAATTCTATTATTCTGTGAAAAGAAGCCGAAAAGTCACAGAACATGCACAACCTGGCAATATCGGGAGATTAACATACTTCTAGGAGAAGTACAGATATGGTCGGTATCAAAGAGCTGATCTGCTCTCTCTGATGCCCTGAAGAAGCAAGCAAATCAGGATCAAAAAGCTTCTATAATTTAACAAAATTGTTCAAAATACAATCTATAAGAAATGTATTTCCTAATGATTTACAGATTTGGTTGACGTTTATGAGATGCTTCAACTACCCAGTGAAGGACAATACAATCAAACTTACGGCTGTGTGGTTCACGCTGTCTTTTGGGTAAGAGTGGCTGAGATCTTAAACCATTTTTGATAGACTTGACAGACAGAAGAATCATCTGCATGCAAACTTCTGTCACTGTGGTTATCCTTTTTTTTCAAAAATGTTTTAGTCAGTATCTTTCCACAAAACATTATATTGATCAGTTAGTCTGTTCTTGGTTGCAAGCCTGACTCATCAATAATACCTGCTTCAGAAAACTGGCATCTTCGGATGTCAGCTTCTTTCAATATGTTTATTTTATGGAGGATTTTATTATGATGGGGTAACTGCTTCATCACATAAGCAGCTGAGGGAGCTGCTTGTCCTCACCTCTCATGGATTTTCAAACAAGTGAGATGGGTGACTGAGCTTTTTCTGTTTTTCACAGCTACTACGGCTTATCTGTCTGGTTTCCCGACGTCATTAAACATCTGCAGTCAGACGAGTATGCGTCCCGAGTGAAACATTTCCGCAATGAGGAGGTTTCCCATTTTGTCTTCAACTTCACACTGGAAAATCAGATTCACAGCAATGGAGAATATATCAATGACAGGTTTAGAGATTTCTGGATATCATTACTTGGGTGGAATAAACAAATGCATGTTTTAATACATGTCCTAATCATCTAATGTTTTTCTCCATTAGCTAATGATAGATGGGTTTGTTACTTTTTAATGGAAATTTACTTCTGTTCTTGATTTCTTATAACTCGTGGAGCATGGGGAGAAGTGGACCTGCACATGCCCTGGTGGTTCCTTTGTGAGGATGCAAAGCCAGCTTCCTTGTCATCCTCAAAAGCAGACCAAAAAGCCTAAGTTAACGATACTTCCTTTCACAGTAGGATTCAAAGGTTTTCAGACACAACACATGCAGCATATTGTAGGGGGCTGGGGAAGGACATACTTTCATCTCTGTTGCCAGTTCTTTTCCTATATCGATGAAAGACGCTTCAGCGAAAACGCTGAACATTGAGAGGTTAGGATCTTGTCACAGAAAAATAAAAGCTAAATGTTACTGTAAATCGATAAAAAGTATGAACAGCTCTGAAATGTGAAACAACACGTTGGCAATGCCTTTTGTGTTTTTTAACTGAATCGAAATATATTAAGGATCTATCTGGACTTCACAGATAACTAGATAACTTAGCAGAAAATTAAACACAGCTGGTTTAGGTATCTGGTTTCTGTTAAGAAATATACACAACAACTATGTGAATGGTATCCTGGAAGTCATGGTGCTAAGTAGTTATTATTTCCATAGGAAAATCTATATCTAAGTGAATAAAATTAATTATTTTACTAATACAGGGCTTTTAAAATTATTTTTATAAGAACTTGAGTTTTGACACAGTTAAAGGTTTATGCATTGCAGACAAAAAAATAGCAGTTATCTCATTTTTAAACTAGCCATAGTTTTCCGGGAGGCAGATGTTCTCCAAAAAGCAAAGAACTATTTACTGTCAGCTACTGACAGCACTCTGTCAATCGAGGTCTTATCATTTTGAACAGAAGTTTCTTGTAAAACGCTAAATCTAACATTAATCTACTCTAAAACACTAATTTACTCTTTCAAATGTGTAAATTTAATAGGCCTCTGACAGTTATTTGAGATTCACAAAACATTTTCCACAGAAGTTTGAACTCCTTTGATATTCTTCCTCCACAAATATTTTAATACGCCACTCACCCTCAATTTCAGTGTTTCCTTCATGTTCTTGCTTGACTAGAAGATCCATCAGTACTTGACTTTTTACTTCATTACTTTTCTGTTGGATTTTAATTCAAATCATTGCAACACCAATTTTAATGTAGTGACAACATGTTTCCTGTCCAAAGGTAAAAAGTGCATCAGAAGAATGTAGGACATGTAGTCTGTCATTCCTGTTCCAACTGACTAATCTAATTGCTACATTTTCTTTGTTCTCCTCTAGAATTAGGCTACATTTTAAAATGGAAAGTGCTACTTGAAAAATGATAATGAGTTGACACTGAATGCCAGACTGATTTTAATCAGAGTCTGTCACAAATAAGAAATGATATAGTAACTGAAACTAATGGGCTGAAAACACCATTCTTCTGACCAATACACGAAGTGAATTCATTAGCTAGTCAGTCTTTTCCTGTGATAAAAACAATTAGCTTTTGCTCTCCTTTCTCATAAAGATATGATTCCAACAACTTTGTTGGTGAGAGAGTTTAGTTCCTACTCTTTCAGAGGTAGCACATTTTGTGTGTTCCTGTTCCTACTATCAGTCTTGCAGTAGGAAAAATAGTTAGTTACACCAGGTTTAATCAGAGCAGAGCCAGGTCTTTGTTTGGAAGACTTTGCCATTTTAACAGTTCTTACTGCCATATAACAATTAAAGTACTGCTTTTCAAACTCTTACCACTTCGGGTGAAATCTGCCAGCAAAACCTGCCCTTTTTTTAGCTGTAACTTTTTCCATGCCTTTATGTGAAATAAAGGATGTCACAAAAATAATGATGCATCTCTACATCTTTCTTTTTTTTTTTTGTTAGCATAATGACGTTATTTGGTAGAATCATACTAAAAAAGGCTTACAGGAGTGTTTTAGTCTAGTAAGATTGAGGTAGAAAGTTACGGCTAGTAATACACTTCGTCATTGACTTTTTCTATGAATGACTTGATTGACAGCCATGATCAAAGACCTAGGAGTTAAATGAGAGTCAGTAGGAAGGAGAATGTTCAGAAATAAGAAAAGCTATGGACAGTTTGTTTATACCTGTTTTATATACACAGTAATAGCAATTGCATCCACAGACACGGGAGTAACAAACACGTACTTCCAGTTAGCTATCTAGCTGTATAACTGGCAATGTAATTGTTGTGTTTATGTTAAACCATTTTGCAAAACCATTTTTTAACACTTGGACCAGTGTGTTTTGCATGTGAGCCTGACACAGTGCCCGGTGTATTCATCTGGAGAAATAAAGATTCTTAAAAAATTCTTTCTTTCCAGCTTGTTGGTACTAGCAGGTGTTTTTTTCAAGAGACTGAGTTTCTGGAGCCAATGTCCAACCGTAATGTCAAATTACAACTAATAGTAATTTTACAAGGCTATTCCATGAATGTCACAACATTGGTTTTGGTTGATGGTTAAGGACAAGTAATAACAGAAACATTATCAAGGAAATCGTATTACCAGTTGTGGCTGGTGGCTATGGGGAGCTATTTGTCTTATTAATGTATTAATAGTATTTTAGAATCAGCTAATCATTAATTACGCCTCCAGAATGCCTTTAAGGAAACATTATTACTGGGGTTGAGATTTTTCAGGGCTGTATAGCTTCATCAGCTTGACCTGTTGCTCTTTCTAACCTATGAAGGTAGACTGACAGAAATTAATTGTATTGGGCAGGTTCATTATGATGAAGTTTAAATCAGTAACCTTCGAAGATTCACTTTTTAAGAACTGTGTGTTTGAAGACATTACTTCACTGAACACATACTTCAGGAACTGTACTTTTGTGAATACCACCTTCTACAACACAGGTATTACACGAAAAAAATCCTGAACGTACATTGTTCAGCTGTGTGTTCTCATATTATGTTTATAACTTCTGGATTTTTACTAAAGCATACAAGAAGTCCTCTTGGTGGGAATAAAAAGCTATAAAAAGCTACAAGCCTCTGTAATATTATAACAGAAAAGTGAAAGGATTACACTCACACTAGAGATAGCACAGGCCTAATATTGACTCAGATAATAAACATCTCTTTGATATTAATCTCTAAAGAGATTCAGTCTAGAGACAAGAAAATACATTTACTGCTTTACAGGTAGCTTTAGCTAGCGTATTCTTATTTAGACTAAATGGGACTTTGTTCATTGTGATCGCTGTGGCACGGGAATCTGAGTTCAGGATTCAAACTACCTAATCTGTAATCCTTCCCATTCTCCTAAGTGTTGAACAAAAATAGGAATGCATATTTTCACATGTTTAAAAACGTTCTCTTTTTTTTTTTTTTTTTTTCAGTTTAATAAAACATAACTGAAAGTAGAACTTGGCCAACTAAGCTTGTAGGAAGGATGGGGCACTTCTTGGAAAGATGGGGCACTTCTTACAGCTTTCCCGTAACTCCAGCAATCAGTAATAATAGTAGAGTTAGATTTTGGAGCAAGAAATGCACAGCTTTCTTTGTGTGCAAGGAAGGTATTCCTGATTTGGGGTTATAAGGCTGACAGGAGGAACAGAAAGAAAGTGGAAGTATAGGGCGGGATATCCAAAAAGTTACTGGAAGAAGAATGGCCTGAATGGGTTGTGTGTAGTATCTTATCTGTGTTCGAGCTGAAGACCACAAGGCCTTCTCAGAAATAAAAATTAGTTTAATTTGAATTCTGTAGGAATGTTTCTTTTCAAAGGAAGTCAAACCAAACTGAGCATGATCACCAGACTCATCTGAAAGGCTGTCTGGTGTGGAAATAGAATATCTGATACTGAGTAAGATCAAGTGGAAGAAACTTGCAGATACCCAGTGCTTTTTATGCGAGGCCAGCTGGTGCTGAAAGGCCTTTACCAAATGCAGTCCAAGCAGAGCTGAAATACAGTAATGGAACTTGCCTAATTCCAGGCCTTAGTTGTTCTTTTTCATGAGCTTTGCATATTTTTCTATTAAGATAAAAGGGTATCAAAATTAACAGCCATAACTAGTCCCATTTTACAAAGCAGTGAAAGCTCCGAGTTATTAAAGTTGCCTAAACTTGAAATGTTTTTAATCAAAAGCTGCACATGGAGTGGGCTGTTAGCTGAACTGTTTCTTTTTCTTCTTTCCACAGATCTCGAGCAATATAAATTTGTTGACAGCGAATTGATAAATTGCACATTTTTCCACATCAGAACAGGATGCCAGATTTCTTTCGATGACGACTACAGTGCCTACTGGATTTACTTTGTTAATTTCCTGGGAACTTTGGCAGTGTTACCAGGGAATATTGTGTCTGCTCTTCTGATGGATAGAATTGGACGGTTAACGATGCTAGGTAGGGGCTTCACTTTAAAACAGGGACCCAACTGGACCCAACAGGGACTAAAGCTCTCCCGATAAAGTAGCACGTTCACTTTTTAAAGAATTTGATTCAGAGAGATACAAAACTTACCTTCCGCAAATACTTAATTTTTGTGGCATCACAAGTGCCATTTTTAAAAGCCCGCAATTTAGAAACACTAGGAACAAAGGGTTCTGTAACCAGTTCTGCTGTGCCACATTATCAGTCATTGCTCTTCCAGTCGGATATTACAAGGCCCTTATTTAGGCATTTGGAGAGTACTGGCCATTGGCTTGTCTTTGCCCCAGCTGAAAGGAAAGCGAGATGTGCACAGGTAACCCTCAGTTAGTGGAGCAGCTCTTCAGAAGAGTCAGCAGTCCTTTGCCTGTTACCTATTTTGCTAAGTAAGATAAGTAAGATAAGGCTTACCTACAATGACAAATCTGTTTTCAGTTTCCTTAAATAACTATGTGGTAGTTCATTGTATTCATTTTCTTGGAGAATGTATCTATATAAATGCAATTCCCACTCAGTGTTTTTATTGCTAGAATATACGAATGAGTTTCATGCAATTGCAGAAGATGATGAACAAGGAAGAATGGGGGTATTTTTCCCCAGGCATCTTGCTTTGGGAGTTCAGAAAGGGTTCCAGCTTAATACTTTATGGTATATCCGAATATTTAAGGAGTTATGTGTTCTTTTCTCTATGAACCCCTTACAACGTTTGTCTACCCCACTGATCCTACCAGCATAGGAGGTCTCTTTAGTTTTTAACTCAAATATATGGGTCAGTTAATTAGCTACACTGTGTGTATAGCAACATTAGACAAACAAACAAAGATCATTCTCTAAATACAGCTCCACTTTATGTTCATTTCACCTGTCCCTTACCTAGGTGGTTCCATGGTCCTCTCTGGCATCAGCTGTTTTTTCCTGTGGTTTGGGACCAGTGAATCCATGATGATTGGTATGCTGTGCCTCTACAACGGCCTCACCATTTCAGCCTGGAACTCTCTAGATGTCATTACTGTGGAGCTGTATCCTACAGACAGAAGGTATGTGCAGATACACCTCCCCTAACCACATGGATGTTATCTCTATGTACCAGCACAGATGGTAAACACAAATGGTTATGTATGAGCTTTACAGAGGTAGTGATATTTTGAGTGGGACAAATGAATAGTTTGTCTTATGAATAGCAAGGGGACAAAAGAGATTTTTTGAGCTATTCGCTACGCATTTCACATCAAATATCTCCTGGTCAGGAAAAGGCCGCAAAAGTAGTTTCATATGCAAAAAGAAGGTCTAACTGCTACTCTAATTTAAAACACAGCTAATGAGTAGTATTTCTGAAAATGGTAATGGAATATTTCGTGTTTGCCCTAGTACAACTGGCTACAAAGGCAATAGTTGGTCAAAACCAGCAATATAGCTGCCTTTGCCTGTTGGCTGTGAAATGGTGGGGATGATAATAAAAATCACTGTCTGGAGCTGAACATCATCTTCTGGAAGAGATTGTGGGCTTGAACCATGCTGAGCTGTTAAACAGTTTGTTGCGAATTTGTATGCAGGGTCACCAGGAGTGTACATACTCAGCATTAAGTGGATATGAAAATATATCAGGCACTGCTGTTGACTCTTCAGGGCTCTTGCAGGAATGCTCAGGACAACTTTAATGTCCTTCAAGCATTTCTGCTTGATGACATAGGGTGGTTTTTTTTCAGATACAATCTACTTTTTAATGGTGAACTTATGTCACATAATGGACTGAAGGAAGAAAAGTCAAGTCCTATGCTGTTGTATGTCAAGTGTAAAAATGTAAAAGCACCATTTTCTTGAATAGACTGAGATATTTCTTCCTGCTCTCCTCCTTCAACAAATTTTATCTACAGTTGCCCAGATTTCTGCCAAGAGACAGTGTGTCCTTTCCCCTGTCACAGTGCTATTCATTATGTCTTTCACTAGACGTTTCAAATATGGTGAAAAATGCTTCCAGTTTATAAATGTGCGATGCTTTGCTGGCAAGTCTAGGCTTTTCGACGGAGGTGTAACTGGCTTTAGTATTGTCCATCAGGAGAGAAAGACTGTAGACTAGCTTCTCTGTTTCCTTTTTATTGGCATTTTAAAAATATATGCTTCTTCACGCAAGAAATTGATGTCCGTTGCTGTGATTGTATTGAATAACCATACTGGGCTACTTGTGAATATAAAGCACTAAGCTTTAATATTAAGTGCTACTGTATTTATGATACCTCAGGAAATTGTTCTTCTGGCAAGAATTTTTCCATCACCCAAACTCTATAATATAATTCCAATAAATGTCCTTTAGAAACAGCTATCTCTTTGGTATTCCTGAATGTAGCAGCCACAAATATTTTCTTAAAATGAAGTAAAGAAAAACAATTGGAAAAGCCATTGATGTTAATGGAAACAAAAATAATGATCATTGCTAAAAATGATAAAAAGAATGTAACTGATATCTGTTCTAAGGCATCTGTGTTTGTAGCTAATAGTTGTTTTAAATAGTTTCTGCTAGTTTGGGGATTGTAGCAAATTCTTCCTCCTTTTTCTTTTTAAGAAGCTTACGTGAAATAAAAGTTGTCTGAAACTCCACCTCAGAAATTTACTTGCAGCTGAGCTGTTGGGGTTTTTTGCAACAACTAAGACAAAAAAAAACTTGTCACTTTGTATTATTGATATAAAAAGGCTGATAGGCCAAATCTACCTGTGCCAGGAAAGACATTGCTGTTATATACTGTAGATGGCATTTTTTTCCAAGGGTTCCAAAAGTGGTGGAACCATCACTGCCAGTGTTTGCCAGTTGAATTACAAGGAAATGAGCAATTCTAGAAGTTACTTCCTAGACATGTTTTTTTTTAGACTGGGGCAAAGCTTTTTCATGTTTTCTGGAACTATTTGAAAATTAATATCTTCAGGGACTCAAATAACTCTCTTCCCCAAATTTTTTAGCTGTTTTTTTTTCCTTTTAATCCAGACCAGCTACAGTTTAACAGCCACCATTGCCCACCTCTGATGGTCCCGTCTTCCCTTCCAAGACTTTTCTGATCTCCATAGCCTGGCATGACTTGCCACAGTTTGCAAGGAATTTCCAGCTTCTCCAAGTAGCTGTAGGGCTGAACAACCTTTCTAAGCATATACCGTGCATGAAGCTGCCTGACTTGCTTTTGCATATGAGGTCCTTCATACTTAATATGATGCCCTCTTTCACTTCAAAGCTGCATCCAGTGTGAATCTGGTCCTGAAACTGGCTTCCAGTTTCCCCTCAAAAGGCAATCTGGGCACAACAGCTTTGCTCACTCTATCACTATTTTACTATTCCAATATGTACTTTTTTCTTACTCCGGATCAGTGAAATGACCACAAACCAGCAGCAAAGTGCAGCTGGAGGTTGGGTTGGAAGAAAAGTGTGTGGAAGGAAGAGAGTTCACACCACCATGCACAAGAGACCAGGCTGGGAAGCCCCTCCTTTTCCTCCTGCACAACTCCTCTTGGAGACCAGCCAGTTGCCAAACAGCCGGGGCTTTGCCTGTATCATGCAGTGTAATACAAAAGGTGTTTCATAAATCGTACTCCAGGTTATTTAGGGATCTTACTGGCTTTTTGCCAGGTAGGGGTGTGGTGAGTAATTTGGAAATGTGTGGTGTATATGATACACAGCACACATTTCAGTTTCCTCTTCATCGGCTGCCTGCAGGGCAGGGTTTAAGTTGCTTCAAAATCTTAACAGATTTGGATTCTGTATGCATTCACACTCATCTACCTATTTACATTTTAATTTATTAATGCCTGAATATGAGGTAATTAAGTAGTTTGTCCTATATTCTTGACGAGTACTTTCAAATTTTATGTCATTTTAGCATAGCTCTTGCTTGCATGTTCTTCACAAAATCTCAGTTGATTTGCACAACTGCTAAAATAAGAGATGTTAGATTTCAAAGGGTTCTCTGGTAGACGACAAAGTTGTGTTAAAGGGTGAAGATATGTTACTAATTCTAGTCATAGGTAGGTTTCTGTCTTCCAGATGACACACATGGTGGTAATGAATAATCTTTTGTTGTAATTATTTATTTATTTATTTATTACTTTTCAATACAGAAATTTTAAAGGACACTCATGATCACTAGCTATAAACTAGCTGATTTCAAATCCAGCTCCACAATGTAAAGAAATTGTATTAACTCATCTTTTGTCTCATCTTTTCTCTTGTCTTTTGCCTTATCTTCTTGATGGCCTGTGCTATTCTGGGCTAGTCAGCAGGTTCTGAAAGTCGTGACCCTCTTGAAGGCCCAACCAAACTATTCCACAGCCCTGGAAGCTCTGCTCCGAAGGAGAGTTAAATGTCTTGCAAGCCATTCTGGGTGTTCCTAGAGTGATTTCCTTTGCTTTCATAAGCTTTCCATATTTTCCAAACACTGCTTTGAAAGGAGGTGATGTAGAAATTGAGGCACAGAGGAAAATTATATTGTTAAAAATTACTTTAGGTGTCCAGTTTGACACATGTGGCACCAACAGTCCCAGTCACTGCACATTTTAGAAGAGGGAATGGGCGAAAGTGTAACTTCCACTGCAGCTATAAATGCTCAGCACTTCAGTGAGACAAACCTGAAGGTGTGAAGCTGAGCACCCAGAAAATGTGAAGTGCCTACTTAATCACCCTTTAGTTTGCTTTAAGTCACTTGCTCGAATCAAATTCTGCAGCAGTGCGGGGATCGTATCCTTTCTCCTCACAGCACTCCTGACACATTAACCATGAGACTGCTTTCTCATCTTGCAGTCCCCAGCCCTATTCATAGCGCACCATCCAATCTCTGCAGCAGATGAGGGAAACCAAGTTTTCTTCACTATGTTTATGTTTTAACCTCAAGCTCTCTTTGTTCTGTGCATTGGCAGAGTGATGTGGAAAAAAAAATACTGTGTGATGAGGTAATTATGGCTTGTGTTGTAATGTGTGTGTCCAAGGGGCTTTCAATAACATTGCACAGTTTCCTAGCTCTGCCTGTAATATAAATATGAATGGAAGAGAGTTAAAATTCTCTGAAGAAGTAACATTTAGGAGTTTTTTAAGACTTTAAAATGCACGCTTGACTTTCACATAAATTATAAATATCTTCTTATGAACTAACTTGGGAAGCACTAGCTTTATAAGTCAAGAGTCTTGTCAAGGAGTGGATACAACAAACAACCCAAACCTAAACAGAAAGTGGAACAGAAATAGGTCATCTACCACAGACTAAATCAAGGTCAGGTTGCATCAGATAACCAGCAATTCATCAGTTTTACTACAGCTGCCAGACCTTTGGGGTTTGAATCTTGGCTCGGGATATTTGGAATTCAAGGTGTGCTATTAAATGAAGTCATCCTGTTTTGCCTTCTTTTAATACCTCAGAAATAAGTTCTTAAGGGTTTGGCCATAATTAAGAAATAAGTCACCTATCTTCCGTGCATTATATTTATCTTTTCCTCTTCTTCTTGAGCCCTGAGACTCTATCCCCAGATTAATAAGCATTATTCACAGGTTATCTTAAGTCCAGTTTCGTGTTGTTGTGGCTGTCAGAAGAGAAGTTTTCTATTCTTTTGAGACATAACAGCAGTCATCATCTTACAGTAGACTGCCTGACAGCTATTTTCTACTGCCATCCTGTGGATATGGTTCAACTGCATTTTGCTGAAACTTCGTGTTAATGTTTTTAAGGCATGACATGCTGAACCTATGCAATGCTTTGGGCAGTAGTCCAAAGCAGGAAGGCAAATTCCACAGTTTTAATTGCACACTGAGTGCTACAATTGACCAGGCTATGACACGCATCTTTGTACTAATTTTTTAAAAGATCTTAGAATGTCTGGACATGAGAAAATTTTCCGTAGCACATTCAGAAACTCTTGTTTAATAGCCTTCGCATATTAAAAATACCCACAAAAGTGATATTCAGAGTTTTTTGTAACTTGCCGCATAGGCTCAGCACTAGGTCTGGCAAGAAAGTTATCGAATATCTTTGCTACACGTTCAGTAGCACTCCACTGCAGGAAGATTAAGTTTTTAGGTGCTCTGATTATCAGCAGTGGAAAAGTGGGCCTGAAGTACTTTATGTAGGAATACAGGCACCTGGTCTAAGAAGGAGCATATGTGGCAACCAGGCAACAAGCTCTTTTAATCTAAAGGCTTGGATAATCCCTCTATTTTTAACTGTTTGGACTCTTGCCATTTTTATGTGGGGCTTGGGTGAAAGGAAGCTAAGCGGTTTTCTTTGTTGCAGCTTTCCCAGCAGCAGAAGTAAAATACATTGCGGAAAATTTCTTTTCGCTAACATCCAGCTTTCTCTCAGACCTGACACTTTTATAGTCAATACTAAAATCTGTACTTTTTTTTCCAAGACAATCCCAAATTGATTCGCCAGCATTATCTTATGGATGTGCCTGAAGGATTTAATGACATTCTGTAGCTGGACAAGGGGTTCTTGCTACTGAACTCCCTTGACCAGTAATAAGGATTGCTCATCGAGTCAAAAAAACATTTTTGTGCCAGTGCTTCACCCAGAAACTGATCAATATAACAGAAATTGGTGTATATAGTAATGGCCTTATGCCTTTAGATTTTTTCACTTAATTCATTCATGGTGCTGAGATGACACACCACATATCTTTGATCATTTGCAGACTTTCTGTACACTCCAGGACTTTCCTGAAACACTGTAGCAGAGACTGTACTCGTGCTGCAAAAGAAGACTATGCTTTTATATGCATGTGAATTACAGCATATTTATTGCCTGGCTATCTTTATTTCCCTGGATTCAGTAGAATTAATTATAAAGGCATGAATTGATACAGATTTTAGTTCCTTTGGATCACAAACACCATTTTAAGAAAGATGTTTAAAACCCAACAAGTTTGAATTTGCTATCCCTAGAGCTCAACAGTTTGCTCAATGACTTTGTTCTGACGATTTGTAAAGAACAAACACATGTTCAAATACAGAATTAAAATTGAAGATTTTGAAGGCAGAAGTTTGAACAGTGACAATGCTTTTCAGGTACAGGTCACTACAGCATTTCACTTTACCCTGTAAAAATCTTACTATTCCTGCCAATGATGTTTGTATTTTAGGCAAAAGGATATGCCTGAAAACTGCTTCAAGATCAAAAGATTGAACTTCTGCTGCATTATTCATTTTGTATCATCAGGACAGCCAAGGGCAATAAAAATGGGCTTACTTTGTCTTACTCTTCTTTGTTTATAATTTGATAACATTAATGGGATTAGACAAATAAAAACCCCTTGCAATTGGAAAAATTGAATAAGTCCATTTTACAAAGCAGAACTGTTTCTCCAGTGCCAACAAATTACCTTAATTTTGCCCAGATATAAGAGAGATTGTATTACAAAATTACTTTAATAATGTGATTTTGGGTATATAACTTATAATAGATAAAAATCACAGTGGCAGCCCTGAATGTGCTATCTGTAGAGCCCAGCATGTGAAAAACAGTGGTCCAAATTGCTCAGAAAATTGTATTCAGGCCCCTGTTGTAACTAGTTGATATAAGCAAATAGCATCTGTGAAACAGCTTACCTTTATAAGGCAATATAAAACAACACTGAATATAAGTAAAGCATCCCCATATGTGTTGTGCTATTGCATTTCCAAAGATTTCCTGCCTGTATCTACCCAAATTTGCTTTGGCTAGATCTATGTATTCTTTGGGGATTTCTGGTATCTCTCTGAATACAGAGGCTGTTGATGACTAAGTGTCTGTTTTCCCTGTGTGAACAGGTTTTTTCCTGTTGCTGTTGTTTGGGGGCAAGTTTGGTTTTACATCAGTACCTGGCAGCTGAAAAAATTGTATTTACATGTGCAGACACTGAGCACAACCAGTCACCACCATAACTTTAGAAATACTTTCTGTGCATAAACGAGGCCAAAAATAGAACAGTTCTGACTCTTTTCCTCTGTTTCTTCCCCTGACTTCTTCAAAATACCTGCAGCCTGTTATTATCATATTATATAGTGTTTTCCATGCGGGCTGTGCTATCTTTAACCTCTTCCTACCTGTTTGTGATAAAATCTATTTTACCACAGTCTTTTCTCTTCATGCTCCTCCTTCCTATCTGCACTCTTGTTCCCCCAAGAAGATGCATCAATCTGAAGCTCCTCTGCTCTCAGGATCTTTCTCCCATCCTGGTCAGCTTCCTCCAGATATTCTTCTGGTGTTCTGCTCTATCTGCCCTTGTAGTACAGATGTTTCTGTTGTACAGATTTAATCTTCTTCTCATAGGCTTTGAAAGATTACTCCAGTAGGGTGGCTGTTTGCTGCTTCCTGCAGTGCATCTCCCATCTCCTCCTTTGGACCGATTCCACCAAAAGTCTTCCTTAAAATGGGCAAGTTTTAACTTTCTCATTTCTCCTCCGAGGAAGGCATTTTCAAGGAGCTGCTGCAAATGTTTCTCTGCCAGAAAGTTTCACAAGCAACACTTCCAAAATTTCCTTATCTGCCCTCAGCATTGTGGTCTCACACAACCCTCACTGGTCTACACTGTTGGACGGTAGAGCATGTCACTTTGTAGATGGTTATCTCCAGTATGTGCATGTTTAGCTTTTCTTGGGAATAAGTATTACGTTTAAGTACTGCAGGTCGACTCAAATTTAGAAAAAAAAAAAAAAAAAAAGAAAACTAAGGGCTTTGAACATAGAGGAGGCATACCTGAGTCTCTTCTGCTTCTTTTTCTACAGTGTTTCTAGGTAGTTTCTGCTCTGCCATCAGAATGACCTGTCCCTCCTTAGATGTTACTGATACTTACTGTCATGCAATATTTGGATGGGTGCCACATATTGCCCAAAGAGGAATTATGATTACATCAGGCAAAATAAGAATTAGTCTGATAAATCTCAGGTATTTTAAACAGACCGAAACACTGCTGTCAATTGCAAGAGACATATAGCCAAACTAAAAATAAATTTATTATGATTATGAGCACCCAGCAAAAGAGACAAATTTGTCAGAAAAGGTACATGATATACAGAGCTGACACTGGAACAGTAAGTATCAACTCTTCTGATTTTACTTCCATAATGTTTTAGGCAAAGATGTTTGACTTTGGTCTGCAACCATGGACAAACAAATACTTAACGTTAACAGAAAAAAAATAGTTTTGGAGGTATATTAACTCATCTGTTCCATGTCTTAATTCTTTTCTGAAAACATCCTTTTAACTGATTTAAGAATTTGACAGTCAAAGTACTGTTAATTCAAGTCAGCACATTTCTGAATCTTGTTCAGATTCTGGAGTTGACTCTGTGGGTTAACTAGAGTTCTGCTTCTCAGAGCAAACTAGAGTGATTTAAAAATATATTAGAAGGATCTAGACCTACCTTCAACTTTCTCCTGGTGAATATGTGTACCTTATATATACCAGGGCTGGTATAATTCTGCAGCACAGCATGTCAGATAGTCAGAGGATGGACAGTGCTGAAACCCTCTATATCCCCGTCAACTATATTAGGCAGAAGCTTTTACCTCTCCCCCAGTATAAAACTTGGATGTAGGACACCAAAGGGCCAGACTGATCAACGCTATTGAGACCCAGTGGCCAGATTTGCAGAAGAGCAGAAGGGGTGAACTAGTGACACTCTGGGCTGTGGCCATGCGTCTGTTGTTGCTTGAGGGAGAGAATCACTTCTCCCTTGACACTGTGGTTTGCTGTTATCAAAATAAAAAAATAGATCTGGGAACAACATTGAGAGTTTATATCCTTGCTCTCAGCTGGCAACAAGTCTGCTTACTTCAAGCTGATTCTCTGGGCTGCTCTTTAGGATCTCTGGTAGAAGTTTCTCAAAATTATTTCCTAGGAATTCAGGCTACATCTTGAACATCAGGCTACATGTTGAACTTAATGAGGTTCAACTAAAGCAAGTGCAAGGTCCTGCACCTGGGGAGGAAGAATGCTAGGCACCAGTATAGGTTAGGGGCAGACCTGCTGGGAAGTAGCTCTGAGGAGAAGGATCTGGGGGTCGTGGTAGACAGTAAATTATCCATGGCCCCGCAAAGTGCTCTTGTTGCCAAAAAGGCCAATGGAATCCTGGGCTGCATAGGGAAGAGTGTGGCCAGTGGGTCGAGGGAGGTCATTCTCCCCCTCTACCCTGCACTGGTGAGGCCACAACTGGAATACTGTGTCCAGTTTTGGGCTCCCCAGTTCAAGAGGGACAGGGAACTGCTGGAGAGAGTCCAGCGAAGGGCAATTAAGAAGATTAAGGGCTTGGAGCATCTGCCTTATGAGGAAAGGCTGAGAGAGCTGGGACTCTTTAGCCTGGAGAAGAGAAGGCTGAGGGGAGACCTTATTATGGCGTACAAGTATCTAAAGGGTGGGTTGAAGGAGGATGGAGCCAGGCTCTTTTCAGTGGTTCCCAGTGACAGGACGAGGGGCAATGGGCACAACTTAGAACACAGGAAGTTCCGTTCAAATACACGGAAACAGTTCTTTACGGTGAGGGTGACAGAGCACTGGCACAGGCTGCCCAGGGAGGTTGTGGAGTCCCCTTCCCTGGAGATTTTCAAGACCCGCCTGGATGCAGTCCTGAGTAATGTGCTCTAGGCAATCCTGCTTTGGCAGGGGAGTTGGACTAGATGATCTCTAGAGGTCCCTTCCAACTCTGAAAATTCCGTGATTCCGTGATCTGAGAACAAGACTTCTTCCTTTCCTTCACATGCACCTCAGTACAGTAACTCGGGCTCTTTTTAGTCACTCAGACCATTAACATTCCTGTTAATCCCTGCTGTTTAAACTGGAGGCTTTTTCCTTCTAATGGCAGTATTTCACATTAACAAGAAAGAAACATTTTGTTCTGAAAAGAAGTTTCTATCCTCCTGATTCTTATTATTTTATCCCAGTGAGCACAGTGTGAACTCAGCATAGTCCTCTCTTCCCCTTCTAAGTGATTTGAGAAATGTTAGAGATTCTACTGTCATGCAGAGATTTTTGTTAGGACGCTTTTGGTAGTTCAAACTTATTTCTGCAACTGTGAATCATACAGTCATGTCAAAACACAATTTATTAAAATGATAGCAGTTTGCATAATACATCTATGCATGGGTTACCAAACACCTAAATTATTTAATCCAGACTACTAAAATCAAAGCACTGTAATGCAAAAGCCCTTCTGAGTTGTTTGAGTCATACTTTCTGTTGGCAATCATCTATTTCCTTTCCCGTTTTTTCAAAGTTTCTCAGATATCTCTACTGCCTCAAGCAGGGTTTCTTTATGCCCTATTCTCTTCAGATTTAAGAGACAAACATCCATTATTATTGGAGGTCTCATTAGCCTTTTGAGAAAGCACTGATTGAACATGTATACCACCTGTAAGAAAACTGTTTCTATTCAGTACTCAAAGATTATTTTGCTTTTATTCTGGTGACTTCTTTCCCAAATCACCAAGTAGCTCTCAAAAGATTTCCCACCTCCTGTCTCCCAATCCAGCATTTTAAGTGTTAATGAATTTCCATTTGCAAGTCCTTTGTTCTACTGTAGAGGTGTAAAGTTACCTATTCAGTCATTCATTTCACATTTTGGTCCCTGAGGCAGCAGAATGAATTTGCCTCAATAAAATGCTGAGCTTTGATTTCGTATTATAAAGACAAGCGCAGAATCCTTGTTGGCATAAATTCTGTTTAAGATATTGGGGCTATTCTGGTTTATTCCCACTGAGGGTTTGTCTCAAAGGCTTAACTCTTTCACCCATTTTTAACTTTCTTCTGTTTTCTCTTCTAGGGCAACAGGCTTTGGCTTTTTGAATGCACTATGCAAAGCAGCAGCTGTACTTGGAAACTTAATATTCGGTTCCCTTGTTGGTATCACCAAAGCAATCCCTATTCTCCTTGCTTCTACTGTTCTAGTATGTGGAGGTCTGGTAGGACTTCGGCTTCCTGACACAAGAACCCAGGTGTTGATGTAACCGGAAAAAGCCATTTACTGTTTATTTCCTTCTTCATACAACTGTCAGCTCTCATGACTGATGGTGCAAAGGCTTCAGATTCTCAATGCTTATTAGAGTGCTCAGATGTCAGTAGACAAACTCAAAAGTTACTTTGGAATGGCAGAGATTTAGAAACCTCTGTATGAAAGTTTTAAATTTCACTTTCATTTGCTTGCATACATTGCTACTCAAAACCACTTAACTTCGAACTGCAAAGCTACCTCTTAAAACACTTTCAATGACATGTCCAGGAACATAAAAACCATACTGATAATTTGATGTTTAAAATGCAAGCAGTCATATTATTTAAAAATACGTGCTAAATTTGGCCATGGCATTGTGAGCTTTTGTAACAGTACAGACATGCAACTCAATTACTTAGTAGTATTGGTGCAGAGAGTGTTAATTTTACATATATCAATGCATGCAGCACTAATTGGGAAACTACAGACCGCATCAGTATTGAGAATACTGACCTTCTGTGGCTGTGCTTAGGTGGCGAAAACTTGTGGCGACACCTCTTTCTTGGGAAACCTTTTTAGATAGATTCAATTTAAAGTAAAGGTTACCAACTACATCCCGTATTTACCGAGGAGAGGCAACAGCTGCTGCAAGGAGATGAAAAGCCCTTATGGGTAAGCAGCAAAGAAAGTAACAAGATAAGCACTTTTGCTCTTTGCTGCTGATCCTCAAGAAAAAATTTGTTTTCTTCTCACTTGTGGCATCTGGTATATTTTTGCCATTTTGAAACAGTGAACTTGTCACTCTTCCAGGAGTGAATCAATGCAAATATTTATGGTGTTGTAAGTATGAATAAAGGAAGAATCAGGCCAATGAACTATATGAAAAGTAAGATGCTTTCAGAAAAGTTTGTTTGGTATTTACATTTCTAATACATTTTCCTTCATCACAGAAAGGTTATAAAAATATGTGGCTGTAGAATGCCACCTAGTAAATTTAGTCAAGCCATAACTCCAATATATAGTGTAATGTAGTTAAAACATCTCAAAAGATTTTTTTAATGTCGAAACTAAGAAAAGCAATAATAAAAAACACCTTCATTATTTTCAGTTTATAGACTTCTTTATATAACCATTTTCTCAGCTGATTTTAATAGTTCTAGAGATATCTCACCATTTAACACTTTCAAATGTATCTCTGAAAGGCCATTCAGAACGAAGCCATGTCAAGGCTACAGGGAGTGATCACGTCTTTATTAGTCAAAGTGCAAGGATAGAGAGTAAATGGTAGTAAACATAGTCCTTCGAACCCATATTCTGTGGATTGTTCTGGATTACAGTAAAGAGTTTCTCACCAATCCTACTGCTATGAAAACGGCTATGGGATCTCTTTAAAATGTTAGCATTAAAAATTAAATAGAAATACATCCATAAAATTTGCAGACAAAAGGGGCAGATCCTTTGATGACAGAAACTGTCATTGCTTTCAGTGGAACTAAGAAAATTTGTATCAGCTGATGAACTATGTGCAGTTTCAAGTTTCAAAGAACTAATTTGGTGTAAAACATAAGGGAAAATTTATCATTATTTTTTCTAATTATGTCTGATAACATTTATTAGGTGGTTGAATCATTGCCAAAGAAATTAGGCTTTCACATAAGGTCATTGTGTAGTAGGATAGATTTTTTTATTGTTGTTGTTACTTGCTCATATAGATGAGCTCTTGCTCATATATATGAACTTAGTGTGGGCAGTAATATCTATCACTGCATTCTGTGTCAGTCACCATCTTAGTTGTATGCAAAGAGTCGTAAAAGTCCAAATGAGAAGATCGTTCATTACATTTAAATTTCACTGCTTAATTCACTGATTCTAGAAGCTGCACTTTTCAGTTACTAACAAACGCCTATGTTACACATTGTAGCACCAAAATATTAGCCCAAGAAGTGGTTTTCTGCTATTATCAAATGAGAAAAGTGGCTGACTTTAAAAAAGCATGTGTATGGAAAACTAGTCAGCATTTTTTTGCTGTTGATAATTTAAATATGATATAGTGAGAAACAAAGTTTAGTAAGTGTGTTTATTTTGCAATATAAACAGTAAAGGAGATGAAATATTTTATATTTAAGTCTGACAAAAATTTCTTTAAAATTTCTAAACTCTGTTAAGAAAAAGGAGGAAGAATTATTTTTCACTGAGTTCCAGGTTGAGAACAAAATGCTGGCCTTAGTTTTGCATCTGTGGGTTTTGTCCACTAGTCATAGTCTTAATATTATTTCAAGTCTGTTTCCTCTAATGAGAATTATATTTGAGCCCTGTTTCTCTGTGCCATTCATTAGAAACATGTGTCCAACTCCTTGGACTTACTGCACAAATTTTGAAATCTGAAGCCTCTGTACATGTTGGAGTAAGCATCAACAGCAACGGTAAAATATCACATTGTCTTGCTATGCACTGTCCACTTAAAAGTAGTATATTTTATCTGCCTCTATATGTAATACTGAAGAACATCCAGATCCAACACTTCATGCCACCCAATCACTGTGGAGGAAACGGGCCACAGAAAAATAAGGTTCAACTTCTGAGAGCTACAGTTCAAGGCTAACACGCTAAAATCTCATTACATGTAAAATTATGCTGATTTCAATGCTGAATCTTATTCTAAATCCTGACTACATTATAAGCATGTGATTAAGTTTGGATGAGGTGGAACAGAGCAACAACAGGAATTAGTAAAGACAAACAAAGTTCCCAACTGCATGGACTTTGCATGGTCCAGGATTAGACTGAAAGTTCTAAGGTAGGAAAAGGAAAAAAGAATAGTGTGTAGGAAAGGGGAGAAAAAGAAAATGGAAAAGATGAACAAAGAAAAAAATCCATTATTATTTCCAACATATTAACCAAAACCTAAAGCTAGAATCTCCCCATCTGGTGAGCCAGTTGCCTCGACAGATTTGGACTAGTGCACAAGCCAGTGTCAAAGCTGTTTGAACAATAAATTGTTTGGGCTTGAGTGCAGTAAAGGTTTATCTCATAAGGACAAAAGAAGTAAATGCAATTTCAAGCTATAAATACTTGGTTAGATTGATACAATCCACAGGATGGATCAGAAATACTTAACCTATGGAGATCTGGACACCAATGTTACATTATAAGCAAAAGTGATTTGGCTGATCTTTAGTGAATCTGTCTTTTTTTGCGGCTTCCAAAGAAATCTCTGGTAATAAATATTGGACAGTAGGAATTGCACTTCCTTTCTGTGTCTTTTCGCTTATATCTCACACAAAGAGTCGCTTCATGGCCTGTTTAGATCCCCGATACACCACAGAGAACCAAACTTCATAACATTTGTCTATCAGAGCTATCAAACACATGTAATCAAAACTGCCTATTTTTCTGTTTTCACCACTGAACTGACTGACCACTAATTGGAAAATCTTTTTGGTCTAAATTGAAGTAGGATGTAAGGTCTAGTGCTCTTCTCCTGTAAAGCTGAAAAACTCATCCCAATGACGGGAATGACAAAAAGTACAGTGACCCTTGAAGACAGAGAAGAATTACAGCATTTAGAATAGTATTAACCACGACAGTCAAATACTTTAAAATTTGAACACTGTCCACAAAAGAGACACATGGTTTCATTTTTCGGCAAAGAAATTTTATTTTCACTAATTTTACTCCTTACAGGTTGTCTGATAGTAGAGCTTGACTTAGCAGACTCTTATTTCATGAAAGCATCTTATTCATTGTGTTTGTATGTTTTAACCAGATGGGCTCTATTCATGTTAGCACCTTGTTGGTTGGAAGCATGCACTATGACATTTGGTATGCGCTACATTGACTGCTGAGTACAGACTCCTAGCAAGGGAACTAGGACTAGGTGTTCATGGTTTCTGGAGTGCTGAAAGGGATTGCTAATTAATGATAAATTGGGAAGCCTTCTTCCTCTATACTTGATGTTAGCCAGTGCCCTTCTAGAGGTATGTACTACAAAACATTGACACAGGTGAAAAAGTGTTAGCCCACCTTCCTGGTTACTCCGGTAGTCTATTCTTTGGCCATCATCTTAGAAGAGTGGGGCAAAGTCAGACTGCTAACTCAAGCTCTGCTCTCTTTCTCTTCACGCCATTCCATCCCAAATTGCTTTCCTTACCAGAGGACGAATCTTAAAGAAAGTCAAAACTCAGTGGTCCTACTCTCACTTGCTTCTGACTTCATAGGAACATTCAGTAAGATAATTTGCCACATACGTTTTGCAATTTGGCCATCCCTTTTTAAACCAGGATGGAAAGCAAACTCAAAAGTCCTTCAGACAATCTCACCCTTGTAAGGCAGCCAGACTCCAGATTTCCCTGTGTATCCAGAAGGCTGAACTAATACAAGAAGGGATCTCCTCTCAGAATGGGCCTTGTTGGGCTGCTTCTGCCATGGATGCAGATATGGGGTAATCTTCTTGTCTAGCTCAGCTCCATTTGGAGGATATGCTATTCTATGTTCTTGTTTTCTTTTTGTACCACTATGGAGCCTTACCTTTGTGTAAATGCTCTTGAAGCACAACTGCTGATTCCAATTCTTAGCAATGTAATACAGTCCTCAGCCCCTCATATGGACAGCCTCTGTGTGCTGGGTTTTAGCTGTCTTCCTCATTGTGGGTTTTAAAACTATCTTAATTAGTCAGAGAAAGATGTTTACATCCACTTGCACCTCTTTACCTAAACAAGATGATATCATGCTAATACAACCTACAAGCCATGTTTCCTGTTTAATAACCTGGAAATGTAATTGAAATTTCAATCACAATGTTAAAAAATGAATCCTTGCACTCAGGGGGTCAAAGACGCAAGAAGTGAAAACAGAAATGCTCCACTTCCTCTAGAGTCCTGAAAGAAAACACATGTTCGGTAATCATATTCCAGAAGAAAACATGTCTGAGAGACTGCTTTTCTTCTGCATTTCCTGCTCTCTTGTTCATTAAACTCACTGTAAAATATTAGGTATTTGCCTGAATTTGTACTTTCCAATGCTGCTAGCTCAAGAAACACAGCATGAAAAGACAGACATTTGCCTGCAGTTTGGAGGCGAGACAGGGATCAGGCAGTGATGTGGAATTAGCAGACATGTTAGCCAGAAAATCTGGAATTCAGTTCAGAACCTGAATTAAATACAAAGGACCAATTTATAATGCTACTTACAGGTCTCCCTTGCCTTCTCTTACCCTCATCCAGTATACAAACAGTCCATATGCTGAAATCAGTCTCACTTGCTTTCTTCTAACGTTGATAATTTCAACCAAGTGATGCAAAATATTTTTTGATCCATTATCATTAACTGCATTCTTTATTATTCTTGCAGTGGTGAATACCATACTTCTTCCTGCAAAGGAAGGATCGTCTGATATTTAGTCCTACTCTAGATATGTAAGGTTATGATACAGAACTTCATCCACACTTGTGACCTTTCTT
The DNA here is from genome assembly GCF_965231255.1 of Vanellus vanellus. NCBI lineage: Eukaryota > Metazoa > Chordata > Aves > Charadriiformes > Charadriidae > Vanellus > Vanellus vanellus. The sequence continues at coordinate 61,639,085 of NC_138908.1, forward strand.
TGATGCAGTGACTTAGCATGTCAGAAACAAGAAAAAGACAAAATGGGCCTGATTGATTTACATTTCTTAATTGATAGTAGGTTGAATTATCTCCAAAGATGCTGGTCTGTAATATGTAGCCGTGCTTTCTAGCCCTTGGAGTACATCCTGTCTAATTAAAAATTAATAAAGCAGCAATTATTGGCAGTCTTCTCCCACAACATACACACTAGCTACAATTACTAGGACCAAAATACTTCCAAAAAAAAAATGGGCAAAAACGCAGGTGCAATTGCTTTCTGAGGTAAATAATCTTCCCCGTTTGAGAAAGGTCTAGAACGTATTGCTCACTTCTGACTGCGCAGCCTAATAACCAAGGATTGAAGGTTACTTAACAAGAAAGGTATTTGAATGAGGATGACCTGACACAAAAGTATTGTCCTTTCCACCCAGGGTATTCATGAATATACTTTTTAATGCCACATAACCAAGAAGATTTGTAGAGGTCCTGCCCCTACTCTGGCCATCAACACTTCTGAGCTGTAGCCAGACACATCAGTCTGCAAGCGAGAGAGAGAAATTGCTGGCAGGCTGGCTTTCATCACTCTCTGCACAGCCAGCTACCTAAGCTCATTTCTCTTGGATCCTAAGGATGTGCGTTTTTGCTCAGCCTCCTACTTTCTCATTTTGGACGTCTACCACCTGCCACTCAGTTTTCACCAGTAATCCTGGCCAAGCAAGCTGAAGCTACTTGCTGCTAGTGGACAGCACTCGTAACTCATTGCAAGCACAGTACTCTGCAAGAGTCCCATGTCTTAGGTGTTCCAGTTTCATCTGTTGTCTGGAGTTGTCACCTAGCATTTCTCCCTGATAACACCACATGTTTTCTGATCTATAATATGTGTCTTCTACCCTGTTAATGTCTGCCTTGTAAATATATGCCTGTTCCCCACTGGCTATGTGATAAAAGTCATTTGTGGATCTCATGTAGGCATGTCTTACCCATTAAAGGTTTATCCTTCAAAAGAAGAGGGTCAGGAAAAAATAATGAAATGGAATCAAATTAAATGCAAACCATGAAGATGAAGATTTCAAGGCCTAGGGTTCAATTACTTCCATTTTTGTCGGCTGTTTTCTTTAAATCCTAGCCTACAGCTATATAATACTTTATATTCTAAAGAAATATAACACAGTTAGAGGTGAATACATATTCAGACAGATGTGTGGGTGAGTATACACACATATATCCACACAAATCTCCCTATAACACAGACATATGTAAGACTTACAAACCATATTCTCATCTCATTCTCAATGATACTAAGTATTACTTTCTGCATTATGCATTATGCTTTGAATACATATACCATCCTGCTCCACTCCGGGTGCAGATCCCTTTACTTATTCACGTGCAAAATTGTTGGGATGCCAAGATTCATCTTAGCTAGTCATTAGCTTTTGATCATTGGAAGGAAACTCCTGAAATAGTCTGAAAAATGAACTCTAACTTAGCTGCAGCCTTCCCCCCCTGCCTCACTGTGCCAAACAGCAAAACAGCACATCCTGCAAAGGCACCGGTGGTGCTCCAGTGACCAGGAGACACAGCGCTCTCAGACACATAAAATTCTAAAAGTTATTAATTTTGTCTTATTCAACTAGAAGTCCTTCAAAATGTTCCATGTGGATCTCAACATCTTAACTTCTGTGTACCGCATATGAAATTGTCTGTGTCCTCCCGTGTTGTCTGTTTTTCATTGTTTCTGCATACGTAGCTGCTGTCGTCCTAGTAATGTGGCTAAACAATTGCTTGCCGCTGCGGTTATCAGCAATCTTTGACCAGCCTGAAACACAGCCATTGCCAGGGTGTCTTTCGATTAATGATTAAAATCCACAAAGACCTTCTACAGAAATTAGTGCTGTATAAAGTAATGGCAACTATAGTTTGAGCAGATCCAGGGCAAAAATAGCAGCAGATGCCCAACAGAGCAGAGAGGGTGGAGAGAGCTCTTTCAAAAGCTCTGGCATCTGCTACATTTCACTTTCCCTCTTTGCAGGACAGCCACCCTTTCCAGTGTGCTTCTTCCGGTAGGGGACATGCTCACATGCTACAGAAATAAGTCGGCAGAAGAAAAGTGCACATACCTTCCACAGGACTTAACAATATATATTTGCTATAGGAGAGCCAACTCTATACTGAGATTAAGACAAACAAACAAACAAACAAACAAACAAACAAACCCAAGCAGCCTGCAATTCTTTCTCCCCCCTCCCCCCCCCGTGTGTTCTATGAGTTTATAAACTGAAGACCAGTCTATACCAAACCTTTGGGAGGAGACCATGAAAGGGTAGCAATGCTCATGTAATATACTTTTGGAAAGCAGTGGGTCTTTCTGAAAGGAAAACATACTCACTGAGTGAGACTGTAGCATATGGTTCTTACTTGTGATCATGAATATATAGTTTAAAGTAGAGAATTTCTGTTCAGGTTCAAAGTAGCAGTAGATAATACTATCTTCTATTTTGAAGTTTTTAAACATAGATTAAAACCAGTAGTTTAGAAGGAAAAAGAGAATATTAAAATTTTTAGAGCGATCTTACAAAAGACAACCTCCCGTCATCTTTTTTGGCCAAACCGTACAGCTCTTTCCTATTTCTTCCTGCCACAGATCCCTTCTGATATGGTGATTGATTTCATTAGTTCTTCACTAGTGAAGTGAAAGTTTTTACTGACATTTGCAACAAAAATGGGAGCAGGCATGAAATTAGCGCTGTAGGAAAGCTAGCTCATTTATAAAGAGTTAAAAAAATGCACCCAAGCTGCTAGTGACTGCATTTATTGTCTTCCTAGTGGTTTAGGACCATACAAAGTGTTATATGAAACTAGTATTGTGTGTGTAAACTGATCCCCATTTAAATCAATGAACCAATTTGCAGGACCGGGATCTTAGCTTTCCCTTTCAAAAATATTAAATACATGGTTGCGTATACTGTCATGCTGGAATTGCTGTTGTAAAAGAAATGTTCATTTAGTCCTTATTTTTAACACTCATAATTTTAGCCTGGCTTTTTCCTATGAATGTAACATTTCCCAAACAGTAAAAGGACTTTTAATAGCATGCCTTGCTGCAAGTCTAATTAATCAACTGACAGCTTATTTTAGCCATTTGCTATTGAGTATTGTATTTAAAATCCCAATTAAAAGCCTTTTAAAAAATTGCTGTATTACCCTCAGCTGCATAACATTGTGCCAACCAAACTGTATCTCATACTTGGCCTCAAATATATGTGACAATGTACTATACATAATTAGATTTTCTTTTTAAGTGGGCAGTTTCCCTTGCGGTGTAATGACATGTGTGCAAAAGTCAGACATCAAGGATGAGGTACTGAAAGTAGAGGTCTTTGCCTTCACTGTAATTTATCGGCATTGTCAGGTTGCTGATTTTCTTAAAAACTTGTTTGCATTTTCTAATGCTGAACAACAGAAGGAAAACATGTATTCTTTGCTAGTTTTTCGTGAGCTGTATTCTGCTCCTGGTTTCCCCTACTAAACTTCCACTCAAATTGCCAATTGCTCTGAGCCAACCAGGAGTACAATTTTTCAAATTGTCTTTAGTGTACAAAAGCACAGGTGTGTTAGTGTGCATATGTTGTCAAGAAAATCATAACCATTTCTGACAGTCTCCATTTCTTAATGTGAGGAAACATGTACATATTGTATATACAGTAATGAGCTACTTTGAAGTCGAATTCCCATTTATACATGTTTACTTCCAGATCTGCTAATCTGCAACAAGATCTTGGCAATGGTCCTGACCTCTCTGTTTCTTTCTTTGTTTGTTTTCTTTACTGCTGTGTGTGATCTCCTGTAAAGCAGGTTGCAGTCATCACTATTGTATATATGTGTTTGCATGTGCGTGCCTTGATAAATTCTCTCTTTTGGAGTTCCGAATTTTTCATTTCAAATCCAGCTGGTACAATTGTGAACTCATCTTTCCAGTATGCTCCTCTGTGTCAGATTGCCAACTTCCAAAATGTTTGACCAAGTGTTTTGATTAAGTTCCCTGAGGAAAGCTGTCTGTATCCTTGTGAAAGGGCATGCTCTGTGTAGGATGACTGTGTACAGTATAAATCTATAAAACGTGGAAGTGTTTATAAATTTATCTGCCAAATATTTATCATCCATGTAACAAACGCAAAGATATTTAGTGTACATCAGATTAATAAAGGAGCATTTTTTGCTCCACTATATTCAAATAAAGATTTGTTCTCTGCAATGAATACACACCAGGTGTGATGGTAGCCAGAACATCATTCTTCACTACTTACAAAATACTGAAAACAGTTGTTTTACCTTAATTTGTTCTTTTACCAAGGCTCTCTGTGTATTTCATCTTTAGTGCCTGTAACAGTGGTTTAGCACGTATTAAATGAAAACATGGAACAAGTTAATAAAGTTAAACAAATGTAGACGACCATAAAAAAGCAGAGAGTTAAAGTTGCTGTGGTTGCAAGAGACAAAGTTCTTTAGGTAACCATTTGGGATTCATATTTTTATGGTACATAATTGCACAAAATAGACATCTGGCCTTTCACTACATAACTGCACTGCAGGGGTATGTTATCACCCGAAGGATCTAATCTAACTCTGTGTGAAAAGCATACTGCTGCAAGGTATGGTGTTCCATACATCTGAAAGGCAAACTGGAATTTATACAATAAACTATGGTTCCACCAACAACCCAACACAAAAAGCTGAAGCAGCACTGCAACAACATTAGTTCTTTGTTGCATTTGTGCACTAAGGGCCTCTGAAAAGCTTCAACAGATTAAATGTGGTAGCTTTAAAATAACAAAAAAACTGCTGAGTTATTTATATTCTACCATCTCCATGGCTGGATCGGAAATACATTTCCAAATAAAGGTTATTCCAAACAGATGATGGACTAAACAAAACACATGAGCCTCTTCAGCTGTGTCACCAATAGGGAAAAGTTAAGCTACATGTGAATTGAAGCATTTCTCAGCTCATGGAAAAGCTCTGTCTGAAAAACCCAACAAGCAAGGATATGTATGCTTTTGTGACTGTCCTTTGGCAACTGAAGCTTTGTGGTACAGTACAAGAAAAGCTTTCTCCATTTATTAAGTACAATCAACAGAAGTACTGATCCATATTTTAAGTCTCCTTACATGTACACCCTCAAGTAGCTGCATTTGAAGGGGATTGGTAGTATAACTCCACTGCTCTCATCTTCTAGTGGAGGTGATGCTTTTATGCTTGTGTCTCCTAGTCCCATTCTGGGAAGAAATCAACTTCTTTTGTGCAGAAGTTAAGAATCCAAAAGGGTGTGTGGGAGAAGATTTGCACATATTCTTCACACCTACCTTTCAGAAGCTTCACCTAATCTCTAGAAAACCTTCTAGGATGCCAACTAGGCTATGGTTATTATTTAATCCATCGCAATTTTAAAGTTGCATGTGATATATTAGTCTGATGTGAGATCAGTATCTAACCTGAACAGCTCCCTGTCCCGTTTGGTCACCTCTGGAACTTTTTAGTAGTGTTTTAAATGGATGGCAGAGAAAATAAACATTGGCTTAAAGTTTCTCGTAGATTTTCCTAAAAATATTAAGCTGAACTCAAAGTTATACCGTGCTATATATTTTCTGGTGGCACCATATGGAAACTTTCACTGTATAGATGTGAATCTGTGCTTGCTGCAGAGACCATACAGATGCATATCACATCATGTTACTTCTGTCTCTCAGAGTGGACCTAACTGGTCTGATGAGGACCGCAGTAATGATTTTGTATTACAATAGCAAACTAAAGTTATATGTGCAAAATAGCTTGAGAAGACCGCAAAAGCCCTATTATTGGGAGACTTCCTGGGAGAGGAGGATAGATCTTGAAGTAAGGGCCTATCACATCAGTCGCTGAATTATGTCAACTCAGAGGTCTGTCAGATGTGATCTGTGTACCACTATTGACTGCACCAGGGTACGCTGCCACCTTCCAAGAGCTGTATGACTTCTGCTCAGAAAGCCAAATATTGTCCCAACGTCTAGGCCTAAAGGCAGAAGCTGCAGCTACTGCCATCAGTGGTAATGCCTGCACAGACTGTTTCTGCAAATGCCTACCCTAATCAATCCAGGCAATATTTCCAGCTTTGAAAATGAGAAGACAAAACAGTGTCAGCCTTACCAATCCTTGGGTGAGTTCTGTTATCCTTCAGAAAAGCCAGACTGTGACACATCTAGCCGTAGAATGGGAAATTGTCAAAGTACTCCTCAAACACACTGTTCAATGCTGAAAAAAGATAGGTACTTAAAAATTGTTAGCTACAAGAAAGAAGTGTGAAATGCCTGCTGTAACCACTTAAAATGTTCTTTGGCTATCCAGATAGTTTGGCTGAATTCTGATCAGATACAGCATAGGCTACAGATCTAATCTCAACTCTCCCACAGGCAAATGACACTTTAATTAAAAAAGTGGCATGATAATGCACAGAGTTGGATTATTGCAGAACAACAGTGGTTGTGTAAGTGGCTACAATAGCTCAGAAGTGTGCATTTTACAATAGGTTGTACCATAACATATCTAATTGTGTTGTGTGCCCATACAGACTGGGAACCGCTTAACCCCCAGGAATCTCAGGGGGTTCCTGACTTTAAACAAAAACGTCCTTTGCTTTGCGGTCGAACTGGACTTTCTAGAGACTATGAATGAGGAATCAGACAAAACTAAGAGCAATCCACCTTTTCCAGCATCCTGGAAGTGAAGCCATTAGTGGACTCTTACATTTGCTACATCATTTAGCTTTGAGCGGCTGTCCTTGCACACCTTCCCTCAAGGACTGCCTTGCAAACTTCAGATTCTGCCTACAAAGAGCGTTGCAGCATTGGTGATAGAGCTAGACTATCTGAAAGGCAATCCTCTTGGTATGTAGGATTACATAGCAGTTCGGAACTTTTTTCCCCAGCTGTATTTCCCACCTAACAGCTCTGGGTCCTTGGCCAGCTGTCTATTAATATGTTCCCCCCTCTCGCCCATTCTGCCCACCAGGAGTCACAGAAATGATCGTTTTGTTACTGTCCATTAAAATTATATGGAAAATAAACTCAAGCTCCTTGGGAACAATTACCCAAAATCCCAGTTCTCAGTATGCAAGAGTTTGACTTCGTCCTTTCAGTTTTTAGCTAAAATCGGAGTTTTAAAATTTGAATAAAATGGTTAATCTGTTCAGAAAAAAAAAAAAAAAAAAAAAAAAAAAAAGACATCACTAGCTATTAGTAAAAATGTTGGAGAAAGACCAAGGAACAGTGAGATATTGCTATACTCCTGAGTTACAGCAATATCAGTATTACACTGCTAGTGTGAACTCTAACCGGTCTTTGGTAGGGCTGTCATACTGTCTTTTGTGAGCTAAAATACATATAAAACACATAATATTTGAAGATGGGAATACATAGGCATGCAAAGCCCAACTCCCAGGACTCTGGACTTTGCCCAGCAAAAGCATATCAGAACTACTGACAGATCATAAACGAAAAGAAAAGAAGGCGGATAAAAGCACACATCTGTTTAAGAAGTCACCTGTAATTAAATATGTTACTTTGCTACTTTTATTATTACATGAATGTTGATATCAAGGAAAAATATCTCTTCACTATGACACAGGACCCTCCATATGTATAAACATTAACACTAGCCATGTCAGAGGAGCATATTTTTACTGCCAGTAACCTAATTATAGAAAATAATTGAATGTTGAAACAGTGCAATTGCCAAACTGACCTACAGGTGGAGTAGGAAAAATAGCTAATGGGAAGGATCAGGAAAGACCTTATTGATATAAAGCTCGCACAGAGTTCCAGCCATCATTGCCCAGCAGAAGCTGAGAGCCTTTGCTTGCGGGTGAACCAACTGCCCAGGTACCGCACACCTCGTGAGATGGGTGAGCAGTGTCCTGAGCCGGAGACCAGCTCACCTCTACCGCGTATTTTGGTGGGACAAGTCTCAAATGGAGGGTAGCTCTGGGCCACCCTGCAAGTGGTGCTGCCATAACCCAACAAACCAGCATCAGGATCCCAGTGCTGCCCAACCTACACAGGCTTCTGGTTCATTTCTGCATGGAATTTCACATACTGATTTTAATGCTACAGCCACAACCTACTTGGGATCTGGTTATCCGAGGAATACCCTTTTTTCCTTAGAAATACAACAAAGTCGATTCCAGAAGCATAATTCATACTGAAGCCATTTTGATTTAAACAAGAGGAGGCCGCTGACACTGTGTTCCCTGCAAAGGGAGCTGGAATTAGCTCTCCCCGCCAAGCCTCCCAGAGCCTGAATTTGTCAGTCTTTTAGACACGTTCTTCATTTTTTTTACACTAATGTGAATAATGAGGAGCTTTTCAAACGGCTGGAGCCATGCCAGAGGAAAAGAGGTGGAAATAAGAGGACCAGAATTAGTCTAGTGGAAATCCATGGGAGTTCATTCTGTGCTTTATCCGTGGGGCAACTGTTGGCAGGCAAGAAATAGTTGTAGGGCTGCTTTAGCTGTCACTGGGTGTGCTGCAAATGTAAAGCTCCTAGCGCTCTGCCTCGAGAGTAATAAATAAATAATACATTAATGAGTGAATAATGCATAGACTTTTAGTGGAGTGGAAACATTGCTAAGCACACGCAGTCACAAGGAAGCACACAGATGCTGTATTACAAAACCAAAAAAAAAAAAAAAAAGCCATCCCAAACCCCCTCAGAACCCCTCCAGGAAAGAAACACTGCCACAAGCAGACCGTTTACAGCTTGCAGACAACATGTGAGGAAATAATCAAGGTTTTACTTTTGCTACATCCAACCCGATAAAGATTGCTTTTTTGCTGAATCTGCGAGCTGCATCCACGCACAGATGTTCCCTGCTTGCAAACAGTTCTGAATTCATTTTTATGGTCATTCATTATGTCTAGACAAGGAGGGTCACTCCACTCTGAAGTACTCTGTCAAAAGAATAAATATTTATTCCAACAGACAAATGGGAAAAGCTCTTTTCTGGCAGAGTTCTTGCAGAAAGATTTCCACCTCTGTCTTGCTAAACTCTTGCCACTTTTGCAGGAACCAGGGCATTTGTCCAAACATTTTGAACAAATACTTCTTTTTTTTAAACCTGTTCAAGCAGAGAAACTGGTTTCTTAGGTACCTTGGCAGGCAGGTTTTAACCAAATCTTGCCAGGATGGGAAAAGCAGGGGGACCCTTCACCTGATAGGAAAGGACATATAAAAGTACCTCTTAGAAGTGCACTGTAGGTAAGGCTAGGATGCATAACATGAAGCAATTAGAGGCAGACATAACAAGGCACAGTATAGCTTGGTATTGCCACCCCATCACTGCTTCTCACTTTCAGCACAGGACACATTACCACCCCACCCCACTCCCCCCTCTTTTATACTTAAGCAGCACTTTGGGAGCTGAGCTGGCATCTGAAAAACAAAATCGCGGCTTTTGGGCAGGGAAGAGGAACATTAAGTCAAACCAATTTCATGACTAAGATAATGGTGTGACTCTATAGACAGCCCCAGGAGCACAACAGCTTTTCCCTCAAAACACAAGGTCTAGAAAGGCTCTTTTCCTCAGAACAAGTGCAGGTGCTTAAGCACCTTCTCACTTTGGTGGTTGCAGCTTTAAGGCAAATATGTGAGATTTGCAAGTGGTAGAAAGATGACAGATTTCTGACTCTGAAGTAATTTCTCTAATCCTGTTCTTTTTCAGGTGTCAGTGGTATACAAAAACACTCTTTTGTGCACATTTTAATAGATGTCTTCTGACTTCTTTCTCTAAAAGATTGGCTCAAAGTTGCCCGCGTTTGTTTTCCTTCCATCTCACGAACTATTTTGCTTTTAAAAACTGTGTTTTCAATTTCAAGATAAATAACAACATAATTACTATTTTTATTTAGATTGATGCCCAACAGAGTGCATTTTAGGTGTATTTCCAATTACCTTTGCTCACCCTAGCAGTCGTTATAAAATCTGAGGAACGTGTTCCTCTAGACATTGAGTTTTGGTATTCAGTGTTTCCTCTGACTGTAGGCCAGGACAGTTTAGAAGTTACAATCACTTCCTCAATGGGAAGGAACTGTTGCTGCTGAGACAGAAAAGCGTTTCAGCACTTCTGTTCCGGGTCTACATTTTACCCGCCCATTCAGTTTGCCACAGTATTTTGAATTTATGAAATCTCACATTTCTTTGGGATGCTTTCACTGACATAGCTCCTGTCTAGCTTGAGCTTAATATACTTTTTTAATTAGGGTTTCTGATGTGACTGCAGGCCCTCACTCAATGGAAGAGAAGAGCTGAGAGGGGATTGGGGGAAGGGGAGTTCTGGGTTGCACCATCACCTCGTCGCCTCTGGGAGCACAAGGCAGGGAGCAGAGGCAAGTGATGTCCCTTGCTTGCTTTTCCCAAGCAGGGCAGTTACAGACTCCCCACTGAAGCTAGCTGTGTTTTTTTCAGGGATCCCTGTGGCCAGTTATGTGATGACATATTTGTTTACTTACCTCATGACAATAAATAATGCATAACAGAAATACCATGCTGAGAGGAAGGCTGTAATCCAGCCCGGTTCCCAGTGCTGATCCCTGCAGCTGATCCCCTTCCCCGCAGAGGCGGCCACTTGCGAGACCCACAGCAGACTGTAGAGGCAGCCACTCTGGGGAGGGGGCACTTCCCAATTTTGTGTTTCCTAACATTGCTCTGAGCACCTCTTGACCTTTGGGTTGGATTTATAATCACAGAAGTCATGGCCTTTTCACTGCAATTTATGCAAAATTATTAACCGGGGTTCCCCTGTCATTCCCGCTGAAAACCTCATCATCATACGGGGGGACCAGCTCTGCCACCATGGTACCCATGAGTCACCATCCCTTTGGCCACTTCTGATGTCCAGCAGGGCTGAGGAGGGCCTCCCACCACGCTGAGGCACCCGGGGTCCATTCCACCAGTCAAGGAAAGATCTGCTGGCCGCACAGGGGACATAAAGGACATCCGGATGTTTTTGGTTACGACACACTGTTATTGGGTCTGCACAAGTGCCAATGTGGCAAGTCCAGCTTAAGCTTGTCAACCTTTAATTAGCTGTGTGAAGGAAACAATCAAAAAGGTCCTTGCGGTAACCGGGAGCCTGCCTGGAGCTAATCTCCTTCCGTATTGTGCTGCAGAGATTCAGGCTGACCCACCCAAGGAGCAGCTCCCCACTCCCTCTTACCAGCGTGATCTCTCCAGCCCAGGAGTTCTCTCATGTGAAAAGAAGAAGGATATGGTCTTTCTCTGCAATACCTAATAGAAAAATACCACCCTCTTTTAAATTAGCAAATGCAGTTTTCGTTTCTGTAGGACAAACACACCCAGCCAAGGCATACAGTTTACCAATTAAATAAAGGTATTGTCACAGAAAAAGTGACAGTAAAGCTGCTGTTTCCAACAAAAAGCCTAGTGTCTCTAATTACCTGCATGTACTTGCGTCACTGCTACATAAGCCACCCAAGAATTTCAAATATCAATATCCTTCGCCGTATAAAATCCCTTTGTACACAACAGGACTGTCAGGAAGCACAAAGTAGCAGAGGTCTCTGCATTCTTTTTGATCCAAGTGCAGGCAATGAGGTGTAGGAAGGGTACATTTTCATCCTTCCCTCCCCTCAATTTTCTGTCAGCTTGTTTCTGGACCAGTCTATAGCTGCCTCTGAAAATACAGCCCGCGTATTTAAATACAGCCCCTTCACCCCGAGCTTGCTCCTACATTCACTCCCTATGGGGACACGTTGCTTTGCTGACGGGCAGGTGTGGAGGCTGGAGCTGGACTGTTCACAAGAATGCAGTGGGAAACACGTTATCCACAGCATGATGTCCTTGATAATACCATGAGGACATTGATCTTAAGCTCCATTAAAGGACCCAGAGTGCGAACAGGAAATGTTCACATTCAAACATTTACTCTAGATAACTGACTACACTGATTTCCTAAGCGCATGCTTCTTAGTAACTATAAAAGCAGAGCGCTTGAGTACTTAAGAGAGAACATGGTCCATAGCATTATGTCTGGTGTAGGCTGACTAAAAGCCTGTGGTTTGATTTTACACCATTTACTGCAATTCAGGTTCCTGTAAGACGGTGGGAGAATGCACAGCATGCTGCCTTTCTTGCAGGGAAACTTTCCAGTCAGCCAAGAGGGTGCTGGGCACAGCTGCAGTGGAGCTTCGGAAGGGGAAGAAGGAGGAAGGAGAGGAGGGAGGTGCAGAGGGGCTGCTCCCTCGCCTGACGTGCAGGACCCGGCAGCTTGCAGGCACAGGCTTCCACCCCTCTGCCTGGCTCCTGCCAGAGGTGTGTAAACCTTCATGCCACAAACAGCTGATGGAGCTGGCCTTTCAAGTCCAAAAACCAGGGATTAACAAATCTAATGCAAAAAGGTCATGAGCAGACCTGTGTGGCTGCTGCTTGTTACTCCAACATTCTTTTAACTGTGTCATCTCCCACTGAGAGCAGTTGGTTCCTGTCGTGCCTGTTGTTCTGCGAGTATTACAGAGGTTACACTGCCAAAACACCACTCTCACTTCTCCCTAGCCTGGCCTTTCATTTCTCCTCTCAGGCTGCCTCCTGCTCTGTGCTGGCACTTGCGTTCGAGAGTGAAAGTGATGGAGGAACTGCTGGCTTAAGAAATAACCCTACCTAAAGGAAAAAGTTAGTTTTTCATCTGGATCAATTAGCTGAGTCCCAATGCGGTGACAAAAATGCTGGTGTGCCAGCAGAGGGCAAGGGGAGCCATGGGGCAGAGAAGGAAGAGGACATATTGCGGGTACAGAGGTTGACAGACAAGGGTGAATATTTTCTCAGCAGCAGTGTCCAACTACACACACCTGACGCCACAGCTGCACACACCCTCATCTTTCCAATCACAGTGAGTGAGGGAGCAAGAGAACACACCAGAGACTGTCACCATCTCACAGAGACCCTCCAGGGTTTTGCCAGATGGTTTCTCCAGGAGGGACAACCCCCTGCCACTGACTCACACCATATCTATATGCCCTGCAGACCAGCTTGAGAGATTTTCAAGAGAGAAGTGTTGTCATTTAAAACATGACGCAGCTCTGTCAGAAATAAGCTTTTCAGGGGGACAAGGCCACTTGATTTTAGTCAGAAAAAATATTTTAAAGAAAACTTTGAAGTGTCTGATTTTGACCAAAGAATAAAAGGAATGGAGGGATAAAGTGTTCTTCAATATTTTCCTGACTTAGGCTAAGTATAACATTATAAAAGGCAGTAAAAATGGTCATTTAAAGCAAATGTAATGTTTTCAGTCAACTTAAATAAACTTCAAACTGTGGAAGTTGATGTCTTCATTTCTATGTTGGGTTTGGTCACCCACTTTCTTTCTTTTATAAGAGGAGAAGCAAGTAAACGGGTGGTTATTTAAAATCCAAGAAAGCATTCAGAAAGCCAAGCGTGGACTGTGGCTTTACCAGTGCCCACATCACACACCTTTACAGTAAGTCATTGTCTCTGCATCCTAGGAATGGAGGAAAAGGGAGCAGTGAAATCCTGTTGGGCATCATTTTTCTCCTGTACCCTTTCAGTCCTTTCCTCCTGAATAATCCACATTTTAACTACCATAAGGAGCGACTTCCCCCCCTCCATGTTTTCAACCTCCCATGCTTTCAAGCAGAGCCAGAGACAGGGAATGAGCACAATGAAGGCCTTGCAAACAACCTACAGACATCTTCAAACCTGTGGAAAACCACAGAGGAGACTCTGTAGATCCAGCACTGGTTTATTGTGAAACAGAAATGACTGAAATCTTGCAGGTGATCTGCAAACACTGATTGAGAGTCAGCTGGCACCTGGCTATGCATTAAACCGCAAGCATGCTCAGGTGTGTTGTGTCTCACGGGCTCTGCAAGGCAAGTTGTGGCTGTGCACAGACAGTGTTTCACTCTCCGTCTTCCAGCAAACTTCATGTCAGGGGCTTAGAGACTGCCAGGAAGATACAGTGCTGTCCTGTAATACACCTCTATTTGAGAGACCTCTGCCCCTGTCCATCTCCAGGTGCATTTCAGATGTCACCTGGGAGTCTGTGGCCACAAAACATGAACCTTTGACCCACAGATCTGTTGCCCTGCTGTCCAAAATCAAGCCCTCTCTGAGGATACCAGGACACCATGCAGAGAAGCCACGAATGCAGACACATGCTCCCCATCCTTGCAAAACCCCTCGGAAAGAGGCACAAACATGGCCAGGCCTGCGTGTGCACACTTCACTCCAAAGGTGCCCTGCAGAATGCAGCAGTGGCTTCCCGGATTGGCAAAAAAACTGCTTGTGGGGCCGGGAGGGGGGGGTCCAAAAGAGCAAAATTACAGGTGGAACGCCTGGGCTTGGTTTTTCACTGTCTTCACAACCTTGCCCTGCCAAAATGCCAGAGGGGAGGTGCCTTGGCCTTTCCCATTCTGGGTCTGGTTTTCTTGGGGTTTTTTTTGCCCCCTTTTCTTTTTTTTTGCTTTTTGGTTTTAGTTTTTTTCTTTGGGGGATTTTTTCCCTCCTCTCTTTGCTTTTCTTTGCTATTTTTACTTTTTCTTTTACTTTTTGGTTTTAGCTATTTTTTCTTTTTTTTTTTTTTTTTTTCATTTCTTTCTCCTCTTTTTGCCTTTCTTTGCTATTTTTACCTTTTGCTTTTTGGTTTTAGAATTTTTTTGCTGTTGGCCTTTTTCTTTTTTTTTTTTTTTTCCTTTTATTTTGCCTCTTTTTCATTTTTCCCGTTCCTCTCCTCTCCTCTCCTCTCCTCTCCTTTCTTCTCTTTTCTTTTACTTCTTTTCTTTTTTTCTCCTTCCCTTCCCCCGCCACCCCCCCCCGTTCCTTTCCCTCTCTCCTTTGTGTTTCCTGACGGCCGTGCCCGACCCGCGGCAGACGCGCGTCCCCCCCGGTCGGCGGCGCCCCGCGGCCCCGCGCGGAGCCGCCCCGGGTGGCCCCGGCCCCCGCGCGGGGCGGTGGCGGCGGCGGGCGGCAGCAAATCAGCGGGGCCGAGGCCGCGCATAAGAAGGGCGGGCGGCAGCCGGCGCCTCCCGTCCCTCCCGTCCCTCCCGGCGGCGGCGGCGGCGGCAGCAGCGGCAGCGGCAGGATGCACCATGAGGAGCTGGCGCCCCTGCAGCGGCCCCGCTACGGCTGTAAGTGGGGTCGGGGGAACTGGAGGTGGGGGGTCTTCAAGCCTTTTTGGTTTGTTTTTTTTTTTTTTTTACTCCCCCCTTTTTGCCGGTTTTCTCGGTTTAATATCAAAACTTGAGGGGAAAATTAAACCCGCCCAGCAGACTGTGTTGCGGCGCTCCGGCTTGTTTTAGGTTAGCTCGCAGGCGGCTCCGGCTGGGTTTTGAACAGGTTTTCACGGGGCTGGGTTTTGTCCTGCGACTTTCTGAGTGGGTTGCGGCTCTAATTCCGCGTTGGCACCGGGGGAGTTCCAGGTCAGAGTTAGAGATTCGGGTTTTAACTTTACAACTTGGTGTTCTAGCGTTTGCCTTGGGTTGTAACTTTATAACTTGAGGTTGTGACTACAACTTTGGGTTGTAACTTTGTAACCTTTGGATTATCATTTCGGATTATAAAATTAAAACTTTGCTTTCTAATTTCATAACTTTGGCTCGCAACTTTGTAACTTTAAATAATAACAGGGGTGAGGCGAGAAGCAGTGCAGGTAGCAGGCGTCTCTTTTCAGGGAAGGTGTATTTGCTTCCCAAACCCGTATTTAAGAAATGCCCTGAAGCGCCTTCCCTCCTCTTGCTGCAGGACTCTTTCTCAGCATTGCTGTGCCGTGCTGGGATCCTGCGCTGGGCTCTGCTTTCTCCCAATTCCTGTGGGCAGAGCAGTGCGAGCCCTTGGCTTTGGCTTTCCATCCCTGTAAGAAATGCCTCTGATATTTTAGACATCGCAAAATGTGAACATGCAAATCATGTGCAAAGCTCACAACAACCTTAGCATCCTGTGGTCTGATGAGCTGCTTCCCAGGTCTTAGCATAGCAGCTTTGTTTAAAACCGGATCTGAAACTTTTTTTTTGAAAGAAGCACGAAACGCCTTAACAATGTTAGGGGTCACCTCACTTCTAGCCAAGGAAGACCTAAAAAGTGGTGCTTGGCAGCAAGACCTTCAGTTTGGAGGATGCTGTGCCCTCCTGAGGATTTTCCCCTGTTGGTGCCTGCCAGGTGGGGCAGTCTGTGGTCCCTGCCTGTAGGTTTCATTTTTCATTTGCACTGCCTAGTAGGTGGATGAAAGACTTCCGAAGGTGTGTTCACAGTTGTCAGTACTGACAACCCTTTTTGGTTACTAGAGATGTAGGCTGGGTGCCCATGCTAGAGAGTTAGCAAACTCTCTGAAAAAGATGAGTATTTTGCTTGTGAAACCAATCTCCCAGTCATCTCAGCTTGCTGTGCCACCACTTGTGTGGTAGGACACTGTCTGTGCAGTGTGCCGCATGGTGCTCCAGCCCCAGGTTGATGCTTTGTCCACTTGCCTGACATGTAGAAACTTCTTAAATGTATGTAGTGTGCCCATCGGGCCCCCAGCAACAGGGGCTTTCCTGTGCAGATCTGGTCTGGCTGGTATCAGGACATGTGAGTCTGGACATGTGGTACTTCCTATTCTGCCATAAAGTCCAAAATGACCAAAGACAGGGCTTTGACTTTAAGCAAAGGGCTCATCCTTTGTGCCTTGTTTCCTGCCTGGGCACTGAGGATTATTTATCTTATTGCCAGAGCTGCTTAAAATATTTTAAGAATCTCAGGCTTTATTTACTGGGGGGAAAGAATGACCACATTAAGGATGTTGAATATGGTTTTGAAGATATGGTCTGTCCTCTCACTATTTATGTTTTGCTATGGTATTTCAAAACTTTTCGCTGCAGTGACTGGGGAGAAGTTGGTGTTTTGAGTTGCAGCCACTCTCCTGGTGTTTCATCTTCTGTCCCAGGGACAGGAGCAGATAAGAGCATCCTTCTTGGCTTTTCTGATGCCACCTCCCTTCTGACCAATAATGCCTGCTTGCTCGGGCTCCAGTGGCTACTCCATCCTTCCCTGAGTGAAAGGTTGTGTCTGCTGCACTGCACCACATCCTCTTCTTTTTAGGATGGATTCTTTTGCTGCAGGAACCTTTGAGATAATATTGCTTTCAAGGGACTGGGCAAAATCTCCTCAAATATGGCAGGCTGATGCCTATATTTTGAAAAAAAAAAAAAAAAACAAAAAAAAACAAAAAAACACAAACAAAAAAAAAAAAAAAAACAAACCAAAGAACTCCACAGAGTACTCCATACACCAAAGAACAAAACCATAGTCTTGTCTGTAGTGCTATCACAAGTAGGGGTGCAAGTCTGGGCTTTTAG
Organism: Vanellus vanellus; assembly: GCF_965231255.1. Lineage (NCBI taxonomy): Eukaryota > Metazoa > Chordata > Aves > Charadriiformes > Charadriidae > Vanellus > Vanellus vanellus. The sequence goes on from NC_138908.1 coordinate 61,656,479, forward strand.
CCTGTGTCTAGAAGACCAAATATGCTTTATCTACACTGTATTTGCCTGCCATTTTGGGAGGAGGAGAGATACATCATCTTAAAAAAAAAAAAAAAAAAAAGAAAAGTGTGCCTAACTAGAAATCTTACACCAGCATTATCTGAGCTCATATGAAGCCCATTATAATTTATAGGTTCTCTGTATAACTAAAACTGTACTTTGGATGACTGGCAAACAGTTCCCTGTGTTGAACACCCCATCCATGATGGATTTCCTAGAAGAGTTAATAAGTTGTCCGAGTTAGGCTATCAAATTGCTAAGACTCCTTGCTTTAGCGACCTAGTACTGTTTTAAACATTTAACTCAACTTGGACTTTTGACTTTGGCTTCAGGCTACTGGCAGAGATTGTACATTGCTTTGGAGAAGGTTAGCATTTTACTATGGTAATTGTGTGCTAGGAAGTATATGAACCTGTGCGTGGTTATCAGTAGCATTTCATTTTGATAACTAGAGAGGAAGACACATGCAAATCCTTGCTACATTTGGCAGCCTGATGGATACCACTGGGGAAAAAAGTGTCTGTGGGCATAAGACTTTGTTAGTACAAAGTGTGTAACTGGGAAGACATATCCCTAACTTAAAAACTAGCTTTGCATTACAAGTGTTGCTGATGTAGTAGCTCAGATATTCATCTAGAAAAAAATTTTAGAGCTGATCATTTCTGTCTTTAATGTCAGGAAGTAGCTAAATGAAACCAAAAAAAGAGAATGCCTTTCTGGGTGGGTGCTATTTCAGGATGAATATGGTTCATGGGAGAAAGAGGAGCTCAGAGCAAAGTCCTGCAGCCTTCTTTTAGCCCGTTATGGCCAAAGCCTTGTGGCTTCCCAGACCACTTATTGAAAGGTGCCTCCAACTCTGTGTGCTTTCAATAGCTTATAAAAGATGTAGAAGAGATTTCTGTTGGTGTTCCACTAATTCTGTCAAATATTCATTTCCAGCACCAACCCAAGTGAGATCATAGAAGCACAACAAAGCAGCTTATACAGCAGAAACCATGTTAACAGGCACACTGCAACTGAATTTATGTAGATGGTTTCCAGTCTGGCTACAGCTGTTGCCTGGTTTGTTTTTCAGTCCCAGCACAATCAGACGCAGAGGTTCATGGTATTGCAGAGAACTGGGACTTGTAATACAAGTTGAGGTATGAGCCTTTTTTATGGCACAAATGCTTGGTGCTGTTGCAGATTATGAAGTGAAAAACTATGAATCTTGGATGTGCCTCACAGATTAAATGTGTAGTTTTGAACATGGGAAGACAGTGAAACAGGCAGTGGTGTACCTTCGAGAATGCCTTTTTCCCAACACTCTCAGGTCCTTTATAGCTAGGTCTCCCCGAAACCTGCGCAGCAGAAATGAATACTTGAGTTTTGTTAAGAGATGTCTGAATGGCTTCACAACAGTTTCAGGAATGTAATAAAGCTACAGTGAGTGAGGCCATAAGTGTTTGGATTTGCAAAGGATTTCAGGCATTTCCATGCTCAGAGTAGCTGAATTAGCGTATGCCCCAGGTCCCTGTATACAGAGTTGGACAGAAACTAGGTGCTTCAGCATCGCCAAACACATCACTTTGAGACAAGCAGCTAAAGAAGTCTTCATCTTTCCTGCTGAAGCTGGAAAACTAGCTTCACTGGGCATAGGTGGGTAAATATGGGGGACACTTGACTTTGGTACCCAGTGATGAGGGTGTTGCTTGTGCTTCTGGTCCTGGCTTACAGGACTCCTTCTGTTTGGCAGTAAGAGTTAGGAGACGAGGCAAATAAGCAGCATGAAGCTTTGTAAGGGAGAGCTGCCCTGCTTGTGGAGACAGACAGGGGAAACCTAAAATGAAACACAGCCTATGCCTCTCTATGAAACTGCACCTAGCTTCTTACTTCAGCAGGATGTGAGAGCTTGCAAACCAGCACTTAACTTCAGAAACTATAAATTTGTCTGCATGTCTGTTAAGAACAGGGAAACAAATGGCTATTTTTCAATTGAAGGGGGGGGGAATCTTTTGGTAAAAGTTCCATAGGATTTTTCTAAGTGAAAACAGATGGGGTTTTTAAAGCCAAAAAAAAAAAAAAGCTTAACCGTATCCTATGCATATATATTCTTTTGGGTGTATACTTTTGTAGTACTTGTAGCTTATGAGAACGCTTTTCTTTTTTTTTTTTATTGATGGGTGTAATTTGGCAACAAAATACACTGTTTATCTCGTCCACCCTTTTGTAGGTTGCTAATAATTAAACTGCTGAATGAGAACTTGAAAAGTTTAACTGCTTTGTTTAACCAACTGCACATAATTCATTTGGTAGGAGTGGTTCTCTGTGTGCTTTTTGTACAAAGCAGGCTCATCTCCCCTGAAGTCTCTTGGTAAAGAAAGGATAGAGCTATGTTACGGCATGCTTAAAGCTACTTGAATGTTGTTGAAACAGGAAATATTAATATTGTACTGGAAATGGGATTTATAGCATATGTGAGTGTTTCAGATCTAGTCCAATACTCGAGGCAGGGAATAGGAAGTATGCTGATTTGCATCTTGCCTCTTCTGTTAAGTGGTGTTTCAGTTACGTAGTTGTTGATTTGCTTGATAAAGTTGCTAGTTCAAGCTGACTATGATTTACTAGGAATAATCTTACATGTAAGGTGGGGGAAAAAAAAATGCCTGGCGGTGATAGGCAGGACTGGTGGGTCATATTTCAGTGGATGATAAGGCAGTGTGCTCTCCTGTGCTCTGCTCCTTGCAGGAAATGATTAACCTGCTGTGTTTGCTTCACTTGTTCAGGCTGTTTTGGTGTTTTTTTGTAATGCGTATCCTTGAACTGCCACATGTTGTGGAATGAAAGAGCAGGTGCTGGACGGGGGAGAAGCGATGCTTACCCCATCCTGGGCAGCATAATCAGGAAGGGCAGGGGGCTGGGTGCCCACACCCTGGGGAGGGGGGCAAGTTGGGAGGAGTGCCTGCTGCGGGCACCTCGTTTGCCGATTCTTGATGAGATGGGCTGAGACATGAGCTGGGTCCTGCACAGCTCATTCGTGGCTCAGCACTTCCTTCACCTTGATGCCTATGTTCACCTTCAGAAAACACCAATGTCCTCTTCAGCCTGGTGCCAGCTGGACTTTTAAGAGGGTTGTCTGCAGGACCTGTACTGGCATATCTTCCCAGCTGGGGGGAGAAATGGCCTACTGAGTGCCTGGCACAGGGGCAGATTTCTGCTGGAGACCAACCCCTTGCCCCTGGCACTGCTGCAGTTGTGTTTTGCCAGCTGCTATGGCACCAGCCAAGGGTACCCTGGTCCATGGTGGTGATAGGTTGGTGAGGCAGGCAGTGCCTGCAGGGTGCTGTATGGTGGCCAAGGGCCTTGGCAGGGCATGGGGGTGGGCCATGTGGCAGGAGAGGGAGGGGATGGGGCCATGGTCCTCACATGGAAGTCTTTGGAGCTGAGAAAAGGGGTGCTTTCACTTGGAGATCAACTTTCCTACTACCCATCAAGGGAGGTACTGAATCAGGTGGTGTTCATACCAACTCTGCACAGCTCCTAAATACCTTTTGAAATGCCTAAGCAAACAAACAGCCATTAAGAACCTGTGCTGGTGGCCGATTTCAGTGTTAAATTACTGTTTTGCTCAAATGAGTATGCATTAGCAAGGAACACTTACCTGGAGGAATTATGTCAGTTCTTTGTTATCACTTAATTCCCAAGTTAAGAGGTCAGCCGGGTTTAAATTCTTCGGGAGTCAGATACAGGGAGCACCTTGCAGGTCTGACTCACAACTGCTGGCAAACCGCTGACAGCTTCTAAGGACCTGCTGCCTCAAGGTGTGGTGCCTGCCCTGCCTCCCAGCCAGGCTCTAAAGCTGGTAGAAATTACAGTCTTCATCCTAGGTGCTTCTCTTGGCTTGGGTGTATCAGTCTAAGCAGCCTGCGGCTTCAGCTAAAGTGGGTGATGAAGGATGTGGTCTCTGCCAGTCCTCCCCTGCAGACTCTTACCTGCTTCTTTCAAAGTGCACTAAAAGCTCTTGTGGCATCTAGAAGGTATTTAAAATGATTCTTACCAGGCTCCAAAGTCTGCTGGGAAATATGTAGTCATAAGTGCTATCCATCCTCTACTGGCTGTTCCTTCTGAAAATTAAGGGTATCCTCCTGCATTTGTGCTTGATTTGTAAAGCTGCTCGGTATACTGGTTATGTTTGCAGAATCAAAGCCTCACAGCCTCTAGGAGCATAGCACAGATTAATCCAGGGGCAGCTGGAATGGGAAATGCCCAAACTCTGTACAGAAATGTGCTTCATTAAGGGAATCACTCTTTCACAGGGCTGTAACATCAAACTATAGGCCAATAACTGTTTTACTCATGCTTTTAAAGGGGTGTTTCAAAGGTGTTTTGAGGAATCGTGGATAGACATAGATATCCCCTGTACCTAATAGCCTGGTTGAAGTGATTAGAAGCAAGGTAAAAAGCTCAAACTAAACAAGCACACAGGTTTGCTTTGCTGAAAACATGGTCCCGTATCTAGGGTCACCTTTTTTCATGAGAGAAGCTGCTGTTTTTAACTGGTGTTAATTACATTAAGATTCTAACTCCTGCCTTGCTGCAGACTGTTGCAACTGGTGAGGTTTCAGCAACCTGAACCTGCTGAGGTGCCTTCATCTGCTCTGTCAGGCTGCTGTCATCTTCACCTCTTGCCAACGCTCATACGATGGCACAGAGACCTAATCTTCCAGGAAGCTAATCTCTCCTTGTAGATCTGATTTGCATTTCTGGATTTGCAGTCACTTTGGGCCTCTGCAAGGGCTGGCTGCAGATTTCACAGCTGCGCCTGCTGTCCTGAGGCAGAGGGGACCTTCTGGCCAGGTGGGACTGCGGCAGCCAGAATTTAAATGTGTTTAAATTGCTTTGGAACCACACCCTGAAGCTGTGGTTTTGCGTGTGCTTTCAGTCAGCTCCGCTGGTGGAAGAAGTAACCTTGACTCCTTCCGTGGGATTATTTTTGGCTGGATTAGGTCCCTGGTCTGGCTCATAGCACAAACCCGCAGGCGGGTCTGCCAACATGATGTAGTAGCTGGAGCAGGGATGAGCACAAGCGGCTGGGGGAATGGCAGGTTGAGTTGATTTAAGTCGTGTTACTGCTGCACATATAGATCTGGCAAGCGTGTGTGCAGTGGGGCAGCAAAATGTGCGGGCAGCACACGGGTGTGCACTGGGGCACACAGGAAGGAGCAGTGTGTGCCTCTGCTGCGGTGCTGCTGCCACCCCAGTGCCCTGCTGCCTGCCGGGGCTGAGGCTGCTCTCAGCTCTCCTGTTGCCCAGGGAGTTTTGAGTTACAGAAATATTCTTGTGTGGAGTTTTGCCTCTCGTGCAGTAGGAGCTGTAAGTGTCAGTAAAGGCACTGCAGTGTTTGCCAGGCAATGCCGCAGTGGTAAGATAAAAGTAAGAAACTGTCTAAATACTAGACTACTCGAAGAAAGAAGAACAAATTTTTTTTCTATGTGAAGTAAGATTCAAGATGCTTTTCCAACCCTTTACTGCTGGTAAAATCACTCTTGATTTGCAGGGCCTCAAAACTGTAGGGCTGAGATGTGACTTGCGGTGCGTGCTGCTTATTTCTGGGATTTTTAGTTTTTCAAGCCCAACTGGTTTACCCAATAAATAGCCGGTTGGTCTCTTTTCAGTGGTAAACAAGCCTTAAATTCCATATGTTCTCAATACATCATAGCAGAATATCAGCATGGATATGTGGTGGTGTAACTGAAAATGAACACAAAGGAGCCCTGGGGACAGCAGGGATTATGTTTAGATGAATCTGGGACAGACCTTTTACCAAGGAAAAATGGTCAGCTATTTTTACAAAACCAGGCACACAGCAAACATGATTTCACTACACCTGAGCTCAGAAGTTGTTTTGAATACTGCTTTTCAGACCACAGCAGAGCGTAGACTTCACAGTGATTTAGTGGAGGCTAGGAGAAGAACCAGCCCTGGTCTGGCATTTGAGGTTGCATGGCATCTGACTACTGAAGGTGGGTAGATAGCTCACCTGCAAAGGTTGGATGTGACTGCCTGCTGCTTTGAATTTACGTCACCTCTGACTATGGTAATAATGTTTAACTAATGGGTTAGAATGCTCCAGAAAACAGATTTCATCACGTGTAAAGCAAGCTCCTTGCTTGTGCTCCAATTTCCATCTTCATACAGATCACAAGAAGTAAGACCACATGGTTTTGCTAAAGATTTCACTGATGTGAGCTTCTTTAGAACAAAATGAATCACATCTCAGTGTTGTGGGTAGTAACAGGCAAAACAAGGGATGGTGTTTCCTATAACACCGAACCATACTGGCAATAAGTCAGCAGTTTCCTCTTTTTTTTTTTTTTTTTTTTGCCACACTTAAACAGAATTAAGAAGCTCCATAAACGTTTGCAGAGGCTTCTGATAAAAATAGAGGTGGATTTCTGTAATATTCATCTGTATCCTTTTTTCCTAAAACTATGGTGGGACGGTGCTGCCTGGTAGGCTGCTTCAGTCCAGGTTGCAAATGCTGCCCATTGACAGGCCTATCTGGAGTCCCCAAAAGGCTGAAGGAATGAGCAGCCAAGACTTTTGGGCTCCTATAGCAGTAGCAGAATTGGTCTCAATTTATAAAGTATAGACTTCCTTGGAAGTTGGCTATTTGCATGAAAACTGTTATGAATGAGGTAGGATTTTACTGGTATTCGCTCTTGACAGCCTTCAGTGTGCAGGCCAGGAGAAGCAGAAATGCTGCTGATGAACAAGGCTTGTTGTGATGCTGCGTCTCTACAGAAATAGTTCACATACAAAACAGGAATGGCAGAGAATCACCTGAGGAGGATACTGCTGATGTATTAGCTATTTTTTCAGACTGCTTTGCTCTGTGTAGCAGCTGTAAATGTCTTTATAATAAAGGAGACTGACCATAGAGTGTGAGCTGGAAACCAGGGCGAAGCTTGGAGGAAGAACCATTACAAGTCCTAGCAAAAGCCTTGATTTTTGAAGTAGTGCTTCAGCAAAGGACACAGACTGCAGCTATGCAAATGATGATAAAAGTCAGTGCTCAGCCCTTGAGGATGTGAATTTCCTTGTTGGGTAGACACTTCAAAACTTGCAAACACATAGCTTAATTTGATGTTAAGTTCATGCATGTTGCTTGTACTATGGTTGCCATAACAGTCTTTGAAAGCTAGCTACGCTTCCTTTATTTTAGTGGGTTTGGTATTGCTATTTCAAGCAGAATGCTTGTTTTGAGGTGTTTACACACTGCTTCCGATATGCTCCTCATATTTTATTCATGATAGATATTTAGCATTGTCACTGTGGTGCTTTCATTTCTGGAAATGGATTCATGGCAGCAAGGCAGCTGTCCTATGGTTAGTAGTTGCTGCATTAATCCAAACTTTACTTTTTGGAGGGGGATATGGAGTAGATGCAAGCAAGTAACCTGAAAAATTAAGTTCTTCAAGATGACATTGAAAAAGTTTTGTTTCAGTTTAGAGGAAGTATGAATTTAGTAGAACTAATACAGTTATACTTAAGACTGTGGGTGTATGACTTGGGTGAAAACTTATCTTGAGAGTGCAGCTGTCAGTGACTTGTTCTGGAAATGGAAGTGCTCAGTTTATTGATAAGTTAGGAGGAACATCTGGCTAACTGATTTTGTAGTGATATGTACAATGGTAAATGTGTCATTGTCACTCAGCAGTTTTGACTCTCAATATTTAGGTACTGAATGTACTGAGAGAAAGGGTGGGGGTTTTTCTGCTCTTTTCAAACCTTGCTCAAAGGTCTGATCAGAGATTTAAATCTTTTTTTTTTGCCTTTGTTCTCTCCTATGGCTCTAACTCCTAATTAATTCTTATTACTGGGTATGTATGTAAATAAGAAATAAAGCCTGGTGTTGTCCAGAAGCTGTGTGGGCAATTGCCTTGCAAGCAACTTCTGCCTGCCTTGTGCGGTGTGCTCCTGAAGTGACCTAGCAGGGAGCACTGGGAGGAGGTTGCCCTGGAGCCAGCAGTACCAACTCCAGTAACTCTGCAAGCACTTGCTTGCCTACTGTGGAGTGGAGGCAGCCAAGCAAGCTTCAGGTGATAACTGAGGTCACTGCTGACATGGGATCGCCTCTGAACTGGTTACCTGCATGGGTACACTGAGTTTGCCTTCTTCCTGCAAGAATATATCATCTCACCCATGAAGCAGGAACAAAGAAGGTACATGTCCATCCTCTGTGCCTTTCTGCACCTGTGTGGACCAGCACAGTGGGCAAGGCCAAGAGGTTGTAGGGTGAGATCCTAGTGTGTGAGCCTGATGCTGCACCTCCATCCCCCTTTTTTTTTTGTGGTTTCTGCTTGTGCTGGGCCATCTCAGCTGTAGAAACAGCTGCTGAGTGCACAGCGGTTTTGGGAATTGTTTCACAAACAGCTCAGCCGCCTTCCCAGGGAACCTGGGAATGTCAGACAGGGCAGGAACCACTATGGCTCTGTTCAATCTCTGCCTGTGGGTGCCCAAAGGTCCTGCTCATCACTTAAAGTTACCATACCTATATGTTGATGTTCTGCATCACATAGCATTTCTTTACGTTGTTGTGAGTTTTAAGCCTTTTTTTTTTTTTTTTTGCATTAAAATTGTCCAATCTCATTCTATGGGTCTGTAGGTGCAATCTAAATTTTCAGATGTATCATCCCTAATGCTTAAGGTTTTTTTTTTGTTTTTTTTTTCCTCCCTGCTAAGATTAAAAAAAAGCCAATGAGCCTGTAAATCAAAGAATTTGAATTGCAAGCTTCAAAGATACTGTCACTGTAGTAATTATTTAGGAATGAAAAGCAAGGCAGTTGGAAGGAAATGTGTTCTCCAAGTTTAAGGCTGCAAACCTTATGACATACATACTTTATTCACATGCTTGTGTTTGGATCTTGAAGGAAAAATGTGCTGCAACATTTCAGGTATTTTCTGCAGCTCCTTTCAGAGTATGGAGAGAGTGAAGCAGATGATTTCTTTGGACCTTGGTGGTAGGACTCTGCAACAGTCTGGCTGGGGTAGGAGTAGGGGAGGATGGATTGTCAAAGGAAGAATTAAGACCAGATGTCAGGGCTGAGGGTTTCTACGCTGCAGTCTTCCTCACGGTGACTTCAAATTTACTCAGTGCTTAAGTGATGCTTTTGCTTATGGCTTTTTCTAGACAGGTGTTTCAGCCCTCCTGAGTCTTACGGTTCAGACCCTGAGACTCATGTAGCTCTTGTCTGAGTTCTCAGTGACTCTCAGACACAGCTTTCTCCTCGTGTTTTCTTTGCCTTTTACTGCAGTGTTCCTACTTGTCATCCTCCTTTTCTGTTCTTTAAGCTACACCTTACCACATTTCCTTCAGCTGGTTACTGTACTACGATTTTGCTGGTAGGAAGCTTTTTGATGTCAGCCTCCCAGTGATCTGAATATTGAATCCATTTGGCAGATGTTCCCTCCCAAACAGATTATTGTGCTGGACTTTTTTCAGGTGGTGTGTGGGGCTCTTCCCTTTCCCTCTCTCTCACTCCCCCTGTCCCTGCTGTTCTGGTCTTTCTCCTTTCTCACAGTCAAGATTATCCTCCAGGTGGTAGGGGTTTCCTACAAGTGCACCTGTAAATCACAGTTCTGTTCTCAGACTGTAATGCAGATGAGCTTTTTCACACTTTCAAAATTGAAACAGAAATGGGGCAAGGTTCTGATTTAGCCAAAAATCCTGTGTAGCATTTGCAGGGTGTTATCTTGTTACTGTGTAAATGGACATCAGTCTTTTGAATTTCTACCAAAGAATAGCAACAGTGACTGAAAATCTTTGTGTTATGCTCTTCCTTGTGGACTTCAACTAGTTTGTCCTTTGATGAATCATTAGTTGATCTTGTCAGACGTGCGTGGCTTCTTCAGTGCCTAGGGTCCCTCTTTGCCACGGTAAGCTTCGTACTTTATTCTGGTCCTGCGTGTTGGCTAAGATGTCTCAAAAAACTTAACGAGGATGATATTAGCTGCTGTTTGTACAGCAGAGCATCTAAACTGACAGTAGCAGGAGTGCAACAGAGCTGTGGGTCAACATCAACGTGTGCAAACAGATGAGGGGCGGACAAACTTGAATTTGGGTTTCCTGCCATTGCTGCGGCGAGTTCAGTCTGTGCCCTGCCCTTCCTCCTGATGGTCTCCACCCCTTCATTCCTGTTCTTCCACTCAGCTTCTGCAGTGGCTTTCTGCCCCCTACTTGATCCACAAATGTTTAGGGGTGGGGTTGTGGCCACAGGTGGCAGAGGTGGTGTGACTACTAATGAAAGTTGCCTTTGGTGTTCAGCAGAAGGCTGCAGGCACCACCCCTTTCGCTGTTAACTTCTTGTGCCTCTGCTTCCAGCTCCTTGCATAGGAGTGAATGCCTTTCAGATGAGCTTTTCACCCTTTTTGGGTAATCTTGAAAGTATTTTACCATCCCCAAGTCCCCCCTCTTATGTAGGCGTGCATATACTTTTGACTTATTGATACACCTGCAATTCTTTTCAGAGAAAAATGAAATAAACTTTCCAATGCTAGAAATAAATTTGGTGTTTGTAGGTAAGAGACTTAGTGTTTTGTTTCTGACCAAGCCCAATTACAGAGTTGATACTGAGGTATGTCGCATACACTAACACTTTTCTGTCTTTCATAGTTAAGTAGTGTACTTTACTAGCCTGGCAATATTAAACTGTCCTTTTCATTATTTGGTTTACATTCTGCTTGTGTTAAGTTGAACTGAGGTCACAGTAGGTAAAATGCAAGGAAATGGAATCCATATGGTAAAATTTTTTAGCTCTTTTATTGAAGATTGTTAATGTATATTGCTAATAAAAAGCCAACAGGTTAAAGTAATTCCAGTGAAATGAATGGAGCAAATAGTAAATGTCTGAAAATACATGGAATTCAAATCATAAGTTATTTATTTAAGAAAGAGTGAACATATAAAGCTGACAGAGGAACCTTTCACACTTTACTACTTGCTTCCTCATGAATTAACCTCTGGAGAAGGAAAGCCTGTTGGAAATTCCTGCTGGAATGTGCAATATTATCTTTGAATGCCTCGAGCCTCCAGTGATGTGCTAATCTGACCAACCAGCATTTTCAAAAAATTGCCTTTTTTAAAGCCCACATGAAAAAATGTCATTCTTGCTGTGTGTGAAAACTAAGCAAACCTTTCAATCAGACTTACCACTTACCAGTGTAGCCTTTCCAAGATGCCTTCAAGCTTGGCTGTGTTAATGGCTTTTGGACTAGGCAAGTAGAGATAGGATGACCTGTAAGGGAAAGAAATAGCTTGTAATTGGTGTTCACTGCGTCTTCAGAATCCATCAGTCTAAGTGCTTCCTTAGGCTTGCAACTTTTTCAAGGTTAACTGTGTAGTTCATAGAAAGGAGCCAGAATTTAAAGTGTTCTTTGAGAACCTGAATCTTGGGCAAAGCTGATGTGCCTTTAGATGACCAGCTAGCAAAGTATGCAAAGATAACCAGTTACAATTTTATTAAGGAGTTGCATGAAGTATTGTTGGAAACTGAGATGGGCCATTACGTGCAGGTGGAAGTGGCTGGGCAATAAGATGATAAATTGCATTTCACGTTTGTAGATAGCAACACTTGAAGTTAACTGAAATTTTTTGGAGTTGGATTTTCATCAGCTCCATTACTCTCTCCTTGTTCTTCCAAACATACAGAACAATTATACTGACACTAAAATAAAATGAACCATGTTGTTTTTCTGCACGAGGTTAAAGGACTCTACTAAAAAAGAGATGGCCATGCACTGGTATCATTATACAATAAGATAGTGTCAGAATGTCTTTTAATGTATTATCTCTATTAAAATCTCACTTGATGGTACTGTAGAAAGCCTGAGGTCTAAAAGTAGGGTAAAGGGTGTGTATACCTATAAGCAGAAAAATGAATGTTAAATGTTCTGTTGGCATTCAGCAAGTAACCACATGTGCTAAGGCTATCTTGTGTCTATGTGGTTAAACGAGACTTTTTCTAAACTTTGTGGGAATTCAAGGATCTTAACACATGTGTGAGGAGTCCTACAGACTTCTGCCAGTCTTGGCGCTTGACAGACTGAAATCAAGCAGTTTTGACACTTGGTTCCAAGAACATGGGCTGTGGTTACTTGTTGCTTCACCCTTGGTACAATAGTCCTAAGGTTCATGTATTGTAATAGTGCTCATTCTCTGTAAATGGATGTGGTTGGACTTGTGGCAGCAGACATATAAGACTGAAATAAGACCTTTTTCAAGGAAATGAAGGGAGGAGGACTTGGCAGACTGAATGCACAGGGATGAAGCTCTGTCAGAAAGCTCAAGAGAAGGACTGGTTTAGCAAACACTTTTCATTTTACATCAGGATGTCTTTTTACTGTACTGCTGTTGTCAATACTCCCATGCTAATGGTGTGTGTTTTCCCTGTCTGCGCAGTGTCTGGCAGTGAGATCTGGCCCAGAACAGTGGTCCTGTAGATCCTGTGTCATCCTTTTGAGAGCAGATGATGTCTGTCTGCTGGCCAGAAGACGTGTGTGTGTTTCTGTATGAAATTCTGAGCCTGCATGCTTTGGACAATGTAATAACTAGATTAGGAGAGACATAGTCTTTTTTTAAGGTAGGGGAAGAGTAGCTCAATGTTGGAAGGATTTGAAAAATGTCACATTGAAGAGCTTCATAATTTAATAAAATGTATTAGACGACTACGTGTATCTGCCCTCCAAGTTCACAGCTGTGGTAGGTTTTTGAGTGCCTGCAGTGTTTGCCTTTGTCCAGAGCCCTTTCTTGGAGCTAATCTTCAGGGAATGGGCTGAATTCCCTTAACTGGAGCCATAGAAAAAGGCTCAGGCCATCTGGTTTTATTGTTGTGGGACATGCACTAGCTGCTTGTGACTGTGGTCTTTGACAGAGGAAGTCTGTAGAAAGCTGGTTTTGATCAAAATCTTAAATTTTTCAGCTAAATGTAAAATGTCTTCCAGCATAACTATAAGACTGTAGGTACTAAATACCTTAATAACAGAACACCCGGAATAGGTGTTTGGTGATGTAAAGCCTTTTTTTCTTAGTGGCCTATTGAATAACTTCTGTTCACATACTTAAAGCATATTTTCTTCTGCATATTAAATAAACTTTGCATTAGATGTGAGCTGATATTGGGAGTGAAGGCTTGGGAGAGAATTCCTTCTACCTCTGTAGTCTTAAGCAGTGTTTTTCTGATATCTGTACATGTAATCCCATCCATGTAATTTTTCCAGCCACCTGGTAGTGCCGTAAGCTCCTGCCCCACTGTAGTCAGTGCAGCTCAGGTAGCAGTGAGCCTGGCTCAGAGCATCACCAGCTCAGACCTGCGCCAGTTATAGAGGTTGTCTGGTGCTGCATTGGTGCAGTAGGAGCATCTGAGTTGCCAACCTAGGAGTGACTGCAGAGCTGAAGTGCCCTGGGCAGGCACTCCTGGGCTGCTGGCTACCTGACAGTACAAATTCTACTAGGCATAAAATATGGTGCTGAATCAATTAGCTTCTTTCACACTAGGACAAATTAGTTATATGCTCTCATATAACCTAAGGCTTTAAGTCACCTTGACCGTCTAAAATGCAACTAGATTTTTCTTGAAAGTACAGCACTGAAGTGTGATGGCAAATGCTTCACATTCACAGCTCGTCCTCATGTACATGCAGACATAAATGGGATACTGCCTACAGCCTGTTGTACCAAGCTCAGCTTTCACTGGGGCTGGCTATGGCGAGTAAAGTGTCAGTCAGGAGTTTTTGTGCAAGAGGGGCTCGGCTTTTGTGTTTTCAGCTGTTACAGCATGGCTCTGTTAAATGCTTTTCAGTGTGCTAATATTGGGGATGTGGGGATGGGCTCAGACGGAGGAGGCAGGAAGGTGTGTGTGTGGGGGGGGGGGATATACAGAATTTGCAGAATTTCTCACCAGTAGACTGGAGCACCGCCTTGCCTTGCTTACTGCATGGCCAGGATGGCACATAGCTGGGGCTGCCAAATGTCGTTTAGCTAATGTTTAATTCAAATACTCTGGTGAAAAACCTTTATTCCAACACTTTACAGTATTCACTCATGTATCTCTTTTCTTCTCCTTCAATCCTGACTTTACAAATTCTTTTCTGTCACTAAGAGGGTTTTGTTCTCTCCATGCTCTGTTATGTCCTGTGTATTGAGCTTCCCTGTTGTGGTGCCAAAAGAGCCGCCCTCCTCCTTGCTCATGTCTCACTTTCCATGGGAAAAACTCTCTGGTGGCAGGAAATTGAGGGGGATTGGCCCTGGGAAATAAAAGCCTCTGTTTCTTTCTTTGCCTTCTTCAGTATAGGAAGTCTTTTGGTATGTCTGTGGCAAATGCCTTATTAAAGGGTCTGCCTGCTAGAAGCAGCCACGTGCTGTTCTTGAGCTATGGCAGATAGTCATATGTCTGAGTGCAGTTGAATGACAAGGAAGCCTTAAATGCTGCTATAGGTTTTGCAGGTTTTTTTCCCAGCCTCAGTTTTTTAAGATAACAAAAATTGTTTGGGGAATTGTTATCCTTGAATAACTTAGAATTCTGCCTTGTAAAGTGTTTCATAAATTTGCATTCAGGAATTAAAAGAAATGCTACTTCTCCTTGCACACTTTTTGGTTATGTATTATTATAGAAGTTTAGGTTTAGCTTCATTTAAAAATATGATCCATGGGCTCATTTGAAAACTGTTGCAAATTAGACCTGTACAACACCTCTTATTTAATGTAATCTCAAGTATAAACATATAATGGAACAGATCTGGGCAGCTCAGTGTTGATGTGGATTATCTCTGTGACCCTGGGACCTCTGAAATCCTTGCCATGGTTGTGATAAGAGGGTTAACTGTGAACCTGGGCAACATTTACACAGCCAGCACTTGTTCTTAAAATTTTTGTGTAAACTGAGTATATCTTATATGAACCTGAAGGTTTGAATCTCTTTCCAGACACTGGAAGCTTAATAAGGTCAGGGCTCCAGTCGCTCTTCCACACCTGGGCTGATGACTAGTTTCAGTAATTATATTGCAGCTTCAGAAGTGGTGGCCTTATGTCTGAAAATTTACTCAAATCCAGAAGATTGAAATGCTTTTATGTTGTCTACTTATGTTGAGTCAGATTCAATAAATGCTGCTTTTGTCATGTTGGCTGTAGGCACATGGAGTGCCTTGGGTTGCATTGGCAGCCCTGTGGTCAGCAGCTGACAGAGCTCCAAGTATTGCCCATCAACTGGAGTGGCTGTCTTGGATCAGAGAACATCAGAAAGCTTTTGCAATCCATAACTGAACCCCAAACATCCACTAGTCCTAGCTACTGCCTTGCCTGTTCTTCTGCTTCTGTGATGGTGGTACACAGGACACATTTCAGATGAAGATGAGGGTGGACATAAGTGTGATACATCAGCTGATGGAAGGTGCTCAAGTCTCTCAATTTATGAATGCTCCCTAGTAAACAGACTTATTTTTGTGAGAAATGTGGAATGAGAATACATAAGGAGTTGCTAGTAGAATGTGACTTTATTTCCATTTAATCAGTTGTGGGAAAAATTTACTTATACAATTGTTGCATCATACTGAGCGCCAGAGTAAGTCTTTTCTCATGTTTGTTCAAAACTAGGTGCGGCAATTTAAGCCTTAATACCGCTCACTGCTCCATGCAGTGTTTCCTACACACTCTTCCTCTAGTGTTTTTCCGTGAAGGAATATCTGTAATGAGGGAACTTGTTGTGTTCACACGCATGCTTTTTATGTACTGACTGTTGGCTAACAGGGTGTCAATATCTAAAATGAATTGAAATGGAGAGCTTTTAGGCTAGCTACACTGGCATTTTTATTAGTTCTTGTCAGTAGTCCATATATACTCTGAACATTCCCTCAAAGAGGGAATATTTGATATTTTTCCTCTTAATTTGAAATCAAAAGTCACAAACTTGATTAATTGAATCATAAGATGTTATTTTAGATGCCTTTCTTTCCCCTTCTTTAACTTCTATGTATTGTGCACGTGCCTTGTTCTGTGGCATTTGAACCTTTTCAGCTGCAGCATTTTGTCTGCCTGGATCCTGCTTGGCCTTACCGGTGGGCTGGAGGTCTTCAGGTGAAGCCCAGCCCTGCTTACTCAGCCTTGCAACATCCTTTATCACAGTGTTCTCGTCCCTTGTGAGTTGAGAGCTATCAAGAAGTTATTGATACAGCAGAGACGTGTTTGTTCTTTCATCAGTCTCCCAGTCTTCTGACTAGTGCTTCCCCTGTTAGGCAGAAAGACTGAGCTTTCTGTCTTCAAACCAAGCTAGTTTGTGTGTTGAACTTGGTGTGGCTGGATGGATAGGTGCACTCATAGGGTGTTTGTCTGAAGCTGTGGAAAGCTATATACAAGGCTCTAGTCAAAGACTGAAGCCTTTGCCAAAATATATGATAGTAGCCCAGACTTTAAGGACCCAAGTGTTCAAGGTGGTTTCCTCTGCAGCTCAGTCCTGAGGCCACCTCTATCCTGCAGGTTGTCATTGTTTCTAGAAGTGTCTGTAACTGCTTATTTGATGTGATAGCGCTGTCGCTTTGAAGCTGGTACGTGCTGGAGGGGGAAAGCATGTAATCAGTCTTATCACAAGCCGGTGTTGCAAGAGAATTCTCCCAGCATAAGCACTGTAGGTGTTGGCACTCCCTGTGCACTGCCTTTTTGGTGCTCAGATATTCAGCCCAGAAATAGCCACTTTGGCCACGGTAGGAAAGAAGCCTAACTTCCTACCTGTGAGCTGCTTATACAGTATCTCTTCTAGAAAAGATCCGTGTTTTCCATTTTTTAGTGTCTACAATTTACTACTTCTTGCCTCATGCCCTTTTCCCTCATTCTTGGAGGGTTTCCTAAGCAAAACAACTATTACAATCCCACAATATCTGTCAGTGCCTTCATCTACCCTCTGAATCTGTATTTGCAAATAATTTTAATGAGGGATTTGAGGCTAGCCAGGGCTGCTCAGTCTGGGATGTCCTTGTTGAGGACAGGAGGGACATGTGGCTGTGCAGATCCAGGGCTAGATTGTAAAGCATTAGTATTATTCAGGTAAATTCCTAGACTGATACTTATCAAATGGGTTGTGTGGTTTTCTTACCCCTGCTTTCAGACAAGCTGCCTTTTTTGCTGCTTTGCTTATGGCTGTGGTGAGTTGTGTTTTTATGGCAGGAGAAAATGGCTGTTTAATGAGCTAAGAGGAGCAGGGCATGAGAGCTGTGTCATGGGGGATGAAGACTCGGTCCAGTATTGACTGTCCCATCCCGGTTGACAAGGCCATGGCTCACTAGGATGGTCAGCTGGGCTCCTCTGGTGGCACTTATCTTCATCTGTGGGGTCCTCATAGCTGAGTGAGTGATGTTTGAAAAGTGGCCCTAGAGCTCAACATCGCAAGTAATTAAAGAGATATATTCAATTTCAGCATGATGGCTCATCAATACCTCCCCCTCACTCTGGGGAGCCAGGCCCACTCTGCAGCAGAGGAGCTGTGTCAGCGAGTGGGAGAAGCCTATCCTCGATGTGCTGATGGTGGCATGGGCAAGAGCAGCTGGTAGAGCAGCCTTCATGGCCAGTTTGCCAGCCTGAGTGTTTTACCATCTGCACCTCATGTTTGCCTCCAAACTAATGTTTTGGTTCACAGTAAGTGATGACCTGATTACAGTATCTGAGAGCTCATTTTAGAGTGAGTCACATTTATTGGAGCTACCAGACTTAAAAGGACTCAGAGCGAGACATGTATTTGTTTTATCAGTGTATAAAACTTCTGGGTAATTAGGAAGAGCCATCTTAAAAGCAAAGGAAGATGAGAGATATCAATGCTTGTGGTGATTAGAACTGAAACTACAAAGCTTAAAGTGGCTATATGATACGTTAACAAATGTGTGGTAGCATCAGTCCAAAACATCGGTGAGTAATGCTGCTTCTTTTGTGTCCTCAGTAAATACATGTCCTATCACTTTTGTGTTTTGTTTTGGGGTTTTTTTGAGGTACAGCCTTCAAAGTATGCATGCACTTGTAAAGCCCAGCTTCTTGCGTTATTGTAGTGCCTTTTACTTGAGTTGCCCCTATCAACTACTAGAAGGTGTTTACCCATTACATGAGGCAGCTGTGTCAGGGAAACCTGAAAACTTGCTTGTGGGCGTGCACAATCTGTGTGGCAGTTGAACTAAAAAAGAACCTTACAGCACATTTGAGGAGGAGAGGGGCCCATGGTTGGTTTTGTTTTGGTTGTTTTTTTGTGTTGTGTTTTTTGTTTGGTGGTTTGTTTTTGTTTGTGTGGTTTTTTTGTGTGTTTTTTTTTTTTTTTTACCAAGGATGCATCTTTATGTTCTCAGCTAACCAGCTCGTGGGCTGCTGCAGAAAGTGGCTGGCCCAGCCCTGCGTTTCCGTCCCCTCCCTTGTGCTTGCACCAGCATGCCCGGAGGTGCACAGCAGCTCAGATCAGGGACCTTATCATCCCAGAAGCGGGTTTCTTCATAGCCGTCACTCTTTGGTGAGGGCTGCTCCTTGTTCTGATTCACTGATGCAGCCACTGGGTTGCTGGCTCTGACATGAGAAGTGATGGAAGTATGTGGCTGAGAAATATGAGGGAGGGCAGGGAAAGTTCTTTCGGCAGCTGCTAGCACAAATAGGGTGTCGTTTTGGTAACTGGCTTATGCTGAAGGTTGTTTCCAAAAACCTCATATGCTGTGATTGAAACTCAGCCAGAAGTCAGCACGACTGTATGGTCCTACAGATTCATTGCTGGTAACATTTGGAAGAATTGTAGATTTGCTTACAGAGGACCTCTGTACCCTACAAAGGTAGGGGTACCAGTCATGGGGTAGTAGTTGTTAATACTCAAAGTTGTTTGAAGCTGGAGATGTGCATGGAGTCATCCTTAATAGGCTGGGAGAGTGCTTTTGTGGGAGGTGATGTGGTTGCAGTAGTAAGTAGGGTGTGAATACCACAGCCTGTTTATTTGATTACAGCCCTCATCATCCCTATCAGTGGGAGGCAGCTCAGTCTGTTGCAGTCTCGCAGCTCGCTGAAGCTGCTGCTGGTTCCCAAGTTGCCCTTGAGATATGTTTGCAGTGTGTTGTTGTCTTCATCTCTACTGCTGAGACTCTGCTTAGCATGGGGCTGCTCCATCACCTGCTTGCTTTGACCTTCCATGTGGGAGTCCTCAAACTCCTCTGAGGATGTGTAAGTTGAAACTCTGCTGGGTCCCAGCCTCAGCCCCATGTGTTGGAGAGGTCAGTCCTGCCCCAAAATGAGGTGATGGACAAAGAGCAATACACACTCAGTTTTGAACAAGTGAAACTTGAGGAATCCACCATACAGAGAAACGCACCTTCTTGGTGATCTAAATATTTGCGCACCATGCTATCAAAGGCCTGTTTGAGGAGGAAGGGTGACTATTTTAATTTCTATTCTGCAGTAATTTGCCCGGGTTCTCAGTAAAATTGCTCTAAGAATCACCCCTGACTCATGTGTAACTTGATATGGGTTTCTGTTTGCAGCTATTGTGGATGATGAAAGGCTTTCAGCAGAGGAAATGGATGAGAGGAGGCGTCAGAACATTGCTTATGAGTATCTGTGCCACTTAGAAGAAGCAAAAAGGTAAGTAAAAGAAAGTACACTTATGCCTGGCCTTTAAATACAGAAGTTCAGGCCTGTTGCATTCTTGAGCATTGTAACTTCTGATTCAATTTATTGAATTATTTGGATTAACTTAATATTTTATAGCATTCAGTTTGAGAAACTAATACTCAATGTGAAAAGTTTAATTCAAAAAAGGGTGTAGAGATAACCAAGTCAATCTCTTCACAGTTGCTGCGGTGACCATCTTCAATAAAAGTAGGGGCTGGGTACTAAAACCTAAGGTTGTGGTTTTGTAAGAAGCTGAGTCAGGCCGATGTGACTAACTGGGGAAAGTCTTTTGTTCTGGGCTGTGTGGTTGTGTTCCCTCCTTGTTGCTAGTGCTTGTGGGGCAACACAGACTGCTAAGATGGCAGAAAATCACCTGGGCTTTTACTGGGTTAATGACCCATATCATCCTAGTGTTTCAATGGTAAGTGCAGGCAGGGCAATAAGAGAACCTGGACTACGCTCTTTCTTTAGTTCCTCTAACCCACTGGTCAGGAGTAGTCATCTCTTGAAGAGAGCCTGCGATGAAGCACTGATCTGCAAGTGCACAGGGATTTTATCACCTTTGTGCAAATGTACTATGCTAGGTACACTTCATTCTCAAAACAAATATTCAACAATATTTTCGTAATTACTAAGCAAGAAAACAATGTGCAATATCCTTGTGCTTTTGGAGTAGGTTGAAGTGTTGCTATTATTGTATGTAAAAGCATATGGAAAACTCTGGCCAGACTGAATGTAAAAAAGATGCCTGTTGTACTCAATTTATTACTCTGGGCACTACTGGTAAGTGTCTTGCTTCTGCTCTGTATTTGTTGATGATGGTGTTTTTAGTCCTAAACTTTAGTTGGATGTCTTTCCTAGGAATTTTTGTAGAGAAAAGGAAACTAATTAATAGTGCAAGCTGGGAAACCTCAGTGCGATGACAGACCATAGGATCTTTAGAATGCAACAACCCAATGTGCTTAAATCACGAATCAGCTGTAAAATAGTGCCCTGGGCTTTGTTTCCACACCGTTGCCCTTGCCATCACTGTGTGGCACTAACGGTTACCTACCTAGCAGTCGTGAGGCAGCTGGTTGCCAATGATCTTGTCATGGGTGTTATAAAAATCAGCCATTCTTACTTCCTATTCACTATGGTGTCCAATTTGCTGGAGTAAACATTGCCTCCTTTGCTCTTTCTTCCTCTTTCCACTGCAGAGCGATTCCCCACTCACATATTTAGGGTGGCAAGTGTCTTACTGCTGCCAGAGAGGGCTGTCCCGCTCCGTATGCTCCTGTTGCCTCTGTTGTGCAGTTGCAAGAGATTGCCCTTGGTCAGCTGAGTTGGCTCGCTGTGCTGGCAGGAAATTTGTAGCTCTTTTGCTGAGTTAGTTTTCTAGTGGTTTAGTGAGCCGACTGGTCTGATCAAGGGGTCAGAGGAGTATCAGTGCTGGCAAGAGGAAGGGGATGGGGTGTAGCCACGCAGTTAAGAGAGGGGAGGGACCAAACCTCCACCTCTCTTGCTGAGAGGTTAGTTCAGCTCCACCATCTCAAAGTTAGGCTTTGATTTTACTCGAGGTTCCTCCTTGGCTTGCAACTCGTGTACCTCTTGCTTCTGGCAAGATAGGAACAACAGTCTCCAAAACCAGCCTTTTCTCCTCTATTACTATTATTACTAATTTATCTTCCTGTCTTTTTTTCATCCTCTTTCCCAGGGTTACTTGACACTTTGAGAACAAGTCCTCTAGTTCATTTGAAGCATCTCCCTTGATATTTCATAGGGAAATGTGAAGTTATTTTTAAAATTAACGACTTAAATTAGCATCTGCTATGAGTACCCCCTCCTCCTGACCTTGTATTTATTTTCATATGGGTTCATGCATCAGCAGTTTTCTAGAAGAAACACTCCTTTAGCTCTGCCGGCGGGTGACAGGACTTCGCAGGCAAAACAGTCACTCCCAGGTCTGTTAGGTACCTGAAAGCACTTCTGGATCTCAGTTTGGGGAAATTGGAATTTACTGGTAATGTTCATGGTCAATGCCTGCTACTGAATGAGGTGGGATGAGTGCTGTGGTGCAAAGAGCCTTATGCTTCTTCAAGGTGTTGGGTTGTCACAGGTGGAGCTGATGCGGCAGCCCGATGCTGCTGAATGTCCTCCTCCTGTGCCTCATCACACTGGCCCCAGGGGTCATTAGGGAGGAGATGGTGGTGTGTCTGGGGTGGACAGAGCTGCTGTGGGGGAAAAGAGAGGGTGAGGGAAACTTCTGCCTTCATAGCAAACTGTTGGGATAATTCAGTTGCATCGTGAGACTTCGCCCCAAGATGGACTCTTACTAAAGAGAAAACAACCCAGCAATGAACATGCACAAAAAAAACTTGCAGAAACAAGCAGAAATGCCTGTGTCTCATGGCTGTGTAGCCCCTATCCCTGGTTCCTCAGGAGGTGACTAGTGCCGTCCACGGGGGCCGGGCCAGCAGCAGGGACAGGCTGGGGTGGCAAAGGTGAGCGGCTGCATTCTCCCCAGCCCTGACCTGGTGAAACAGCAGCATGAGAAAATGCAGTATCTCTTCTCAATGTGCAGTTATTCTCTCTGTGTACTTGATTAGGGGTAAAACGTGTTGGGTGTGGGGTCTCTGTTCTGTACCTGTACGGTTATAGTATTTCCTTTATAAGGACAGAGCCTGAACAAAACTGGGGACTCTGGAAAGTGAGATAGCAGCCTTGCAGGGAGCAAACGGGGTCCTAATTCAAAGTATCACAGTATCACAGTATGCTAGGGATTGGAAGGGACCTCAAAAGATCATCTAGTCCAATCCCCCTGTCGGAGCAGGAACACCTAGATGAGGTTGCACAGGAAGGAGTCCAGGCGAGTTTTGAATGTCTCCAGAGAAGGAGACTCCACAACCTCCCTGGGCAGCCTGTTCCAGTGCTCTGTCACCCTCAATGAGAAGAAGTTCCACTTAAATTTGAGAAGAAACCTCTTGTGTTCCAGCTTGAATCCATTACCCCTTGTCCTATCATTGGTTGCTAAGTGGCAAAACAAGACCTGTGTGAGCTTGGGAGGCTTGTGTGTAGGGTGCCCACTACCTGGGCAGTACATGGCGGGCCCTGCCCTTCAGCCGTGTTGGCGGGGGGGGGACAGTTTTGCAGGAGGCACCAGCTGGTGGTGAATGGAGGGGTTCCAGCTGGATGCTCGCCCCAGCACGGGAGCGGCGCCTGTGGGATGCACAGGGCCCCCTCCCCGGCTGTGTGCTTGTGGGAGTGGGGCTGGGTGGGAGGAGGTGGGATGGTGGCCGTAGCCCCAGGTGCGGCAGCCGGTTGTGGAAGCGCCTGGAGCTGCGGCTGCTCCCAGCAGTGCCCTCATGGGCCGAACATGGGATTGATTAAGAAATCAAATCTCTCTGACAGAGATTCTGTTTACAGTTGCAAGCTTTTTTTTTGCTTCTGTAAAACCCAAATGCACAGAGAGGATTTTTCTGTACTCGGGACACTGTGAATATCAATGACAATAAATAGACTGAAATGGGAAAAGCAAGGTGAGTTTTTCCATTCAGTTGGCAGCTGCCAAAATGACAGCAAATACTGTTTCAGCTAATCAGTAGTGTGCAACACAATGTGTTTTGGCCTGTATTGAAGAGTAATAAATACTGAAACAACCAATAAATAGCAAAAGATTGGGGCAGAGCATGGCTGGGACAGTACTATGGTAGGAGTTATGGGTTTTTTTCCCACCATCTTTGTCATAAAAATATTATTCTACAGCAGCTCTGCATTTTGAAATGCCAGAGTTAATTAAAAGGGTGAAGAATGTGTACTTTCAGCTGCTTTTCAGACCACTGTTTGCACACTTACTTCCTGTAGCTCAGCTTTAATAAAAACTTTCCAAGTTTAACATGAAAGAAGAATCCTGTCACTGGTAGCTGATGCAAGTACTTTCTGTGCTAGGCACAGTATCTGCTGTATGTTTACAGCATAGGAAATTGTTTTTTAGACACAATGAGCAGGTTTGTAATATCTGCAGAGGTCAGTAATGTTTGAATAGGGTGTTATAGTTGATATTGGAGAAAAAACACTTTGTTCCATTAGATTGCTCACCCTTTTCTCCCCCAAATCACATATCTGATAAATCAAGGTCTTGGTTGCTCGTATATGTCATTTGATTTATTACTTTCATCTTTAAGGAAAATTTATTGCATGTTTAAAAAAAAAAAAGAGTAGAGAAACATGGATAATATCCAGTATTGTTGAATTCCTGAGAAGAATAAAATCAAGAGTAAGCGATTAGGAGTAGGGATTTTCTTACTTCAGGCAATGTAACCATGGGTGCCTCTAATAAAAGATTGCCAGACATTACACCAATACACTTTCAGTATTGCTTGGGAAATTCTTCTGTTAAATAACAGCTTGAGGTGGATATAAACAGCTGTGTCACAAGACCGAATACCTTATTGGATTATGTTAATTTTAATAGATAAAACTTACCACAACATCCTCCTTTCCAAAGATTATCTTTGTAATACCCAGAACACTTGAGTTTGGCTTTTGCTCTTGCTTGTCTCTTTGCAGATGTGCAATTACCGTGCTGTAAATCATAATGCAGATTTGAGGGGTTCTAAACCATGATTGAAGCTTCGCATACAATGCGAATCAAGTTTACAGTAAATCTGTTGTGGCTGGGTAGGGTTATAATCATCCATAATTAAGCAGACACAATTTCTCTTGGCTTCTTAGAAATTATAGCTTTTTATGCTAAGCTTGAATTGAACTATGGGAGGCCTCATTTTACAAACCTTGTCTGTCTCTGCATGAAACTGAATACACTTTGTTTCACAAAGTATATGCTGTGATTTCATAACCAGAACTACCAGCATTTGTCTTATTTCTCTTTGCTTTTCTTACTTAGCCATTCAAGAGGACAGGATCTTGGTGAAACACTGAAGCTTTAGCTTTGATGTTAGGACAAAGAAGACACGGTGAAGGAAAACTATCCAGGAAACTTTTTTTGAGAAGTCATTTTTCATTTTTAAAATGTAAAACCTAATTCTTTTCCAATTTCTCTACAATAGAAAATCAAATAATCCATTTTTGATTCCAAAACTTCTCTGCTTCATTGTATTGCTTTTTATTAAATCAGTTTGCAATGGCTAGTTGCAGTATTGGTCACTGAGATCACAGTTGGAAGCTGCTGTGTAAAAATGTACATACAGTTTACTTAAAAGGTCAAACCCTGAAGTGCTTAATTGGCTTCAGTTAAAGCTAACAGTTTTGCAGTGCCATAGCACTACAGAAAGCTCAAGTTCCTCCAGTTGTCAGGACTGTGGGACCAAGGAGGGTTGCTTTGGAGCCCACCCCATCCCTGGGCAGGTACTGGGGTCCTATGAAGGCTTGGTGTACTACAAGTGAGTTCTGCCAGGTTTCATGCTGCTGTTTCTCCATGAGTGAAGTTGTGGCAACCGTGCAGCCCTGGCAGTTCATGAGTGAATTAATGCTACTCAAATGCTCTATTTTGAGCCCATTTCTTTCAGACTACAGGAAATCATTAAAGCTTTGTGCTTAGAGGTGGTTGTGGACAAGACAGAGGTAAATGCATAAAATTGTAATATAGCTGTACAGCTGGCTGACTAAAAGCAGAAAATGTTAAGACTTCTTGGTAACCTGCTTTGTATGGGTTTGTCCAAAAAAAAAAAAAATCATTCTTCTGGAAGTGGTAGTCTATTGACACGTTGTAGATTATGAACTTCGGCTCATATCCTCACTGTCTGCTTTAAGACTCATAAAGCACCACTGAACATGGCTGGCAGCAGCTCAGTAGAGGCCAAATGTTTAACATTAGGGTGCTTCATGAGATGAAATATATGGAAGAATCCTACTTAGCCAGGATTTACCAATCCCTGAAGTAGCTCAGTCCTCACAGAGGTACTGATCAGCAATATACTTTCATGTCTTGGTCCTCAAAGGTACTCACCTAGCAGACAGACTGCCAGCTATTGAGTAGAACAGTTTCTTTTGTTCCAGATAGTTATACAATTGTGCAGATATGCCAGAGTTTTAATATGCAAGTGTCAGTGATATCAATCAATCCAATAATTGCTTAGATAGTGATATTTGCATATGAAAAGTCTTAATAGTAACATCTGAAGGAGAGAGAAACCTTTGTGCTAGTTTCTGTACAGGATGCATTGACCTGCTCACTGGGATGTTGAGGTAATTTGTGCAGATGCTATGGGTCATTGCTCAGTGTGTATAGTTGCGGAATAATGCTGCTGAGTAATGATGGATGTGACCTTTGTTTTTTGGAGACTAAACCATATGGCACTTATCCCATAGCATGCAGTGTAGCTAACAGTACAGCCACTTCAGAGCCTGTTCTCTTTCCTAAAGTTTTCCACTTTTCTTTTAGGCACCACCTTCTTGTAAAAGGAATTGTGATTTTTTTTTTTTTTTTTTTTTTTAATAAGAGTGACAAATTTGAAGCTAGTTCATACTCTGGTGCCCTCATATTGGTCTAGTTTGTAGATTCAGTTTTACCAAGAGAGCACAAGGAATTTTCATTTCTCCTTCACTCTCCCCTTTGCAACTTGGATTATCTGTTGTTGTAACTCAAAAGCCTCTTTGATTTTATACTCCACCCATAAGACTAGCTGCTTGTCAGGTCAAGCCAATGGCTTCATTCTGCACCCTGAGTAGTTCCTAGTTAATGTTAAGTGTAACCTGAGGGGGCCTCACTAAGGTATCAGTAGTATCTGAGTTATTATGGTACCTTATGGAGAATACCAAGGAGTAGGGAAGCAGGCTGCCAGAAATACTTGCACATCACTGACCAAAACTTAAACATCTGGAAGGATGGTAAATGAAAGCTTGAGGCTGAGTCATGCAGGGAGGAACAGAGCTGTAGGTATTAGAGGTAGCAGAGGGACTTGAGGTTTTCATTTTGCCAAAAGGATTCATATGCAGTTGCCGTTGGGAATAACCTGTGACAGTAACAGGGGGACAGAAGGGCACTGTTTTTTCCTTGTCTCAGGGTTGAAGGGCTTAAGTGTGGCGCTTAATATTTGAGTAGGTCCCTCTGCACTGTTTGGACCCTGCTAAGTAAGTCAGGGTGTAGCTCCTACTCGTCTGAGAGCAGCCAAGGCCTTTGCTTTCCTGCGTGTTAGTGATGGAATAAATCACGGTATGTGTGTCAGGGAATGTGTACTGTGTGCCCGTGCCACCACACTGGACTGCAGGCTGTGACAGCTGCATGCAGCACATCTGGTGTAGCTGACCAGCAAGTGGTACATTCTGCCTGGGACATATCCCATTGTGCTATAACTCTAGTGTAGCATTCAGAAAGCTTTGTTATGTGGTCACGTGTCTGTTTGCGGACTGGAGGAGGAAATTACCTGGGCTGACGGAATCTGCTTCTTAACAGCTCCCTTGCAGGAGTGTACTTTTCACATGCTGAGATTCTCTTTTCCCAACTACCACGTCCTGGAGAGCTGTTGATCTTTGGAAAAACTGTTTATTCAGGCTCTTGCAGAAACTGCTGTGGGGAGATGTGAATGGGTCTTCATAGATCAGAAAAGCTGAGGCAGCAACTCTACTTGGTGACCTTTACAACACTACTTTGTGTAGACTGCTGCTGCTGGTGAGGAGCCTACTGGTAATCTGCCCCTCTACTCCAGTCTTTTGAGACCACACCTGGAATATTGTGTCCAGGTCTGGAGTCCTCAACATAAGAAGGACATGGACCTGTTGGAGCAGGTCCAGAGGAGGGCCACAAAAATCATCAGAGGGCTGGAGCACCTCTCCTATGCAGGCAGGCTGAGACAGTTGGGGTTATTCAGCCTGGAGAAGAGAGGGGTCCAGGGAGACCTTATAGCAGCCTTCCAGTGTCTGAAGGGGGCCTACAAGAAAGCTGAGAGGGACTTTTTTACAAGGGCATGTAGTGATAGGACAAGGGGTAATGGCTTCAAACCAGAAGAGGGGACATTCAGAATAGGTATTGGGAAAAAATTTTTCACTCCGAGGATGGTGAGGCACAGGGACAAGTTGCCCAGGGAAGTTGTGGATGCCCCATCCCTGGAAGCATTCGAGGCCAGGTTGGATGGGGCTTTGAGTAACTTGGTCTAGTGGGAGGTGTCCCTGCCCACAGCATGGGGCTTAGGACTAGGTGATTTTTAAGGTCCATTTCAACTTAAACCATTCTATGATCCATGTGCTGGTGCAATCTCACTGTATTGGAAATAAGAAATTGAGTGTTCACAAGAAACATGCTTTTAGAGCGGGAGGCATTTGCCTACAGCTTTGTGAATGCTAGAAATCCAGGTCCCTTAGGCTTGCTTCACCACAGCTTTGGGGCCCAAGAGCCTAAAATTGGTCCAGTAATTGTTGAGATTTGCAAAAGAACCAACGTGCCACTGTATCTCCAGTTCTGGACTGGAAAAACAACCCAGTGGTTGGGGGGCAGTGCTCACTGAATGCGTCGATGTGACCTTGCACCTGGCTTTTGCCTGCCAGCCACTGCAGGCACGCACTTTATGGCATAATGCAGCTGCTAGGGGATAAAAGTCTGGGTTCCCTTAGAAATCACTCTTAGTGCATATACCTCAACAATTCGCTGACTGGAGAAAGGGCATTGTCACAGTTTGTACCTCCTATAAAGGAGTTATGGAGTAATGCTAGAATGTGCGTTGACTGATGTTGCTCCCTACAGATGATGTGAAGTTAGTAGGTACAGCTATTGCAAAATCCACAGTGCTCCCCACCATGAGATGAGTGGCAGCCCTTTGTGAGGCACTCAGTTGCTGACAGTTGGAACTTTGGAAGATGCTTTCTAAAGCAACATGTGGTCAGACTTATAACCAAGCTGGTTAAGTAGAGGGGTTGTGTGACTTGTGTGACTCAGTGTGTGTACTGTGTGGTGCTTTTGATTGCTGTTGGTCTTAGTGTTTCACATGTTTCAAGAAATATGGCTTTCTACTCATCTGCATTTAAATTCAAGAATCTATTAAGAGGTGGGATATAGCAGTGTCCCAGAGTTGCTAAGAGCACGTGCGCACCTTGCAGGAGCTCACATGCTTGTGAGCTCACCTCTTCTTGATGTTCTGGAGCCACTGTCATTGGAAGCTGACAGTGTGACAGCCTCCTGTAATTGCTTTTGTTGTTGTTGCTGACAGATGCAGAGGTAGGCAGGTGGAGGCCTCTGTGTGGGGCCAAGTAAAACCTTCAAATTCTCTCCACCTCACTTGAGGAAGGAAAGGGCAGTGCAAATGGCTCTCGGTGTTTTACTGTTTGCCCACCTTTCTTCCTACTGCTTATGTACTTTCTGTAATGAACAGGAAGAGAGATTTCAGGGTAATCTCTTCAATTCCAGATTTAACACTGACACGGGAAAAGGTTCTTTAAACTGAGCCATTCTCTGGAAAATTTAAGTGATGTATCTGTTTCTCAGCTGAGTTCAGGAACTAGCATGCATTCTTGAATTAGTACAACCTAAACTAATTCAGTCGCATGTGTAAAGGAATGTTTTTCTTTTAAACCCAAACAAAAAATATTCCTTGCCAAGGTTTTTATTTTGGAGTTTCAAATCACATGAGGTGGTCAGAGAACCTCTTAAATACCAGTGCATGTGTAGATGAGAAAACAATCCATGGAGTTACCTATTTCTGTTTGTAAAAAGAGAAATAGTAGCCCAAAATATCCTTGCTGTAATTGCCCACAGTGTATGCCTTCAGAATTAGCTTTGTCAGCTGCAAAATAAGGAGGTGAGATAGTGGTTGTCTATTTCTGCAGTGGCAGCAGGACATGGCCTTGAACACTTAATGTATTCCACTGTTTCTACTGCACACTAGCATCATTCTTGACAACTAAGGCCTGAATTTGTTTCAGAAGTAGAGACTGAGAGCGTGAATGGGTTTTGAGCCTGACAAATTTGAGTCTGGGGCAAGGACTGTGAATGAATTCTCTCAAGTGAATGAATGGAGCTGCTCTTGAGCTTGAAGTGCTAGGAAGGGTTTCACATGGCTTCCAGTGACTATAAATGCTAGGCAGGTTCTGGCTTAGAAGCAGAGACATCCACTAGTTGCAAGTGTGACAGCTCTACCAGCTTGAAGGGGAGAGAATCTTGCAGGGTTTTGGTTTTATTCGAGTTGAATTGAAAAGTGAGTTGTCATGGCATTGAGTACAGCTTCATTCTGGTAGGATGGTGGTTAACTACATGCATAATTTTCTAGCTACCCAGAGGACAAACAGCTAGGCTGCCCTGGGATGAGAAGAGCTCATAGACTTGTAGTAGTAAAGATGTGCGACAAGCGTCTGTGGTGTGGGGGTACCCTGGTTGCTTTATGAGGCAGCAGAGATGAGAGCCTGGATTCTAATCCTGGCTTTTCTTGCCCCCACCTGGGTTGTTACAGCTTTTGGGTTATTCCTGGTGTATTTGCCCTGCAAGGGAAGTGATAAAGCTAGTCTGGCAAATTGAGGTCTTCTGCCACCTATAGCGTGTTAACTATTTCTAAAACTTGGTTACCATCGGAGCAGATGGGAGCATTATAAAAATTGGGGCAGTAAGTAAGAGTGTAAGAACAACCCCGTAATGAATTAAATTGCCTTAAAACCAATGCTTTTCATTACCCCTATATCGTTCTGCTCCCTAACAGCCTACCTGATATAGGGCAAAAGGCAGAATTTGCTCATGAAGGCAATAAAAGCTGCAGTGGTTCTGGCAACCAAACATCCCTCACTGCACAGGAAAGGCCCTGCCTTGGCATAGTTATGCTCAGGGCACTGGTGTGTTTGTTAACCAGTGGGGGGGACAGAGGGAAGCAGCGAGAGCAAGGAGAGAAAGGGGGAGTTGTGCAAAAAGTACCCCAGGCTGGAGGTTGAAAAGTGGGAGGAATTTGTAGATGGCCACTGAATGCAGGGTATGGACCCTGGCTGCTGCTTCTGGGCTGTAAGGCTGTGAGGGTGCATGGAGGATGCCACTGCATGCCAGCCATGCTGGCCTACAGGGCACCCTGCCACTGGTCTTAAGGAAAGCATGAGAAGATCAAATACATCATAAGTCACGATCTCTGGCAGGAGCGTCTTTAAAGCCTGTCAAACAGACTGCTCTAAGATGGTTAAACAGCATGATTTACATCAAGCCTCTATCTACACGTTGTGCCAAACCTCTTTTTCTCTGTTAAATATACAAAGCAATGAAATAATGCGGCATCAGTGGATGTTAGAAGCTGGAACATCTTCCTTTCCTGACAGCTTCCAAGCTGCAGATTGCATCACCTCCCTTGCCGTGGCCCAAGGAAAGCACAGTGCGCTTTACTCAAGCGTGTCTGCATTTACGTGATGTACAGACTCAGTCATGTGGGATTTGCTTTGCAGCATGTTTGGAGGAATGCCAGCCCTTGGTCTCAGCTGCACTCTCTTTGCTGGAACAGAGTTCAATGGGATTCGTGACTGAAGTCGGGTTTTAGGGCTTCCCGTTTTTCTGATGAACATGTACAGAATAGGAAAGAGTCAACTTGATACACCCAGTAACTTTTGAGACGCACTTTCTTTGGCTGCTTTCAAAAACAGAAATCAAAACTCTTTACTTTGTTGAACATAATCTGTTGGGAGAGGGGGGAAAAAGTGGTGGTTCTTCTGTAAAGTCTTGATGGCACTGAAAGAGCTGTGTATTTGCAGGGTTTTGGATTTTTTTAATAGCATGCTTTTCTAGTATTTTCACATCTTCTGTTCATGTCCCCTTCCCTTTGTTTTCCTCCCCAAGAGCACTGATCCAACCTTGTGATTAGCTTAATACTTAATACTGGGATGGCTACTATCTTTTCAGGGAGAGCTTATACTCTGGTTGAAGTCTTGGTAAATGCAAGAGTAAAGTATCAAATAGTATTGTCATATTTTGGCATTCAGTTTAAAAAGCTGGTGGACGCTTTTTAATATTTCTGCTGTTTTCTGTCCCCACAGAGAGAGACCTTGATCTGTTGCTGCTAAATAAATATACTTCTGTTGTGATTCCAATTTCAACATTCTCTCCACTTCCTCAAGGTCAAAGTGGTATCACATGATGGTTAGTAGTACATATTTTTTTTCCTTAGCGAGAAGTAATAGGAGAGAACATACTTTAAAACAGGAATTTATTCTAGAAGCTGCTATTCACTCATGGGCTTCTGCACTCTTACTATGATAAGAAGAAACTAGGAGTACAGGGAAACTTCTCGATATTTTCCTAGCATCTTTTGTTCCTTTTAAAAGCTGCTTATTGTCAGAGAAGGCTATAAGTAAGAGAGATGGTGTCTGCTTGAGTTCTCAGTGCCTGAAACTGGCAGGGACTAACCCATTTACTGTGGTGGTTACTGGCAGAGACTGCAAGGGTATTTTCAATGTCAACAGTAGTTATTTTGCTTCTTAGGAAAACATGTTAAACAGCATTTTC
This sequence comes from Vanellus vanellus, assembly GCF_965231255.1. Classification (NCBI taxonomy): domain Eukaryota; kingdom Metazoa; phylum Chordata; class Aves; order Charadriiformes; family Charadriidae; genus Vanellus; species Vanellus vanellus. The sequence goes on from NC_138908.1 coordinate 61,688,563, forward strand.
AGACCTTTGTAAAGATGTCTAACAAAAGACTGAATTTGTCCATTGCAGTGCAAAAAAGGACTAGGAAAGCAGGGGTAACTGCAGGGTTTAACAAGGTTGACCTTTAATAACCTGAGATGCCAAGGAAGAGGCAATAGACTGCAGATGTTGAATTGAGACTTCATCAGAATCTCAGAGATTTCAGAGGTACTGAGCATTCGCTGGGTCAGCGACGCTGTTATTTGTATTTGCTCTGCTTTCTGAAAGTGAGGCCAAAATCTGTATGTTGGCAAAAGATTGTCTTTGGTGCAGGTTTTGTTTGGATCCTTCTTTAGTGCAGAAAGAATTGGATCTGCCCATCTCTAAGGACTTTCTTGATCATTAGATCTTGATCATTATCATTAGATTTCAAAATGTAGGGTCAAACTCTGCTGTCGCTTCACAGGCTTCCTAAAAACATTGATACCTACATTTCAGTGCAGAATTTTCATCAATCCCTCAGTTTCCAGCAAGTTCAAAGATGAAACTTGCATGCCGTGCTCCTGACTTATGCTGATGTCAAGACCTGTGTGTTGCAAAAGAAACCACTTTCTCAGTGCAGAGTTCGCTGGGCGCTCTCGTTATTCTGTTTCCCTGCTGTCTGTGAACTGGGTGTCACTGGAGAAATTGTATCTTCTGTGAAGATCCTGCTTAGCTGGTACTTTAATAACATGATTAGATTAATAATTAATGCTGAGTATGCTGTGTGGCCTTTCATGTAACCTGGCATGTGAATAAGCAGGTGACTGTTATTAAAAATTGTCTCTGCCTGGAGCATACCAAAGGCCTATGGTTCATCAGCAACAACAAAAAAAAAGGCATAACAAGAAACTTGTAGAATGTTTTGGTTTTATCTGGGTCTCTAACTTTCTCTTGCTTACAGGAATGGCAGGGAGGAAGGCTGAGAGAAAGTGTGAGGACCACTTGGGAGTTTTCAAGGAAGAATAAATTCGTTTTGCCCCCCCCCCCCCCCCCCCCCCCCCCCGCAAACTGCCCTGCAATTGATGAAAATAATTGATGAAAATAAGATGGCTGTGAAAAAAGGCCTTTCTGGCCTTCCAGAAGGCTTTGAGAACAGTATACCAAAATAACCTTTTTTTTTTTTTTAATGGAGAGAGAGAGTAAGATGAAACAATTTTTGTAAACTAAATGTTGTGACAGCTTCTTGTGCTTTTGGCAGGCATGAAAACCAGTCCAATTCCCTGAAGAAAAAAAATGTTGACCTCTTGGCTGATGTCTGTGCTAAGAAGGCATTGAAGGAATGACTTACTCTTGTAGGCTTTAGGTCTCCCACTTCACAGTTTCATTTTAAGAGGCAGGGGAACAGAGTTCCTGACCTTCCTCTGCTGGTCACTTTCTTTTTTTCATGACTTGTCCCAGCACAATTCTCTACCATGAAACGTGCAGCAGCACGACAGAGCAGGCACCTTGCAGACGTAGCATGGGTTTGCTTGAGCATCTGTAGCAGAGCAGTGGAAGCAGATACAGCAGAAGAAGCTGTGGCTTTCCCCCTCCTCCTACAGAAGAGGAACATCTGCTCTTCTCAAGACTGGCTGAGCAAGGATTTGGGAAAAGGATGTGCAAATTTGTTAGCTGAACTAGGTGTCCAATTATTTAACATGAGGCATTCAGCTTTTTGAGTGCTGCTATTAAAATAAGCATGTGTCTAGTGTAAAATGGCTATCACCTTGAAGCAGTGAATCCTTTTGCATGGCTGCATACTAGTAAAAATTCTGTCTGGGGAGCATTAGACCATGCAAGTAAAACAAGAAAACTGCTTTGTTTAGAAGTACAGCTTTGGTAATGTCTGATAAAGCACTTTCTAAAATAACAGTTGTTAGAGCTTTTGCACAATACCGCTTTCATCCACTTCTGACATTTAAACGTTGAAATACTATTGAGTCAGTGTTGCAGAATGTTTTCACGATGACCATATTACTCTGAGGAGTCGGATCAAGGAGCCAAAACACTGAATAACCTAAGGCATTTTTTCTCCTGCTTCATCATCCATTGGAAAGATTTCCTCAAGGCGCGCATTCAGAAATTGTGATGAAGTACCCTGACAGAATATGTCCTAGAAAGTGGCTTAATGAGTTTAAAGTGCAATCCTAACTTGAATAGAAGTCATGTTTTAAAGGTCAAAAGTGCTTGAGCTGGTGATAAAAATGAGCCTTTGTTGTAACTTACTTCTGTTAGCTATGCTTGGCTTATGGCGCTACAAGCGAAAAGTACTGGGTTTTCCTAGAGGTAAGACTTCAACTACAATTTAGTAATTGATGTAAACCTGTCAAGACAGATTAAAGACTTATTACTTGATCTACAGAAGCGTTTTTTTAACAGCTGCAAATAATAGGTGAAATAGCTTGAGTCCCATGGTGGATTTTCAAGGTTGGAGACTGGAAGAAATGTTTTGAATTATAAATTTGGCATACCTGCACAGGAGTCAAAAATGGAATCCTGCCACTTTCCTGAGTGAAACTGTGAGAAACACTCAGTAGGTGCTTTGTAGTGCACCTCGTCTCGCCCTCGCCCTGGGAAAGTGTCGTGACATGTGAGAGGGGACCGATAGCTTTGTTCTGTTTGACTTGTTTGTGTATTCAGTGGGCTTGACGGTTTTCCATGATGTGAATGGTAAAGAGACACACCCCCAAGTCATGAAGGAGCCCATTAATATATTTTTTCTAAAACTTAAAAAATGCAGTCTCTTAGGCTTAACTGTTCACCTCTGTGCCTGCACCGTTAACGTCAGCAGCAGCTCTGTTCTTGTGGTGTGGAAGAATTACAGCTGGCAAGTCTTTGCCCCTGATCCTGTGTGTTGGAGGCACTAAAATATCTTTAATACAGACCTGACGCTAGCTGGTGAAATATTTCACAATCTTTTTCTGCTGCTTTCCTTCCGCTCCCGTGGAAGGTCTCATTAGAAAAGTGCTTCACCAACACAGCATTACGACTGAGGATATAAATCTACAGATCAGGAGGGCTAAACGTTCAGACTTTTACATAGCTATTGCATTGATTAAATATACTTTTTTATAGGTAGTCACATTGATTGATCTGTGCTTTTGTCATACTTTTTCATAGTACTCGAGAAAATACTGTATTCCAGATACCCTGTCTGGCAGTGATGTGTGCAACACTGAACTTTGAGTGACCTGTTTGAATAGATTAGGGATGAATACAGTGAATATCCTGTCTCTGTCTATAAAAGACATTGCACAGTAAGTACGGCACTGCTGTAACACACATGGCTTTCTCCTAGGCAGGCAGAGAATGAAAAATTTTGAACATGTTGTAGTGCAGATGGTTTACTGCTGTAATTGTGTGTGTCAAAGCATGAGATTTGGAGAAGGAAATAGCAATACTGAGACTGCACGTGCACTGGTAAAAGAAACAGGTGAAAGATGTTCAGATGTTCCCTCTGAGATTGCAACAGTGAAGGAGCGAAGGGAAAGATCACTTCTGGGTGTGAGGTCTGATCAGGCACTTCTGTCCCATTACCCGGGTCTGAGGGTTGGGGACACTGTCAGGGGTTGCAGTTCCGTAGCTACTGCTGGTAAAGCCTATTCCTGAGTTTGAGGAAAGTTTGTATCGCTGTTCATCTGCTTTAGCCTCAGAGTATGACCTGGGAAAATCAGCTGGCAAAGCTGTGAAAGATCTTTATGGCAGAAATTAGACTGGGATGATGTCAGACAAACTGAAGTGCGAGCTTGAAGGAGAGGAAACAGATGAAGAGCAGAGGCAAATGTGGGCTGATGGTGTGTGGCGGTAGGGGTGGCCCATGCGGGGAGCAGAGGAACAGCTCCAGCAAACTCTGCAAGCTCTCCCAAGAGCCTGTACCAACAGAATCTCAGTAAGCAGTCCAAGAAGCTGGAAAAGCAGTGAAGGAGAGGATGGGGGCCTGAGGACGGCTTTTTGGATGAGGGAAGAAATTTCCTTAGAGGATGAAAATGTATTGTTCCTTCCCTGCCTTAAAAAGGCAGGTGGGAGGTGGATAGACAGGAGTGTGGAGTTCTGCTTTTGAGGAGTGGGGAGAAAGGGTTGGTGTTTAGTGTGAAGAGATTTGTCACCTTTCTCCACCTGGTCTCGCTGGAGCTGCCATGAAAGGGGTGGATAAAGACTCAGGGAGTAACAAGGTGTGCAGGGGACTTGGGGAATAACATGCCTGCAGGACGGTGCAGTGGGCTTCTGGTGGCTGCCAGAACACAGTTTTACGGGAACCCTCTTTCAGTTTAGCAGCTGGGGTGGGAATACATTATGTAATGCTATGAACAGTGATATTAGTCTTGATTACTTTTTTTTTAATTCTTCGCAATTTTGGAAGCTCTGAATTGGTATAGTTCGGATATTGCTCCTCCCTCAGAACAAGTGCTAAAGAGTGCTCACTTCTGTAGGGGTCAGAAGATCTTTGTTCTGTTCCATCCAAATGTTGAGCTGTAAACTTTGTCTACTCATGCTCTAAACAGTTGTTTGCATCTAATAATGAATTGTTAAAGCACACTGTGTTCCTTGCTCTTTTAAAGTAGCTTAGATGTGCTTTAACTATCAACACATTTGTGCTAGCTATGTGGTTGTTATGGGGTAATAGCCATGTACTTGTTAGGGGATTTAGCTACAAAGAGGGGAATGAGATCTGCCTATCCTTGGCAGTGGGTCTCTAGCTTGCATTTTTTCGGGTACATAAAACCTGATAGTCACTGATCCCTAGATTAAACAACTTCTGAGCACTTCAGATTAGACAGTTTCTATAACCAAGATACCTGACAATCAAATGGTAATTTGCTGCAGTAATTTTGACAGTTAAAAACAAGGTGTTAATTTACTTGATGTAAATGTGTTTTCCAGCAGTGTTTTTTGTTTTGAAGATGTGCAGAATACATAAACTCAAGGGTTGAATAGCCAAGACACTTAAAGTGAACAAAACAAGACATTTATCAAAACAGCACTTGAAAGATGGACACTTGTGGTGTTATAGAAGCACAGTTAAGCCATCAAACCAATGAAGTAGTCTGGGAATGGGAAGAGATGACAAAACCTAAAGAGTCATCAAAATTTGGGATGAGGATTATTCCTGGAATGAATGGAGTCTGCTTGCCCAGTATTTTTTAATGTCCTGGTAAAATCTGTGACCTGTGAATTTTCTGAAAAAGAAAACTCAGCCACATCCTCATGTGATATATGCCATGGGTCAGCTGTTCAGGATCATTCCTTGCCTCCTGCTTAACTTTGAATCTGCTCCTGACTTGCTATTTGTCATCTCAGAGAAGTAAATGTGAAACTTATGTTCCAATTATTGACCTGTGGGTTTTGTCTGCTCTTATTTTGACTTTGCATTGAAGGAAAACTTTAAGCACTTGGCTTACTGTAGATATAACTTGTGCAAACTTGAGCAATGTTTCCTGAGTAAAACATAGGATTATACCAGCTATTCTAATTATACCAGTTATCCTTAACACTGAGGAGCAGAAATATGCAAGAATATTGAGCATTTCCTTATGTTGTTTCTATTTTCCTATGCTTTTGTTTTTTAAGAAATCCTAAAATCCAAGAGCTTTTTCTCACTTGCAATTTACTAACTGGTGCAGATTTACTCCCCTGTAAGGACAGTATTGCTTGCTGTATCCCTACTTCAAAGGCTTTCCCTTGCTGCTGTCATTCCCATCTGCCTCAAATTGCTATGCCTGATCTAAAGCAAGCTGAAATTCCTTGAGTATTTGGGTAGCCTGAGCAGTAATTTAAAAGCTGCTTGCTAGCCACTGGCAAGCATGAAAATCGGTGCGCTCAGGGAAGCATCTTTTTAAGAAGCACACCTCATCATTGGGAAGGAAGGTGGCTGTGGGGGTAAGATATTTTTCTTAACAGGTTTTGTTCAGAACCCAGATGGAGCCTACCTAGTGTCTTTCTATTTTTTTTTTTTTTGGGGGGGGGGGGGGAGGAACAAACCCAAACCCCCCAAACCTCTGGAAGCTTTCAGACTCCTATTCTGCCTCCTCATTTTGGTTTAAGGAAAAGGAGTTTTTCTTCCTACTATTTATTCTTTCTTACAGTGAAACCCAGTTCTTCCCACTGTTGCATCTTCCTCAGCCTTTGCTTTTGGGAGGGGTGAGAGACTTGCTGCCTACTTATAATTGACAATTTGTCTCCCACTCTTTACTGGTGTTCTCTGCTTTGTCTCAAACGGGTATGGGTCTGTCTTTATCCTGAACATCAGGAGCAACAATGTACAGAATCGGTATTATCTCCCTGGCTTTGTAAAGACAGAAAATAACTAAAGCACTGTAGCAGCCTGTTTGCATGCTCAGAAACTTGGTGATAATTTTAAGTTACGTTGCCATCACATTTTAAACTTTTTGCTGTAATGAGAAACAGTAACTATATATTTTAATGAGATCTTAAATTCTAGGAAAGTTCATTCCCTCAGGTCAAACTTCTTGTTTGCAAGGGATGGAGGTTTGCCAACATGCTGTGCTTGAAAGGAATCATTGTGCAATATTTGTCCTTTTAAAAACCATCCTACTCCATAACTGCGTGCTATCAACTCAAGTATGCCACTTCTCACATGAGAACAAGGATAATGACATGTAAAACAGATCTGCATCTGTTGATTTTTTTTTTTTTTTTTTTCAGTTGATGTTCAGACTGGGGCTTAATAGGTGCAAAATTTGGCAAAACGAGTCATCTAGACATTTGGTTTATTTATTAATAAGCATGTGTCTACACCTTGGTGTAGTCTGTTTACATGAGGTTTCTTTTTCATGCAAATCATGCTTGCTATAGCCTGAGCCTCCCTGGCCTGAATAGCGTTCCTCCTCTTTCAGAGTCGAACCCCAGCAGTTTTGATGCAACCTGGGAGAGGTTTTCTCCTCTTGGTTCTGGCCAGTGGGTCCTGGGGAAGGAAGCGGCTGCCATGGCATAGCTGTGGCTCCTGCAATGTGCTCCTTGCTGGCTGACACTTCTTATTCCTGGAAAAGAGAATTGATTTGGATTCAGTACAGCCATTTGTTATTTTGTGCAGGGCAGATGCTATTGCTGTGCTGGTAGCAATATATTCTGACAAGGGAAACCCTTGCTAAAGTGAAGGTGTAAGCCGTATGCAGTCCTCCTTACAATAGGTAGAAATGCGCACTGGGTTCACTTCTGTTTTGCACAATTCCTGTTTCCCTCATTCCTGCCGCAGGCAGCTTTGTCAAGGAGGGATAAGGGATCTGCTGCTTGTTACCTGGGATTTATTTTTAGCTAGGAAGTCACCCTGATGGAAATCCAGAGTCAAATTACGTCTGCTTTTTGCTCTTTGTTGCTACAATGCTCCTCTATATCCATCCTGTGGATTATTAATCCCTGAGACACCTTTTGGCTCTACTGTGGAAAGCAGAAGGGAAGTTTTATTGATGACTGATTTTTCCAATTGCTGTGCTTGAAGGTAGACACACCAGATACTTTTGGTTCAGCTAATGCTCTCCTCTGATCCTCAAAGGGTGATTTGATGGTAGCCAGATGTTAGTCATTGTTAGTCTTCATCCCACAAGTTCCCGGCATTAAAACAATGATTGCCTTTCATCCTTGAATTTGGAAGCTATTGCAATTCACTTGGTATTTCAGTTTAGCATTTGATGTAGGAATCGTGAGCAGTGCGATACAGTCAGTGTGCTGGGCAGTGAAGAAAAATAGGGCTGGCTATGCCTTTCACTGCATGTAGAAATCAAATCAGCATTCAGTACTTCTGGCTTGTCGTCCCATCTGATTCTCCCCATGACTGCACGTATGCCGAAGTCCACATACCCATCACTGACTTGCTGATAAGACATTGTCACGATTAAGTAGGAAGTGTATAAATCCAGTATTTATGGCCAAACTATTCTTATTCATAAGCACTATCTCAAATAATGAAAGGAGACGTTTGGCTTCCCTTTTACTAGGGAACTCTGTGGTACAGTGGAGATCAGTACTTGAAATAACAGTAGTGAGTCAAATGTTGGATATAATATGTGGAAAAGCAACAATGAAACATTCTGCTTTCTTTCTGCTGAACGCCAAGGTTGTTTCCTAGGTACCGGTGACTTGTTTGAGGCTATTGCTCCTTCTGTCAGGGTACTTGTGGAGATCTGGAGGAATCCCAGCAGTTGTAGTAGCCTGTTCTGGATCAGAATGGGTTAGACTTAGTTGTTTTAGTTTGGGTCAGTAACCACACTTGGTTAGAGACAGTTGCCAAGTTCCGTTCTGTCCAAGATTGATTTCCTCTGATGAAATGGATATACTAGTGAAGACCTCTGTGTAAGCACTATTGAGCAGATGAAAATTTATCATGAAGGGGTTGTGTCAGGACTTTGAAAGGAAGCAAAAACGCCCACCCATATTCAATCTTAAATGATTACAACGCATCAGTTTGGGGTTCTTAAGAAAATAATTCTTGTTGTTTTAAAATTATTCCCATCCAGGATGCAATTAAATACTACTTAGTTACAAAAAAAAAGTTTAAATACAGGTTAAGCATAAAAAAGCAGTATACCTGGTGTATTCGGTGATAGTGCTGAGCCGTTTTATTGGAAAGCAGCCTTTGCAGGTCAGCGTGCTGCTTGTTTGAAGGGGTAGTGGCAGGGACACACAGCCTTTCTGTACTTTTCTCACTGCTAAAGGTGGATGGGTGACAGCTGTAGCATCTAATGGGCTGTGTCCAGATGGTCAACTTCAGGTGCTGTGTAAGTGGTGCCACTTTTTTGTTAATAATCCAGATACGGCCCATAAATCCCAGGCTAAGAATTCAGGCAAGAATATAAATTTACTTTGAGCTGTACAAGAGCTCACCTGGCTCTCGCCGTTTGTGCCTTGAAAGTAAAGCATTTTCAGAAGATTATCAGTACTACTGTCCTCATACTCATGTCAATGCCTAGGTTTGTAAAGGAAATGCTAGTAGCAAGCATATATAGAACAAATATTCAAATCAGGTAAAACAGCTGACTTGTGACTATATTTCCTAATGAAACACACTGACCTCTTTAACAAGGAGCAGGCAGGTAAATCTTCTTTAAGATATTGGGGTAATGACCTATAATTTGGTGACAGACCTTGTGCTCCACGGAGCAGAGGAGTTCTCATCTGTTGCACTAGCCAAAGCAATTAATCAGCAGCTCAACTCTCCTAAGGATAATTAGACTAGTCCCTCTTAGTCATTTGTACATTCCATGTAAACGCACAGAAAAATGTCTAGACACATTTATAAAAAAAGACACATCAGGCAGAAATTCAATCAATACTAAGTGCTGTGTTTCAATGCCTTTGGAAGCAACTGAGTAACTTCTGAGGCTTCAGTCCTTGGGAAAGCTGCTTTTCTTGTGCACCATCTGCACACACCTGTGTGTTCTTGGAGTGCAACTGCTGGAATAAATGACTGCACTCTCTAACAGCTTTTTGAATAGCGTCCAATAATGTTTGTGTGCAAAGAAGCCTGAATTGCTGTACCTTAAATTTAGGGCTAGTGGTGCTCGGAACTGAATCTAGTTACAAACCTGCTGCATTTCTTTAAGCTTTGGTTGTGCCCACAGCCACAAGTTGCCCATAGGTCTTATGAGTCGATACTCTGAAGTAGATAGTTCAGAGCAATGACATGCTTAAAAAAAAAAAAATAATAAAATTGCTCAGTGAAGTTCTGAGAAATTGAGACTCAAAGGGTTTTGAGACTAATTAGTAAACATTCACACACCTTTGTGTTGAACATGCTGGGGAGCAAAGTATAGAGCTATGGGATCTGTTGTCCAGCCTGTCACTCCAGTTTATATTCTCTGGAATGCTTCTGATATTCAGGCTGGTTTTGATAATGAAGTTTGAAATTAACACACACATGTCCCATGCGGAAGGCAACCTTTCAGACATAGGACTGGAATTGTGTTAAACTGCTTGCTTTGAGTCTTCTGACAGTGTACCTGCCTTGTTCTGATGGCAGGAAGAAACTGAATTGCATTGGACTTCCTCAAGTGTGCAATTAACTTTCACCTTTGGGTACCGAGAGCCCAATACAATTAATTATGATGACAAACACTTCTCTGAGAGTGGCTTAAGAGGAATATGAAATTAAGATACTTGCCTACAGAAACAGATGAGAAACTCGCCCTAAAAGTAACAATTCCAGTTGTAGTCAGACAAAGAGTGCTTTTGTAAGTATTTGGGAAGGATTTAACAAAGCAGGTAACAGATCTGGCTAGTCTAGTGGTTTAACTTGCGTACTGGCCTTTGAGTATGAGGATGAAGAGTACACACAAAACTGTGCAATGCTATTCTGATTGACAAAACCGAAAATGGTACTGCTGACTAGCTTTTCTAGATCACCAGTTTTTAATCAGAAATACAGTAATTTCCTCTTGTGGTTTTAACTTGCATTGCAGGTGGGCAGACTTGACTGATTAGACGCAACTCAACCAGGTGGGCATTGATTACTGCTCCTTCTTCAGGCAGAAAGCAACCTCTGGGGAAATTGTTCTTTAATCAAAGACCTCATCTGCCTTGTAAGAGCATGAGGGATTGCCACACCTAAATTCAGTGAGCACAGGAATTAGACAAAGCCTTCCCACCACTCCTTTGAGAGTCATGTTCCCTTCTCATCTTTTACCACTGTCACAGGTATGGAGAAGACACATTTTTCACCCTTTTGAGAAGTTAGTCTGTCTGACTTGCTCTCTATTTTACCATGCAATTTCGGTGTGTTGGGAAGTAGCCACAAGCAATGGTCTCCCATTTTAGAAAAGCAGATAGAAACAAACCCTGAATTTGTCTGTCTTGAAGCATTCTGCTTTTAATAATTTGATACAAAATACAGGAACCAGTAGGAGGGTTTCCTGGTGTTAAAATGATTAATGTTCAGAAATACTCATTTATGTTTTTGTTAAAAGGCAAAGTGTACACTGGTAAGCCTCTTCCACCCCTGCATGAAAATATACCATCACGGTTTGATAGAATAATTTTTTTTCTAACATTCAAAACCAGAGTTCTAAAAGCATCTAAATATAGAATGGCTTAGCTTGGGGAGCCTGCCTTGTGACTGTTTTAAGAAATATACAACAGTATATGTTAATATAGCATTCCATGAGTGCAGCAAAAACCAACAGGTGGAACTGAGGTGTTGGTTTTGGTAGTTGAACATGATGCAAACACCAAAACATGAAGGCCTCTGCTTTCAACAACTAAATATGAAGTGGTGTTGGTAGCCAGTGGGGGATGTTGGGCTGCTGGTCTTGTTGCGACCTGGCAGCTTTGCACTTTTGCAGAGTGGTGCAGAGGTTGATGTGACAGATTTAGCACATGCAAGTTTTCTCTTGTATATGGGTCTAAAGGCAGAGATAACAAAGCTCCTCTGCTGTGCTTCTGATAGCAGAAGCACAGCTGCAGTGGAGTGGAAAAGTTGAGACCATCTGGATGATGTCTTAGTCACTGGTGTGGCGTGGAGATGGGACAGGACAGAGCTGCCTTAGCATCAACTTTGCTCTGTACCTTTCTGCTGAGGACTTCTTGGCCTAAAGAGGGGGTCTGGTACATGTGTCTGAACACTGATCTAGCACTGCTTGACTGGGAGGAATCGGTGTGCTCCATGACTAGAGCCTGTTAGAGTTGAAAGAATATAGTGGAGCTTTAACATCTTGACTAGAGGTCAGAAAGTTGAAGTAGCAGCTGACTTAAAAGAAACTAGAGCACACTATACAATACTGAAGCATGGAGGTGGCTTTTTTAATGGTAATTGTGTTGGTTTGTTAACATTGTGAAGAGCAAAACCATGTGCAAGGTACATAAGTTTGATATAAAACATCGAAAGCGTGGTTAATTTTAAGTAGTCATTATTACTTTAGTGACCGGAGGTAGCAACTTCTGGAAAAAGTCTTGTCTTTTGGTGTCAGGTGAAGGAGTTGTAACACACGCAGCAAACTCAGTCACAGCATTTCTGATGTTTTTGGGTATATCCCCATTTGAGCCTGAAGCAGGGAGACATCAGTACAGCAAACCTGTGTCTTGCTTTTGTATCCACTATCACCTTCAATGAGCAGTGTTTGTTCTTTCTTGGAGTAGCTGTCTCCTAAACTTCCCAAACAAGCAATTAATGAATCTGTCACTTGCATACCTTAGGATTTAAGGCCATCCATATCCTGGGCTGCATCAAAACAATTGTGGCCATCCAGTCAAGGAGGGTTATTCTCCTCCTTTACTCCACTCTTGTGAGACCAGACCTGGAGTACTGTGTCCAGTTCTGGAGCCCTCCACACAGGAAAAACATGGACCTTTTGGAGCGGGTCCAGAGGAGGGCCACAAAAATGATCAGAGGGTTGGAGCACCTCTCCTATGCAGGCAGGCTGAGACAGTTGGGGTTGTTCAGCCTGGAGAAGAGAAGGCTCCAGGGAGACCTTATAGTGACCTTCCAGTATCTGAAGGGGGCCTACAAGAAAGCTGGAGAGGGACTTTTTACAAGAACATGTAGTGATAAGACAAGGGGTAGTGGCTTTAAACCGGAAGAAGGTAGATTTATATTAGATATTAGGAATGAATTTTTCACTCTTAGGGTAGTGAGGCACAGGGACAGGTTGTCCAATGAGGTTGTGGGGGCCCCATCCCTGGAAGTGTTTAAGGCCAGGCTGGATGGGGCTTTGAGCAACCTGGTTTAGTGGGAGGTGTCCCTGCCCATGGCAGGGGGGTTGGAACTAGATCTTTAAGGTCCCTTCGAATCTAGACCATTCTATGATTCAGCATGCAGGTAGTCTTCCCAGTTAGTAAATACTTTAAATGAGACTTTGCAAGATCAGATGCTTCTAATATACCTTGAAAAGAGTTAGTGTCAGATCTTACCTAAGCTACAAAATAAAAGGAAAATAACATATGTTAATGTGCCCCATCCTTTTACGTATGGACAATGTTTCTAGTGTCTTCCTCAGCTGTGGGGAGGCATTTTAATCTCCTGCCCCCATAGTACCCTGGTTCCCAAACTGTGTCAGACTTTGAAACAAAGATTGGGTTTACAAACAAGATCCAGTTTGTTATTAAAGAAGAAACATTCTTCTCAGGGTGGATAAGTGTCTGGACACGGTGAAGAACTGGAAACACTTCTGTGATAATTAGCATTATTCATTAAGACAGTCTGTAATGAGAAACTGTTTCCATAGTCTTTTGGGTCTATTTCTCAGATTGATTAATTGAAGGGTTGGACAGGGTTGAGTAGAGAAGGTTTGTGGTAGTCCTGTGGTCCTGCCTTGTGCACAGAGTTGGTCAAACTGCTGCTTACAGCTGTGGAAACTCTCTTCTGGCAACTGCAGGTAAAGTAACTTGCAGCTCAGAGTGTGCTCATATACCTGCTGTGCATCAACCATTAATAAACCAATACATGCAAGTATGTGGCCACGTAGCTCCAGTTTTTGGGACTGTACAATTGTATCTGCCTGTTTGCTTCTCTAAGATGCTCATTTTCATTTAAGTGAGATTTCTAGCTGTTCTGTACTGCGCAGCAACTGAACTTGTGTGGACTCCATGGTCCACTAGAACAATAGAAACCTTTGAATTGCGCATTCTTCCCTAGTGTGGCTCTCCCCTCATTTTGGAAAGTGACTCACAGGCTAGGCTTGCCATAGTTGCCAGAAAATGATGTAATTTGGATAATGTAATATTGCATGTAGAAACCAAATGCTATTTAGAAATTGAGCTGACAAGAACAAAAAGGAAATAGCTGCATATCAGATGCATATCTCAATTTTTAAATAAGTGTAATTGTGTGTGCGCTTATTAAATACAGAGGTAGTGCAAAAGGCATAAAGAAAAGCTGCAGTGTTTCTTGAACCGTGTTTTCAGATGACCGCAGGGTGGGTAATCCTGTTTTGTTATCTGCCTTGTGCCAGCAGTAGCTCGTGCAGCCAAGCTGTGTCAGACCAGGGAACTGATCCGGTCAAGCACTAACATATGTGTCTTGTGGTGCTGTGTTAGTTCTCTGCAGGATCAGTTTCCTGGTCCCACTCTGCTCACAGCCTCTGGGGCCAAAGAGTGGAGGGGAAATGCAGGGAAGAAAGAGCAGCGGAGGCTGGGAAGGGAATGGGGGAAGCATGTTAACTTGTCCAGTGGCCATATGTCTGTACCTCAAAGCAACCCTTAAATCATAGCCTTACCCTCACTAGAGCGGTTTGACATACTATCAAATGCAAATGTACAACGTATTGAGACAAGACGTTTGTGTTCCCTTCCCCACCCTGCCACATGGTCCAAAAAGCCGATGTTTCCTGATGGCCCTGGTGCTGATGGTGGGACCTGGGGAAGGGCTGCCCTGGGCAGTACCTTGCCATCCCCAAGACTCCTTTGTCACGGCAGCTCAGGGTGGTCAAACTGACACACAGCGGATGTGGCTCCTGGCCAGTGCCCAGCACGGGCAGGTGAAATGTTGTGAATGTGTATCAAATGAAACAGGGCCCAAAGTCTTTTCCCTTATGGAATGGAAAAGGCAAAAGAGGCCAGCAGGTAAGATTTTGTGGGGAAAACGGAGCTTATAAGACTGTTTATTTTTTTCCTTCTCCTTTTGTTCCTCTCCTGTCACTGGCAGATATATCAACTTGAATTCTGTTTCTTTGGGAATGTACTTGAATTTCATTTGCTACTAACCATCACACTTTCAGATGTCTGACCCTGGCCTGGAAATATAGTACGCAGTCTATCCCCAAGATAAATGAACTGAGCAGCATGTTTCTTATTACTTCATCTCTGTCTCTGTGTTCTGTATTAAAAACTAAACAGTGAATAAAAACTGGCATGTAAACTGACCCACCTGTATTAAGCACAGCACTAAGCAAGATAAGTCTACATGTTCAGCCTGTGCACTTCATTTCCCTGCGTGATATAGTGCTGGCTCTGCCTCTTAGAGCAGTGTGCTTTGCTGCTCCTGCTGCTCCTGATTATTGCAACCAGAATACAAACAGATGTTCCTGGTAAGATTGTTAAAAATAGCGTTGAACTAAAATCCATCATAACTTAAAACTCTTTCTGAAAGAGGTCTTTGCCCTTTGACTGTCCCCAACCCAGATCGCATCTTGGACCTGTAACTTAAAAGGAGTTAGGGGTCCTTATTTGTCAGCCTTACGCTTCCAGAGCCGGATTTCCCATTTACGCACTGATGTGACAAGTACCATCAGAAAAGATTACTCTTCCACCAGCCTGTACATAAAGAGCATTGAACAGTGGATATTGTTCATACCAATGCAGATAGTTGTTCTTCTGGGGGTAGAAATGCCTTGCCCAAGAGATACTCACAGTGCATGTTTTTAAATAGGTGTGAAAAAAAACAAACAAACATGTAATTCAAAAGTGGGAGGCATTAGGAGAGCAAAGTACTGAACTACTTGATACAATTTCTGCAAAACTAAAATGGGTTGCAAGGCATTCTTCTCAGTCGTTTATTTCAAGCCCTGACCCTTGCATCCACATTACTTCAATATTTCTAGATGCTTTTCAGTGTCAGTAAACACTCTGCTTTCCCTTGACATGTATAGTCTCCTCTCTGAAAACTCTGGCAATGCAAACTCACATGTGTTGAACAGAGCTGAAATGATTCCAACCCTTAGACTGTATCTTTACTGTGACAAGACTTGTGGATCCAAAAGTGGGTAACTGTAGGGTTGTTGGGCACCTTATGCATGTGCTTGTAAGTGTACATATTACTAATAGAAGTTCCTACAATAATATTAATTTATTTTTAGTCTTGGTAAAATAGCAATAGACTGAGTCAAAATTTTTAAAAACAACAAGCAAACAACCCCCTCCCCCAACTTTTCTAGCTTTTTGAGGAGAAGCGAGGTGAAGGCAGTAGCAACTGCTGAAAACTAAGAAAACAAATAGGATTAAGATTTGTTGTGCAGGTATTTTGTTATAGAAAAGTAAGTCACTTTGACAGAGGACCAAGGAGCAACTGAAAAAGATTTCCTTAAAAGAACTACAATCCTTTACAGGTTAGTTTTTGTTCCTACATACTTTGCTGCTGTTTCATCTAAATAGCAGAATTGGATATAATACAAATAATGATACAAAGGCAGCCTTTGAGTTCTGGCCACAGTTGAATGGTGGTAACTAACAATTTAAAGACAGTATTTCAGTTTTGCTTACCATCATTTTCTAATAAAAATCCTCAAAGCAAAGGCAGATGTGTGGTTACTGCTATATAGCAATTACTCTAATGTATGGTGCTGCCCCTTAAGTAAGCAAATGTCTTCATTTTAATTAAAACACCTGTGCATGCAAACTTTTTTGATTAGGAGCCCCATAGATATGTTGCAAAAATTTGCATATAGGAAGTTCTAATTAGCCATAACAGTGAACATGAGAGAGATTGGGAGTTGATCGTTTGCCAGTAAGCACTGCTAGTAGTAAAATACACACCTACTGAATTTAGTTTAAAAATTGAAAGCATGGGGAAAAAAGCCTGAAAGCTTGCTGAAAAATCTAAGGTTAGCTTTCCTCTAAATCTAGAATTTCCTTGACTCCTCCTTGCTGCACACAGTTGGTGTTTCTCTGTCAGGTTTTTGTAAATTCTTTAGGCTGAGATGTGTTGTGCTGGTCATACAGTGCTGCAGTGACGGGAGAGTATTTTTTTCCAAAGCAAGCCAGAATGGAGCAGAGAGGCAGTGTTTACATAAAGTAAGCTGTGTGAAAGGAGCGTGCTATAATTCAAGAATAACATATATATTTATAAATGTAGAATTAAGTTACTCAGGATTTTGCTAGCAAGCTGTTTGTATCTGAAGACTACATCTGCCACCAGAGCAGTATTGAAAAGAACAGGTTATCTTTCATTTAACATGTTTGTAAAGGAATTAATTGGCAAAGAAAAAAACCTTATTTCTGAAGGATAAATGCTTACACTCTTTCCCTGGCCAGCCATACCGAACACAAAGCACTTTTGTGCAGATATCTAGAAAAGAATAATTTCCAGCTCTTTGTCTGAGCCGGGGGGATATCT
Organism: Vanellus vanellus; assembly: GCF_965231255.1. Classification (NCBI taxonomy): domain Eukaryota; kingdom Metazoa; phylum Chordata; class Aves; order Charadriiformes; family Charadriidae; genus Vanellus; species Vanellus vanellus. Next base: position 61,705,535 of record NC_138908.1, read on the forward strand.
TTGAGCTAAGACATTATGCTGTGTGTATGCTGGGCGCATTCAGCTAATTTTCAGTAGAGCTAAGAGAAGTGAAGACTATGTACTTGCAGCGATGGACAAAAGAATGTCTGGGATTTCTCTCAATGCCAGGTTCGCTGTCTGTTACTGTGCATAAACATAACCCAGGCTTGTTGAATAACAACATAAGCTATAAGAGTATTAGTGGAAAAACTGTTGCTGTTAAATACTTTGGTTTCCAGTAGCTTTCAAGTGAGTTCATCAAACTTGCTGCTTATGTCAGAGCTGTGCACATCTCATCAAGCCTACTTATTTCCCATCCTCGTTTAGCTCATTAGGTTGGATGTACATTTTGTTTTACTTCCAGGTTCTTCCCTCACCCCCCTACCTTAAACTGTAACCTTGATGTGCTTGCAGACTGCCTGCTCCTCACGACAGTACCCAGCAGAGGTGTGGTATTAGTGACAGATGTTGGACAGATGTTGAGTCACTGGGTGGGCAACACTTGGTGTTTGCTTGGCTCTTGGTTGCCCTTTGCCCAGCAATTTGCTTTGCTTGACTGCCATGCCTCAGATACTTGTCTTGTACACTCAAGAATAAAAATTCCTCAAATGTCTATGTGTGTATATCTATAAACATCCTTCCCACTTAGATACTGGATTTTCAAGTTGCCTTAAAGAATTCAGTAGTGCTGGGTTTGGTTTCTTCCATATGAATGCTTATTAATTCCCTTCACTAGAAGCCTACTTCTGACAGATCTACATGAGCTGAAATGTGGCTTTTATTTTTTTTATTTTTTTATTTTTAAATGAAGCTTTTAGCGTGCCACTGAATAGTCTCAGTAGGTGTTAATTTATGTGCAGTGTTGGGGCGGGAGGGTACAAGGAAGGACACATGCAGGTATCTTCTGAACACAGTTTTTGAATTTCAAGGGACTGGACATTTGACACTAGGATAAACCTACAGTCCTCTAAGAGCAAATATGTTGAAAGTAGTTGAATACTTAATTATAAGTTTGGATTCTGTTGCAAAGGTTTGGTTTGTTTGAAAACTTGATGCCATGGGAGATGGGGTCACTTTGCATTTGGGCGAGATACGACTTGGCAACCAGATGACGATCTGCTTTTCCTCTTTGGAGAAACTGTTTGCTGTAGTGTGGTGATGAAAGTGCACCACCAGTTTGGGCAACTTGGAAACAGTTGCCTCCAGAAATGTCTTCTGCTTGTAAGCTGGGACTAGAAGCAGTTGCAGTTTTAGTGGCTGACTCTGTTATGAGGTAGCAAGAACGGCAAGAGGACAAGGCTCATTCTCTTTTTTTTCCATTTGAAGTAGAAGAGTTGTGAGAGTCTCTGGCTGGTTTTGCAGCCTGGTGAGGGAAAAACAGCTTGCATCTCTGCACAGGAAAGATCTGCATCTGTGGACATGGAACTTCAGCTGGGCTTTTCATTTCATTGCAAGAACATTTGCACTTCTGAAATGCAGTCTTAAAGTGTAACCCTCATGCTCAAAATTAGGAGCAACTGGGCTGTTAAATTTCTTTGAATATACATACTAGTTTGCTTGAGGAGGAAGAGAAAAGTATGGAGACATTTTGATTATGTTGCATCTTCATATGGAAAGCTGAAGTAAAATATGCTGTTTAAGGATTTGGCTGGGTATCAAAGGAAGTGTGCAGAAGTTCTGCATGACATACTTTCTAAATCTTAGATGAAGGCAAATGTCTAAGGATGAAGGCGGTCTATGTCAGTTAGAACTGTGTGTTCCTTAGTTTCAAGTTGTACGTGTTAGTGTAATTGTGCACATATCCTATGCTTTCTTTTGGGCTCTTCCCTTTTTTTTTTTTTTGTAAGAATTGCTTGGGCAATTTTAGATTCAATATTTCAGCAAAATCTACTGTGACCACAGGCAACTCCCCTTGCTCTTGACCTGTGCTAAGGAACATCACCCCTCCACACCCCCTTTCAGACCTCTGTCAACATTGTCTACTGGGCTTTCTCTCCCCCACTGTAAATCTTGCTATTCTGGCATCCATCCTGCTGGTCCCCTTTATCTGGATGCTGCTGTGGTCGGCCCTTCCTGACCATTTCTTTTGTTGACAGGAACCTTGTGGCACGGTGACGGTTGCACTCCTCTTCCTTTTCCCCAAGGCAGTTGCTTTCCCAGCACTGGTGGATGACTAGCATCTCCAAGCTCTCCGTTGCCACATTGCCTGCCACTGTGCAGGCTGGTTGACTTATTTCTATTGTGTTTTTTTTTTTTTTTTAATATTATCAGCTAAGCTTTCAGCATGCTGCAGGAGAGATTGGCACAAAAGCTAGTAGCATCTCCATGGCCCTCTCTTATAGGAGGACATGTACTGCCCATGACAGTCAGGCTCTGCAGGCTGCAACTACCAGTAGCTCAAAATACACAAGCCCTCTTAAAACCATAAAAAAACTTGCCCTAAAAATGGTACGGGGTAGTGAGGATCCAGCTTTAGTGTTGTGTGGCTTCTGGCTGTAGCTGCAGCAGCATCTTTGCAGCCTCTGTGACCAGCACTGTGCAGATACTGTACTCACTCGGGATAAAGTATAGAGAAATAGTAAGAGAAAAAGGAGGAGCAATTTCACAGGTTAAAATAGCAACCTAAGTGACTTAGGCCTCGGTGTGGGGCTGAAAGCTGTGATGGTTTGCCGATTAACTTGATCGAAGCATCTAGGTCATTAATAGGCTTGGCAGTGAGGTAAATTGACTTATAATATTTCTTGGTTCAAGTTTCTGAGTATAGAGGATTTCTTTTGCTGTGTGAAGTTGTTGACTGACTGTAGATCAGAAACCCCGAGTTAACTGCTGTTTACTAAGAAAATCAAGAGAGTGTTCCTGTAAAGCATTTTAATGTTTTCTCTCTTGTCCTATTAATGTCCACTTCAGTAAACACAGTTGTACTAGGTATCCCTGGAGGAGGCTCAGTATAATAGTCATGTGTCATCTTTTTAATGTGAAATCACATGGTAGCCCCTTATGTGCTTTTAGGATGGATTAATCTTTGTAGCAATAGCAAAGTGAGCTTTACCAGGCTAAAAATTAGTTTCCTAATGAAAGGGGGCTGATCAGGATGCCTGGTGCCTGTCTTATGTTTCACTTTGGTGATTTCAAAATAAGAATGGTTGGCACTACTTTCATCTTCTAATACAGAGGTTTTTACATTAATTCCTGTGCCTGAAAGCACTGGAGATCTTGCGGAGGTGATGCGGGGTTGTTTCCAAAAAGGCACGGTGTTGGTTGAAGCAGTTGCACCAGCCTTGTTCCTATTGAGCTTCCCTGTAGTTTCTGTTTTTCAGAGTAACGACTGCTAGAGAAATCAATGAGCGAACCATTCTCCAGGGTTCACACACCTAAAGGTTTGCTAGAGGTTTAGAGCAAGCTGATATCTCTGGAAACACAGTTGCCATAGTACATCAGCTTCATAACTAGTTTGAAATAGTCTCTAAAACTTGTCAAATCTTTCCTTCTGATTTTAAATTTCTTCCATATTTACTTCCTCTTCATGAATGAACAAGGAAACAAAGGAGCACTTTGTTTTACACTTGCCACTTCACATAAACCACTGAGGTTTCCTATAAGTAGTCTTAAACATCCAAAAGTGAGACTTTTCATGCATTTCATTTTCTTGTGTTTAAACAGGGTGATCAGTAATGGCTACAGCATTCTAGGCGGGCTTGTGCAGTTGCTGTGTGCAACACTGTTGGCTTGGGGTGCCGCTGGCAAAGAGTCACCTGCCTCTTTGCTTTTCTGCTGGTGGTTGATATGATGACATCAAATATCCAGAGGCATTCCCGGCTTGCCTTGAGTGGCAGCTGCAGTGGGAATGGTGTTATAGGGCAGCAGAGCCTGGGTCAGTTGTGGATGAGCAGTGGTGGTGGTACAGGATGAGTTTAGTCAGAGCATGTGGGCTGGGGGGGGGGGGGGGGGCAGTCAGCCAACATTGCAGACGCTGGCAGCTGGTTTGCCCATTCAAATTATTGAAAAACATTCATTCTTCTTTGTTGGGGAGGAGAGGGGCAGGATAGAAGAAAATATTTTTATGCACTGGAACTTCAAGTCATGTGGTAGTGGGGTTCTTGGTTGGTGCTAGGTGCCATAAGCCAGACTTGATATACCACTGACATGTTTGTTGCCTTTGAATTAAGTGGGGTCCCAGTAGCTCACTTTTGCCAGTGCCTAACGCTTCTCCGGTGACTGGCAGGCTCTTAGCTGATTAAGTATTTCTTGAACCTCTCACTGTCTTGAGTAATCTGAATACTGGATCATACATTTTTATCACTTGGTGATTACTCTGATAGGGTTATTTCCCTGTTTGTTCTTGGAGACAAGATTGCTTGTGTGCGCAGATGTTGGGAATGATCTCCAAAACCCTTAAACTAAAGTGCTGTCACCAGACACTGGGTATTTGTTGCACAAGATACTATTAATTACACTGTTAAATTTTTACCATACTGATCGCAATCAGTTTTTTCTTCCTAGCCTAGTCTTCAAACTACAGCTTTGCTTTCACTCTGTCCTATTGCAACCTAAGTGGTGCATTAATATAAGCAGTTCCAAGGGAAGATTTGAGAGTTTTGCAGCTAAATCAGCTTGTTCTAACAATTAGTTTCTCAGGTCTGTTTTTTTAAAACAATGGTTTTATTGCTGACTCCTAAATACTGTCTATAAAAATGTGTTTGAGAAGCCTGTGACTATTTTATACAGCTTTTAATCATATGTCCTCAACAAAAATTCCAACTTGCACTGACAAAATTGTAGCCGGGTCTTCACCAAGAACTCATATCTACATATCATATAGAAATTTTGCATATTGCCCTTGGTGTAAATTGGTGTTAGCTGGCTGCCTCAACTCTCTGTAGAAGGCACTACATAGTTTGAAACCGGGATAATGATATGGTGCCTGAGGATCCAAAGCTTTGTTCAACAATTCTTATGTTATATTCTGATGATAAAGGTCAGGCTGCAGAGCATTTGTGAATTTCTTTGATATGTTCTGTTACGGAAAGGCTGCTTATCTCCACCAGTGCTAAGCAATTCCATTAATTCCTTGGGTTTTCATTTCTTTGTGGATTATTAAATGCTGTTATACTGCTGCCTACACTTTTCTCATCTACTGCAGGCCAGATTTGTACGTCTGTGCTTCTCAATGTTACAGATTATTATTGAGTAGTTAGGGGACTACTGTCTTTCCAGCCACTGAAAGTGAAAATGGAGGAGAACATTGCTTGCATAACCATGTGAAGAAGAAAACAGAAAAAGATAACTGTAGGTGCCGTGTGTGGACTTTCTCACCTAAATGCCATGATTTTACCTTTGTTCCTCTGTCTTGTGTTTCTTTTTGACATGGGACAAAATTTAAACTTTGCAAACTCCCTCTTGTTGCTGTTTTGCAGTGTTTACATAACACTAAATGCTTTTAACAGCAGTTCAGCCTTTCACAAGCTGACTCTTTCAGTCTTTTCACTTCTTTAACATCTTGTTCTCTCATCCGTGTCTTTTAATTCTTACTTGGCTGCTGTCCTGCACCTTTCCTTAAGAGTCCCAGCTGCCTGTCTAGCAGATGAACTATTGTGGTTTCGGTACCTGCATGCTTGCTGGTAGTTGCTTTCACAAAAGCAACCTTTGTCAGATGTTACACAGTAAAGTATAAGTATTCGAATCTGATCCAGTGGACTTGAACTGGTCAAGGAGTCAGAACAGCATCGAGCACCCTGCCATGCTCGAGTTCGACTTCTTGCCCTACCATAGGTCTCCTGTGTGGTCTTGACACGCTCTTTAGGCTGCACATTCCTTTTGGGGTTTCTGCTGACCCAGCTGCATCAGTCACCAAGTAGATCTTGGTCTGCAGGTCGAGCTGTGTCTTTCTGTTGCTGGTCTTGAATCATGGACTTGGCTTTAACACCCACACAATGTACGAGCTTTTATGCTGCATCTACACTGGAGATACTTCCTGGGGTCACTTTTCTGCCCTAGAAAAGTGTGTTGATTACACACACGGTGGTAATGTTTATGCCTGTCATTTTACCTGCAAAGAAAGGTAGTAGCGCGTGGCTCTGGACAGCTGAGGACTAATACTTGCATGGAAGGCACTGAGCAGTGGAAACGGGCAAATACATAAAATACCGGATCTTGAGGTAAAAATGACTGTGTTGTTTTGATGTCTCTTTAGCTGTCCTTCCGCGTGTGTCTAGCTTGACAGCTGCTAGAAACAGTACATTTGGTGATGTGCTGGAGTTTGGGGAGAGGGTGAACAAAAAAAGCAGGTTCCCTGATAGACGGGTTTGGTTTAGTTTTAGCAGTAGCTTCACCAAAGTCACTGTTGGATAGATCACTTTGTAAAAACTACAGCTATTTTAGATGGATTTGGGTAGTAATTGCAGCCATGTCAGGGTGAAGATTTTGGGTAAAGAATTACTGCACTATGATTTAAGATTAGTAGTGCTACTGTGTGACAAAAGCGTGAAGGTTATCTGAAGGACCCATTATTGGATATTTTACTGTTAACACTTTTGTGGATTGCCAAGGGCATGTATCTTCTCTTCTGCTCAAGTGGGTTAGAGGACTATTAGATTATGCCAGGCCAGAACATTTTTAAACTGGTAAATCTGAAGTACCACATGCTGGGTTTTTTGAGAGGGCGCCTTAAACTGTATTACTATACTGCAGCTGTAGAAGGCATAATAGACCAAAGCAAACTGCAGTAGCATGTAGCAAGACAGTGTAATGTGTAAGTCTAAACTGTGGTCTTGGAATCTGCAATCGCAGTGTTTTTCTAAAGCAAACAGCATGTGTTTGGGGGAATAACTTGTTTTGCAACATTTACACACCAACAAATGTTGTATTGTATAAAAAAAATGCTTTTTTTTCTGTTTGTTAAATCAGTGTCTATACAGGCTGGCAGAATATTAAGTTGATACATTCACATGCCAAATTTGTTTTCCCTCCTTTTCCGGTAAAAGCACTATTTGGTTTGTAGGGTTGGAGGGGAACCCTTTGTGCCTTCATGTGGGACTTGCTGTGAAGCTTGTCTGCACTACCTGAAATTTCCTTGTTGGTTCGAGTCTGTCATCTGTATGAAATTAAGCTTTCCAGGACCCTCTGAGCCACTGCTGCCAGACTAACACAGGAAAGACTTGTGTGTCTGTTGCTGCGGTCTCTGCTGCCTGTTGGATAGGGGACTGTTAAAACAGGTCTGTCTTCTGCAGCTGGGTGATGCACAGCAGTCGGAGTTGTGCTAATTTCCTCGCACAGAGTTTGCAAGGTTTTTAGGAGAGGACTGCTCTGTTTCATTCTCTTTCCCTTTTTCATCCAAATGAAAAACCAATTCCTCCTGTAAAAACGGGTACTTCAGACCACACCTTCCCCAGATACACTTACCCCCCTGGAGACATTTGAACACTGAGTTAATATTTCCACTTCATTTGCTCAGGTAACCTGTTAAGTACTGTTCTTTTTGCTGAGAAGAACTAGGTGAGGTTTCTTAGGGATAAATACTCGTTGTGTCTGTCCAGCCCCCACCGGCATGGCGAGCTCCCTTCCCCAAAATGCATTCTCTCCTGCCTCTTCAGCATTTGTCCCAGCCCCTGGCAGCTTGGAGCCAGGCATCCCTGTGACCACCAGCCTGGGCTTTGTTAGCGTTGGCCTCCGCTCAGCATGTTGTCTTTCACAGCAGTCATCGAGTTTGCGTTTGATACCCGGTGCTAAATCTTAATGTCTCTGTGAACAGAGAAGACAGCAAAACAAAGCTTTTCTGATTGCAAAGGTTGGGGGCTGTCCCAGAACACTGGCACATATGCGGCTGTTGCCTGTTGGGGTGTTACTGGAGAGTCTCTAACTGCTTTTTCCCCCCCGCATTGTAGAAGTGTTGAGGAAACAGGACTTGGCTGCTGCTGGGTGCCCAGCAGCCTGCGGTGGCCATGGGGCCGTGCCAGGGCTCCAGAGCGGGTTTCCTGAACAGCACCTTGCCCTGTGGGACTCTAATCGCTGATTAACCCACATAAAGGAAGGCTGGAATAAAACAGATTAAAACAAAAAACAGTATCTGTGCTGCCATCTTGTGAACCAGAATTTTATAACACCTTTAAGATTATTTTGTAAATATGGCAGTGTTGCCATGGCAGCAGAAATCTGGTGTGGAAAAATGTTGCTGAAATGATTTATTGCTGGTTTAGTGCACCGTACAGGGCGGGCAAGTCGTCACTGCTGCTCGCTTCTGCTCATCTATGTTGAACATGAAGTGCATCAGAAGGGCTTTGATCAGGGAGACGAACGTTGCGACAGACTTCACGCAGGTGTGCACAACTCAACAAAATGCAGTAATGTGCAGTGAGATATGTATTATTTCAATACTTACGCACAAAGAATCCACACATGAATGTTTCGTAGTTTTCAGTGTAGCTCTTACTGAAAGTCAGTATCCTCCCTGGTGAAATCAATCCTAAAAATAAGTTGAGATGCTGCTAAATCTAACGCTAGCTGGAGACCCAGAGATATGCAACTTCAAATTTGAACTGACTTGCGGAAGGGTAAAAAATTAGAGCACTACTAGTTAATCCAAAATCTCTTGCTAAAGGATTTGATGCTTATTTTATGTGCTGAAGTCTTGTGTAACCAAGTGATTCAGTGTCATCCACAATGCTTCATGTTACTTCTTGTATGTAACATAAGTGGTGACCAAAATGACCTACAACACAGCTTCCTCCCCAGCACAGCTCCAGTGACCCCATGATCAAAAAATCTTGAATTCTTTCAAAGTGTGTGTTTAAGATCGGTAAAACTTGATTCAGTAGAGATTGTCACTGGAGTATCAATCTAAAGCCTCAAATTTAGAAGATATTTCCAAGGTGTCTGGCTCCAGCAGTAAGTTGGCAGCAGAGGGCCATAGCTCTGACTTGAGCCAAGGCTCCCAACTAATTTGGGGCTGAATGTACCGGAACATGAGGAAAAAAAGGTGTAAAGAAAGTAGTTTTCTCAGCTGCCTGCTCTATCACTGCTCTCCACAGCCTTTTAGTGGAGCCTCCAATCTTGTGCAGGTGTTGTGTGTTTTTTGTTTGTTTTTTTTTTTTCACAACTCATACTTTTTGCCATGATGGTATTCAAATTGTCTGTATCTGTTTTCATGGAATGGCTGGAAGGAAGCTTTGCCTAGGTTTGCTCTGGAAATAGCCTGTGGCTGTTTGAAAACAACCTTTTCCTAAGGTTTCGGGTTTAGGAGATGTATCATGCTAAACTTGCAGTCTAATAAGAGCGAATTCCAAAGTTAACACACAGTCTCTCTTTATAAACAAATCAATGCCACTACTACTCAGCCAAGCAACATACCTAGCTTGCTTCTACTGATCTCATCCTCTTTTTTAAAGCAATATTTATGGGACTGTTGGGGGGGAATACCTTTTTTGCATTAAAAAACAAAAGCAAATGAAGAGTTAAGAGCTGAGATTTCTTAACAAATCTTTAGATCCAGAAACTAGAGACATAATAATGTGGAACTCTAAATGGTGAGTTCTCATGCTTCAGACTATTGTATATTTCTGTCTTCAAATAAAATTTTGACTTAAAAATAATCCCACCGCTTCAGGCATTTGAAGTTAGAATCTAACATTTTGCTTTGGGACTGATTGTTGTTACTCTTATTTTCTAGCAACAAGATTTTTCACCCTTTGTTTGGAATGAGATGGCTCTATGGTAATCTCTAGGTCAACAGTCTGTTTCACTTCCCCACAGTATGAATGTGCTGAACCAGACTGAAAGGCTGTGGTTGTGAGCCAGGGAGGTGGTAAGTGGGTGGTAACTTATCTTTACCTTGTCCTCACTGTACCTTTTTCATAGCAGCACCCAGTTCTCTGAGCTTAGGCTCTGGAGGCCCGTCTCTGCTTCTCCAAAGGTCTTCTTCCCAGGAGGTGAAATCCTGGTGCCCTTGGATCCACCTCTTGCAGCATAAATCTGAAAGGGCAGGGCAGCACAAGTATAAATTTTGCTGCAATATCCAGTGTGTGCCAAACATGATGGGCTTTGGGTGGGTTATACAACATAGTCTCTTTTCTCTGAACACTGGCTCCAGCACTTGCAGTCCCTTAACCAGCCATGTGTGCTTTGCTGACCACTCAGACTGTCAATGACAACTTCATAACTGCCGAAGTTCACAGTGCAGCGCTGGTGCTTCCAGCTCCCTTGACCCTTGCCTTGAATGAGATTCAGGGTTGTTTTTTTTTCTTTTTGCTTTTAAAGTGGAAGACTGAGCCCATCATACTGCTGCTGTTTTGCATGGTCAAATGTGGAAACTGGAATCTCTTGGTGAGCAGAATGTTGTTTACTGCTTGTCCATCTGGCACAGAAGTCATCATTGTTATCTTGCCAGAAATTCACTGCTGAACTGCTCTGCCTTGGAGTGCTGAGAGTCAAACCAGAATTGAGCAAAGCAAAAGGAAATTGTACTTGAATATTTGCTCCTGACAGGCTTTCCAGTACTATGTGTTGGTATTAAAGTTTTGGAGATATGTTTCCATTGATCAGGTCTGGGGTTGGGTTTTTGTTTAAGGCATATCCTTTTTTTCTGTGCATACCCATACTGCAGTATTATGAAAATAAAAGCAACTGTATTCATGCATACTGCTGTATGCTCCCAAGTATGTCTCTTCAGGAAAACATCTGGTTATGTGTGTTTGAACCCAAATCACAAGACCACAACTGACATGGGTAGCTCTGTGGGGCTGTTCTAACGATAGCTAATTTTTTGATGGTGCTACCCAGGACTTCAGGGATGTTGCATGTTTTGGTCTGCTTCCTGAGATTGCCTTTTGTCCTGCCACCATGGACTGTGGTTTGGGTTTAGCTGTAATGAGTGATCAGGTCAACCATCATGTTCACACTGTGGCAATTTTAGTTTTTCATGGCATACATCTGTCAGTAAGTGAGGACTGTTAGAAAAACAGTATTAGTTATGGGACTACATCGCAGAAAAAGAAATGCATGTGTGTATTTGACAGCTATAATTGTCTTATTCCACAAGCTTCATACTGAAGAAAACCATACCATCTAACACTGAGTTATAGGCCCTTCCCTTTGTATAGCCATGGTATTAACTAGTTTTTTGTGGAGAACAGTTTCTGCAACAGACTTAAATCTGATGCTGCAGTACTGTGTGCTCAGGAAAACACTTCGGTGAGCCAACGGCAATGCTGCTTTTTTAGCCCCAAAGGAAAATATATTGCTCTAAAGGTACCTATAAATCCTTATTGTCAGGTGGATATTCTCTCTTTGGCTTAAAGAAACAGAAGTAGAAGAATTTTTGGTTTGTTTTGTTTTTTTTTTTTTTTCAGTTCAGTCTACTCCTGCTGTTGGCACCATGTCATATAATAACTTTCATAAACTCACCAAACTGTGTCTTAAAAAGCAGAACCTCACAACCTTAAAGTAACGCTTTTTTCTGTTTAAAACCACAACTCCCTTTTAACTGAATCAGTGCAAAGGGAAAAGAACTACTGTAATTGCAAGCATAGAGGACAACAGTGCTACAGATGTCTTAATACTAGGAGAGAGAGTAACAGAGCTGGGCAGCTGTTTGCATAACTAAAACTCACAAGGTTGGTTGTATATTTGCAGGATTTCATGCAAATCCTGAGGCTTTTCCTTCCTCTGATTAAACATGTGCAAAATGGAGTAAATCCTTTCACAGTAGACCTTGTTGTAGCTAAGTTCTGCAACTTTGAGACATTGGTAAAAACCTGTCTTATATGTAATATAGCTGTATCTGTGTTCTCAGCCTTGGAGACTGATTCCCAAAAGCTGTAAGTTACCCTATTGCAGATCTGTGAGTTTTTCTAGAAAGGATACAATTTAGAGATTTTTAGCTAGAAATAGAAAGAAACTCTTTACATCTTCCAAGTCTTCTCCATTTACATATCTCTACTTTTTTTTTTCCTTTTTTCCACTGAGTTACTAACATTCTCCTTTTAAAGAGACGTGTTTGCTTGTACGTTTATCTGGACTTGTTGCACTGACAACTGTATTCTTCATTACCTTTTTTTTTGGTTTCTTTGCTTCCTCATACTGTTTCCTGTTTGCTCCTCAGTGTATCGCAGTTACCCGCTAGGCAGGGTAGGCTCCTATCCAGGCTGGTTTTCCGAGGGAGCTCCTGCACTGGCTGATTTTGGGCCAGGGGAAAGTTGCCTCTGAGTTGAAAAATTTTTGTACCCAAAGGGAGGAAAGCAATTTTGGGGGACATGCATGTATCATCAAAGACAGTTCCAATGTATCTTTTTTTGGTGTCCTGGACTGAAGAAGTCGGAAAAATGTTTTCATAAGAAAACTGAAAATTAGAATTGTAAAGAATCCAATGCAAGGTACCAATTGTTGCTCTGGGCACATACGGTTCATCACACTGGAGATGATCCATTGGACAACAGGGTCAGCTCAGTTCATGGTGAATACCTCCTGTGGCTCAGCAAGCTCCTCCTGCTATCCATGCAACTCTTCTAGAAGATGCATGTTAGGAAATAAATTCTATAGAAAGAGCTAACTGGCTCAGGTGAATCCCACATTTGCTCAGAGTACACATTCTTTGTTTATTCTTCCTTGTCTGCTGCTTTGGAGAAGACAAATGTTGTGACATTTTGCCTTACTGTGTATTTCTATTTAGTCTATAAAATGTCATTAATAAGGATGACTTCTGTGACTCTTGGCTTGGACTCAACACAGGATGGAGCATCCCTGCAGGATGGAGCAGGGAAACTTGTCCGGGATATGATTCTCCTCACCAAAGCAGCTTTTTTACGACAAACTACAGTTCTCCTAATGACGTTCACTCCATGCAGATTTGTGTGATATTGTCCCAGATTTATGGCTGATGGTTTCCTGAAGAGCTATTTGGGTAGTCTGTGCTTCAGTGAAACAACTTTCACATGTCCTGTAACAAATCCAAAAGTTTAGTGGAGTGGGTCATTTGTCTTGAGTTTTAACATGAAATAAAATGATGTAGTGAGGTTTTTTTTCTTCTCCGTGGTGGGGAAAAACTGGCTCAACTTCAGCTTGGATCCCAGCTTTCTGGTTTCTGAAGTCACCCCTGTGGAGGTGATGTTAGATTTGTAATGCTGTCTCACGCAGCATACAGCAATGCTGCCTTAGTGACAGTAAGTAAAGCGAACTAATGTCTTCAGCTTTGTTCTTGTCCGTTTGTAATGGTATTAATGTCCTTTTATGAACAGCAGAGACTGCTGAAGTGCAAAAAAAAAAAAAAATTGAGAAAGAATTAACCAGACTTATAGCTCTTGTGATTTAGCTGCTAGAAATAAGAATAATATCACATGGCCAAAACACTTAGACCACCCATGTGGGGAACTTCTGGTCCAGTCAATAGGATATTAACCTTTTTCAGGAGTGCTTTGGTAGCAGTTTGTCTTGGTTACTCAACATAAACATACTGGATAATAAGGTGTAGTATCTGTTACTGGCCTTCTGAACTGGTTGTGTGTTACTGTTTTCTATCTAGTACCGTATCTGTCACGTCTATGTCCCAAAAACATAACTAGTTTACCACCTTGAAGGTTTTAGCCACTGTTTGATAAGAAGTCATCCCACCTGATAGGCAGCAGGAATGTTTCAGCCAACTCATTGCTAGGCAGACCTCAAATGCATAAAGTATCTTGGGCTGTTTTGACAAAAAGCTTCACTTCTTTCTCCAGCAACAAGTGTTTCATGGGCGAATGTGGAGAGCTGCCGTGTGTTGTGGGAGGAGGATGAGCTGCAGAAGTGATCTACTGAGATGAGCATTGCTGCAAGCTTCAGTTGTAGAGCACATCAGCTGCAGAAACCAGCCTCGCTCAGCACATTGCTGGCCTTGATGCTCTTGAGGTTCAGCCCTGACATAGTTATCACAAGATTTTTTTTTTTTTGAATGCAAGCATCAATAACACACAGCACTCTGGTTTCATCTTAAAATTACTGTCTATTTAAAAGCCTAGTGCTGTTCAAAAGATCTGAGTTAGACCCCTTAGGGGATGTATACTTCAAAGCGTGGTTTTTGTTTATTGATGGGTCACGACCATGCAGTGCAGATATGATTTTCTCGTCATTTTGATTTGCCATATGAATGAATACAAGAATTTTCTCCTTAGCCAGCACCCTTTTCTCTTATGATTATGTTGTGATAGTGACATTTAAAGTACGACGGTTGTGGGTGAAAGGTGTCTCTTCTAGCAGAATCACAAATAACAATGTTTCTCAAATGATGTCTCTGTAGGTGGATGGAGGTCTGCTTGGAAGAAGAGCTGCCCCCAACTACGGAGCTGGAGGAAGGCTTAAGAAACGGTGTTTACCTTGCCAAGCTCGCAAAATTCTTTGCCCCTAACGTGGTGTCAGACAAAAAGATCTACGATGTGGAGCAGTCGCGCTATAAGGTAATAACTTTTTCAGTTCTCCCACCAACTAGACAAAAAAAAGAGTAATGTCTGTCTTCTAACTCTTAAAGATACCCAAGTGTGGTTGGTTAACTTTCTGCATGTCTTTCATAAGACTGTTGGGACTAGACGAAAGACACACAGCACTAAAGTCAACATGATAAGTTAGAAATGTTTTACCCTTAAAAAAAAACATGTTAGTGTCACTTAATGTTTTTAAAGCTGAACAAATTACACTTCTGGCTCCAGGGAGAACATGAGCTTTACCATTTATACAATTATTTCTCACTAGGAATAGGAGCCAAAAGCAATTCAGTAATTAAACTTGATAACCATTACAAATTTTCCTCATCTTGTATGGGAGGACATTCATTTCATTAGATCTGTGTGTTTATTTTACCAAATTTAACACTGAGAAGTAAAAAATGCTACCAGTAACTAAACTTAGCTTGCTACCTCTGCAAGCTCTTTGCTAACTCCAAGATCCTCAATAATATTGAAATATATACATGCATACGCAGCAGTCCCACTGTGGGAATGAATTATCTCAACATGTAGAGTGGGCAGAAGAAAATTTGAAATGGACTATTTTAAGGTGTAACCACTGACAGTTGTTTCAGAGTTAAGAAATTGAGCCGTTCTAGGTCCCATATTGTTAACAGAGCCATGGTTAAGAATCCCAGTTACACTTAAATGCTTCTCTTGAAAAATGTACAAAACTTGAGTGCAGGTTTCTTTTCCCCCTTTACTCTGACTCTTTAAAAAATTTTTAAAAATTCAAATACTTTCCCACTTTGGTCTCTTAACTGCTGCTTGTGTAGGCTATCGAGAAGGTCAGGTGTTCCGGTTGATCTGAAGAGTGACTAAGAGATCCTTATCTGTTCTCCTTCACAGTAGCGCTGAGGAGTGTTACTACTGTGTTTTGGAGGTAGTGGTTCCTGGTATTTGACAGCCAGCCCTTACTCCCAAAGACTACTGAAGGGCTGCAGAAATTACCATTTCGGTCACAGTCAACCCAGATGGGTACAAATATGGCTTATGTTACGAAAAAAAAAATGAGCTGGACAGCATGGAGCTCTTGATGTGTTAGGATGCTTCATTAGCAGGATTGAGGCTGTCACACTTAGGCCTCCAGGTTCAAGCAAGGGAAAACTCCCTGAACTCAACTTCAGGATATAAAATTGGGAAGCAACAGGAGGATCAACAATTAAATAATTTGCTTTATGTGATTTTTTTTATCATCTTTTCCTTTTATGTTTCCAATAGAGATCTGGCCTTCATTTTCGGCACACTGACAACACTGTGCAGTGGTTAAGAGCAATGGAGTCCATTGGTCTGCCTAAGGTAAGCCTTTAAATTTCAGCGGAGAAACTGGCTCAAGGCACTTGCTGAGATCCCCTTTCATCCTCTTGAGCGTAAACACTTGCTTACAGTAGGTCTACAGGGAAGGGGTAATTCAGGTAACAAATCTGAAGAGAAAGTAATGCTGAAAGCGGTGGGAGTGTCGGTTGTGTGCTTGGGCTGAGGCTGCTGTGGATGAGTGCTGTGGGTGGAAATGCTGAAGGTGCTTCTCCTGTGGGAAGACAAACGGGGATGCTAGCAGTGTTTTAGCTACATCTTATGGCTTGTACAGTCTCTGTGAGGGCCTGAAAGGAATATGGTTTAAAACAGAAAACTTAAATGTTTGCTTCTTTTAGGTTACTACCTCTCATCGTGTCTCTTGCTGCCTCTTCCTCTTAATGTACATCCTAGTTTCTCTGCCTCTACCCTCTTTCCAGACTGTCCTTGCACGCTCCAGTACACCTGCGTGGCTATGCTGCTGCTCCTCTTCTGCCAGCTGCTTTCTTGGGTCACTTCTCATATTTATCTTCCTCCTTGCGGGTCTTCACTTGTCATCTCCCCCCTCTGCTGCTGTTTCTGGGCACCAGTGAGTCTTTTTCAGATGAAAATCCTTTAAGAAAGGGTTGTGTGGAAACAACTACTCTGCTTGTTTGGACACTTCGGCACCCGCACAGACCTGGGGCGGGTACTCCCTCGCCCGGGCTGCCCAGCAGCTGCCCCAGGGTGCCTGGGGAGGGGTGGCCCCAGTGCTGCCCCATGCACTGTGGTCAGGCACAGTGGGGATGCCCAGACGGATGCTTGAAGGGCTGCCGGGACTACCAGCCAGTCACTGCAGGCAAACTCACTGCAGGTGCCCACAAGCAGAAAAGGGCACCCGTGACTTCCATCAGAATTGCCATAGAGAAAGGGAGGGTTCTGCCTTTCCCAGGTCAGGCTTCTTTTTGTCTAACTAAAGTCCTCTGTCCTGCTGGCTGATTTTCACCCTGCCATCCCTCCTCTGAAAGGTTTCACTTCTGTTGCGGAGGATGGTCATGGCCAAAAGCTTTCTCAAGTCTCCTTCCCAAAGCTGTTGTGAGCAAATGATGAAGAGGGCACTGTGCTCCTGACCTACTCAGTCTTGTCCTGTTAACCATGGGATGGTGCAGCCCCAAATGCCCAGCCTGGGCTGGAAGCATGCTGCCAACTCTCACAGTTAGCTAAGTCTTTTATTTTATTTTTGTGGAGGAACAGTGTTTAGTGACTGGGATGAAGGCCAGGAACAAATTAGTGGTAGAACCAGAATTGGAACTTATGATGTGACTCTCTGGCTAAATTGCTTAACACGCCTCTCTCTCTGAATATCTTTCTCTGTAAATGATGTATTCGTGAAGTTAGGGATGCTGGCAATTAGCATTTTGCATTTTTAAACCATACTTCATGTGTTTGGTCTGCAATGAGGCTTTGCAAATTGTAACGGCATCCCAGGTTTTGGGTGTCTGTAGGAGGACAAGCCCTACTGGTTTAGCTTGTGCCAAAGGACCTTTTCTAAAAATCTCGCTGAAATGCTGTCTGCTTATCTTCCTTTTTTTCCTTCTTACTAAGTAGCTTTTATGCTTTATTAAATTCTTCCTTATGAAAACTACTCAAAGTTAAAATAACATCAGAAGAGACTGGATTCATAACTGGGTAGAAAGAACAGCTGAAACTCTGTAAGTTTAAGGTGTAGTTCTGCAGAGAGATCATTTTATTTAGTTTTCTGCTCAGTAATATGTCTTCTCCTTTAACTGTATGCTCTCTGTTTTTTAGATCTTTTATCCAGAGACTACAGATGTCTACGATAGGAAAAACATTCCTAGGATGATATATTGCATTCATGCTCTAAGGTAACTGGTGATGGGAGTAAACATTAAAGTAACTGCCAAATCTAGGAGTGTAAGTCTTGAAATGGCTTTAGGGTAACCAGTACACCAAAATCTGTCAGAATTTACAAGTTCGTTACTTTAAAGTTGGAGAAGAAAGTCAAACTTTGTCAGAACTATTGGCCAAATTATTTTCAAAATAGAAATGAAGGAATATGGAATTTAGCAGAGACATCCCCCTGTCAATGAGTATACCCCCTCACAAAGAGCACATACCACTTCAAAACACAGCAACAGAAACCAAATAAATGAACAAAAACTTAGCCAACTATTAGTATAACATTGGGGCATATGTGCTGATTAGAGTGAAAATGATGATGAACTGACATCTTTCTGTCCCAAAAGAGGAGCAAATAATTACTGTATTCTGAGACAATTCATCTAAAAACTAAAATTTTCCAAGATTCTAAAGTTTGGAGCAACTAGATTTTGAATGTAAAGTCTGGAAGGCCTTGACCACACAACCGAAGATAGAGCTTAAAAATTTATGTCCTGCCTTAAGGATTCTCTTGATGTTTAGCACTAAAAGTAACAAACATCTGCCTTGTGCTGTCCCTGATGTGAGGCACAGTGGTGTTGGCAAACAGCTCCTCCTCCTTGTGGCTATCCTAGCTCATTTCGTGCACATGGAGACACTTGCTTTTCATTACTTTTTAAGGTCTAATCGTTGAAAATGATGTGCCCACTCTTGCACTCTGTGTTCACTCACTGCCAATAAATAGGGCATACCACCAAAGTTCTTATTTCTTTCAAGTGCTAGCTGTTTGGAGTTGACAGCCCTGGTATTTTTTTGTCATCTTTGACAAGTGCTGCCACTTGAAAACGTTATGCCTGGTGTAATATTAACTGGACAGTATCACCAGGACTGTTTGAGGGTAGCTGTTGCCCAAAACTTGGTAGTGCCATCTGTTCTGTCAGTGAGTGTCTTGGGTAAGCTTAAAGTGATTTCCTGAAGCGCGTGCATGGGGCTCTGATGTTAACTAGCTCAGGCTCACACAGTGGGCTGCGTGCCCCTCTGGCCACATTATGGGTAAGCTCAGATGTTTTGGAGGAGATGGAAATACACAGGGAGGTTTTCCTATATTTGCTTCCTCATGTATGGATGAGGACTTTATCAACTATGGATTTGAATGCTACAGGAACAATAAGCCCATCAGTTAGATACCTTCTTAAGATTTACCTAATCATTGCAAGGGCAATAAGTCTTTGTCTTGAACTGAATTTTGCACTGGGTTGACCTTTGGTAGAAGTTTTCCTTTCTCCCTCTTGACATGCCCTAGAATTTATGCCAGTATCAGAGTTAGTCTGTGTTGTTTCAGCTTTCACTTCTAAGTTTGTCTTGTTTAAATTATTTTTCTTTACTGCACATCAGCACAAAGCTATAACTCTGTACTTACAAGCTATTATTTTAGCAATGGACTTCATATCAAATGTGTCATGCCATACTGAAGGGGAATAGGCATGCAATGCTTTCACTAAGGATGCTTTCTCATGAAAGTGTAGGGCCCTGTGCCTGCATCGCATGGATGCAAGAATCAAAGTAACAATCAATGAGCTTCACTTATTTCCATGCCTTTTCCTAAAATGCACGTCATAAGTCCCTCACTGGAGTCTTTCAAATCAAACTCCAGTGTCAGTATTGAATGGCACACAGCCTCCACTGACAGCAGTCTGGGAAACAACAGAATTAAGGACAGGGCACTTGCTTGGCCAGCAGTGTTCCCCGTCGGGTTGGTGTCAAAGTAACACTGAGCTGCAGGAGTCCAGTTCTGTTCCCTTTCTGCTGCTGTTGTAACTACTGACCTGCTGACGTCTGTCCCTGTGGCTCCACGCTGTGCACCCCACTGGCTCTGCTCTCTGGGTTTGTCACAGCATGCTCTCCAGGGAATCACTGCTAGGTTCATTGACCCTGGAAAAGTCCATGTCCCTGTTCTCCAGGTCCAGCACCACAGCATCTAGAAACAGCAATTGCAAGCAGGCTTTTCACCTTCACAGCTGTAGCATATGCACATGACTGCTATATGAAGAATCACCATTGAGTTTAAATACTAAATTCTAATGTATCTTGGAGCACGTGCTGAAATTTCAAAGGCTTGTAACTTGGGAAAATTGAGCACTTTCTCAGGGAGGTGAGGGGTTGACCTACTTCCCATTCTTTCTTAGTTGTTACGAAGTCATTACTCCAAAGCAATGTGATTATTGAGTTTTCCAACAAAACTGCTTTCAACAAAAATATTTGCTTATTCTCATTCCTGGAAATCCTGAAGCCATCTTTAGCTGAGATTTTTCCTATATGAATTCATTCATGCACCGTCAGTGTGCAAAATTTAAGTGCTTAAAATTGATAAGTTTATTTTTAATTGCCCCTTTAAGAAGCATAAAATATCCTTAATTGTAGGTAACAAGAGCAAAAAGCTCTGTCTATCCAAATGGTCTATTTGAAATCTGAAATGTTAACATTTCACAGGGCAAGTCTTTGGTTATTTGCAGTTTCGTTGATTTTTTGACCTGCTAGAGGGCCTGACAATAGACAGTGACTCTAAGCAAAATGTTTTAGATATATTTTTAGGACATGTCCTGGTTCAAGTCTTGAAATGAAGACCATTGCACTTACAGTACGTGCAACAACTTGCACTGTCGAATACAGCGCTGCTCTGGCCAGAAAGGAGTGACTTAGCAAGCAATTTCTAGACTCCTGTTGAGTATAATTGCCCTCTTGCTTTTCTCCTCTTGAAACACCGATACTTAAAGCCTGACCCGAATAATACAAAGACATAGGTCTCTCTTCTTACACTATTTTTCTTGTGAAAGCTGATGTGGATTTCTTCCTGTAATAAATAAGGTTAAGAACCGCTCCATTTAAATTAAGATGTTAACAATGATTCTTGTTTATAAATAGCGGTGCTTATGAGATTTTTATTTTCCCTGAAAAACTTAGTGTTCACATTGTTTTTGCAAGCTGGTCACTGCTACGCCCTGAACAAACCAACCCTCTGAAGCATCTGTAAAAAAAAAAAAAAAAAGCAAAGGAAAAAAAAAGCACTATTGTCAGATTTGTTTTTTACAGCATGTTATACATGAGCTAAGCCTAAAACAAGATCTAGGAAGCTCTGCCTGATATGAACTGCAGTTCTGCACAGGCAACGCAAAGGGAACTTCACCTGGGAACTGCCCTTTCCCCTTTGTTTCTGCCCTGCTTCTGGTGCTTTATATCCAGCTTTCTTAACCCCAAGGCTTTTGATTTTATGGGGGCTCCTTGAGTTTCAAGTTACACTATAAAAGCGTTAAGCAAGCTGCTCCTAGTGAAATTATACCTAAATACAGAGTAGAAGTGTCTTTGTGTTCCCTGCAAGGCTCGGAGCGCATTTTCAGCACCACCTGGTGGTTAATAACTTTATCCAAACAAAGGAGTGTAGGAAGTAAAGCACACGGCTCAATATCCTCCTGGAAGTGCTGAACAGGAAAAATGAGTCTCTAATGTTCATACCACTTTTTCTTCTGCTGTCTTTTTATTGTGGTGACCCCCCAAAAAGCCGATGAAACCCCAGGATGCTGCTGATCTCCCTAACTGTTTGTACGGCACCCAGCGCTTCAGCCAGGACTGTGCCCCTGCCTCAAATTTAGAGCAAAATCTCTTTAAAAGCCCACAAGAAAAGACTAGCAGGCAGACCAGGGCAACAGAGCAACTGCTTTATTGCTAATAGTCATGTGGTTTTTTTCCTGCTATAGCAACTTGCATTTAAGACTGCTTTTAAAGATGAGAATGGCAACAGCAGTGATTTTTGAGGGGCTGCAGCAGTCAAAAGAGTGTCGACCTATATGAGATGTGCTGTTGTGTCCATCCAGGTTGTGACAGGGCAGAGGAGTAGCTCTGGTACCATGGAAGACGAAATGTTGATTTGGGGTGCTCTGAAATAAATGTGACAGCTACAAACACTTGCTTTGAAATCTCATCCTGTAATTTGCTAATAGTGGAAAAAAAAATAATCCAACAACAAAACACAAAAGGGAAATGTGCCCCTCTAGAAACAAAAAAACCCAAGACACAATGCACATTTGCAATGTATGAAGTTAGGCTGAAGTAATTTAAAGAAGAGGTGCAAAATACACTTTTTTGAGGAATGCATTATTTAAGTCTTATTTTTAAAATCTATCTTTCTGATCCCTGCTTGCAAAACTCACCAGTTTATTGAATTTCACTGACAAATTCTAGAAAGACCAGTCTTTTGTATATAAATACATGCTTTGTGTTTGGAAGATATTGAGAAAACATGGATGTACTCAGGTCTTTTTTCAGATAAGACCCCAAGACTCTAGGAATAATGAGTATAGGTATTTTTCAAGCTATACTGAAACAAAAGTATTAGTTCCTTGATAGCAATTTAAATTTAGCTTTATTCATTTTCCAAAAGCTATATAGTTAATGACACAAATGTATTTGAGCTGGGCTTGGATTGACTTAAAGTTCCTTGTTCCTCTACACTTAGTAAGAAGGGTGTCTGTGATTTGGGTGTCTTCAGCTATTGATTACAGGAGTGTAATAACACAAATCAGAACAGTGCATAGATCCAAAGCTATACACTGCACTAAAGTGCATTCACATCTTGATTTCCTACCTCCACCCCCCCCCCCCCCCCCCCCCCCAATACTAGCTTTTTAATTTCACTGTCTTCCACTAAGGTTTTCTACTTGTTTACACATCCTCTGTGATCAGAGATATACTGACAGTGCCTCTCTTAGAGATGCTTCAAGTCAAAAAAGACTTCTCTTTCTGTAAGAATTAAAAGTACAGCATAAAGAAAACTGTAGGGTTAACTTACTCTGTATCGACCCGTGAAAGTCAAGGGCTAAAGGACAAGCTTCATAAAAGTGCTTTTCTCTTGTACAGAAAGTGAACACCTGAACCACATTCAGGACTTCTAGTTTTCTAATTCTAATTTTCTTCTTTGCAGTTTATACCTGTTCAAACTAGGATTAGCACCGCAGATCCAGGACCTACTGGGAAAAGTAGACTTCACAGGTAAGAAACTGCTTATCTAATATGCTAGATGGTTTCTTCACCCTGTAAATCTGCTAACATTGTACATATTTTCTATTATGGTCTTTCTCCTCCTGCAAGGTTGTTATGAACATATCCTAATTAAATAGGTGGGAGGCTGCTATTTTTAATGAATGTCAGTCTCAGAAGGACAGAAGGGAGTGAATTTGCATGGAATATTTGTCGTATCTTAGATTCCTTCAAAATGGGGAGGAAAAACTGCTAAGAAGCACTGGCCACAAGCGCTTTCAAAAACATTGTACCAATATTTGTAGGTATGGTGATTCAAAATGAAATTTCTTATGCTTTTGTTCTCAAATATTTTTTTGTATAACAGAGGAAGAAATCAGCAACATGCGAAAGGAGCTAGAGAAGTACGGTATACAGATGCCATCTTTTAGTAAAATTGGTGGGATTCTGGCCAGTGAATTATCAGTGGATGAAGCTGCATGTAAGTGTGGCTCTCGTTGTGTTTTCTACTAAATAATTTGACAGAATGCTAACAAAATATTTTCTGTGTTTTAATTCACCTAGTTTGCCACCTCCTAATAAACCACGGGTAAAGCAAGCAAACTTTCACCAGCTATCACACTGCATCATTTGTACAAGACCTCTTGCAATTTTTCAGTCTGCATTTTTGAGCATCTCCATTGAACCATAGGAAGTTCTACCAGAAACAAAGGTTTCTTATCTTTTGCATGGGCTTAATGTTTGGGTAGCTTGTGCTCCTCTAGAATGACAAATTGAGCCCTGAGTGTGCCTCTGCACCACGGGGGGTGCAGTGGAGATGGCCATGGGAACAGGGTGTCTTCTCTGAGCCTCCTTCCTGTGTTGGGGTCTTGCAGTTTTTCTCAAACACCCAATCAGGTTGCTGTGAGGACAAGGCACTGTTCTATATAGACAACTCTCTCACGTGTGGTGGTGCAACCACTTGCATCTGTGGGCAGCCTTCGATCTGTCTGACCACTGGTATGTGACCCACAGCATGGTAGAACCCTGCTGGAGGGCACATCCTGCTTGTGCATCCAAAATAAGCTTTGCTTTTCAGGGGGATTGATGCACATTTATCGTCCTTTTGAGTCTGTCTTGAACAGCTTCCACTCAAAAACAAAATCAAATGCTTTTTTGCTGCCTGACCCCTATCCATCTGGGTTTCTTTTTCCATTTTAGGGTTTTTTTTTTGTGGAATTAAGTGATATGTAAAACAAAAAACCCACAATGCTTGAATTTAAATGACATGAGATGAAGTATGTCCACTTAAATCCACACTTGAGGTCTAGTTATTTTGTTCAAAATCCTAGCCTTTTTCAGAAGGGCAAACTGAAGATCAGAAGGGCTGGCCTGAGTATGTTCAATGGCACAGTAAGTTACTGATACAAACCAGTAACAGTACTGCAGACTCTACACCGGGAGGTGGGAGGAATAGAAAGGCTGTGTTGTAATTAAATTCCATTCCAACCTCGTTAAACCTTGCAAAGTAGCATAATTGAAACAAGCTGATTCATGATGTTATTTAGTGTGCTGAAATTTCCAGACCTTAACTTAAAACACACTTCCTCATGTTGTTTTGCATTGTCGGTGTTGCATATTTTTGAGCTTGCTATAGCTTAATACGTGCACACTTCTGCAAAGCTAGCTCTTAAAATACTGCCTTTGGAAGTGGGGGTGGTTTGTCTCCTTTTATAGCAAGTTTTCAGAGATTTAGTGACTACCAAGCACTTTTCCAGGGAGCTTCCTTCCTTCCCTGAAGATGAAAGGGCTGCAACTTCCTTCTCTGTTTTTAGTGTGTGTAGGTTTTCCTTTAACTTCTGAAGTGTTTTTAGTCTTCCATAGAAAAGCGTGGTTTCCTGATGCTGGTTCTGTCCCTTTGGGCAAGGAGTGTGCTGTAGATAACATGCCCTGCCCCAGGACAGGAAACATCTGCTATGGGAACCCTCATGCACTAGTGAGGTTGGATGTGGCGATCTTGCTGGAGGAAAGGGTCTATCACCCGGCTTGCGAAATGGAGTAAGCAAAAGCAGATATGAAGTGAAACAACTGCTGTTGATTCCTGCTGTGCTGTCAGCAATGGTAGGAATCAGAGTGCAAAGAATAAGCTTGAGCACTTTCAAAGCAAGCTTATTTGGCAAGTAACCCCCCCTGTTATTCCATGCCTCCAGACTACTCTTTCAAGTTCAATCAGGCTTCTCACTGTTTCTCTTGGTAGATGGGATCACAACATCCACCAATACCTGCTCATGTGTCTCCTAACCTTGAATGTATCTTTTAACTGTAAGGCCTCTTCCACAACTGTGGAAGACATTACATCCTTCCTATGTGTGTTGTTATATGAAGATGCAGGGTTTATATGTGTGTCTAAGAATGGCAGTCTTCTCTTAGTCCCCTGAAGTAGATCTGGGTGTTCGTAGAACATATTGAGTTGGAAGGGACCATAAGAATCATAGAGTCCAACTCCCTGCTCCTCGCAGGATGACCTAAAACTAAACCGTATGACTAAGAGCATGGTCCAGATGCTCCTTGAACTCGACAGGCTTGGTGCTGTGACCACTTCCTGGGGGAGCCTGTTCCGGTGACCACCACCCTCTCCATAAAGAACTTTTTGCTAATGTCCAGTCTAAAATTCCTCTGTTTGTAAAGTTCAATGTCAAAAAAAAAAAAAAAAAAAGGCAAAACCAAACCCAGTACGTGTCTCTGCTTGCTTCTCCTTCACCATGGCAGCTGCTTTTGTTTCCCATCTGATGCTGTGCTGAACTGAGCTAGAGTGAAATCAATTTAGAACAACTTTCTAGCATGAATTTAATTCTAAGCAATGGATTATTCACCAACAGCTAGACAAGTTGTTCCAGTAACTGCCCTCTCTGAGTATGTATAGCTTTACTTCGTGCTTCTTTTGCCCATGTTGAGTTTCCAATGGCCTGCTCTTCAGTTCTGCTTTCCTAAATTTGGATACCTCTTTGGTTTTTCAAAAACTCAAATTTCCTAATCATTTACAAGCACCTTTCATTTCTTTCATAGACTGAAACTGAAGGCTCTAAACAGATACAAACACATAGACCCTCAGCTAAACTTAATCTGAAAAAGTGCTTTTTACTGAATGTTTTTCTATGGTTTAGCAAAACCATGCAAGGACGCGTAGCAAGTAAATACTGATAGAATAAGGCAAGATGGCATTTGTTTTGCCTCATATGTATCATTAGTGACATGAAAGCAAGTCCTAGACGAGCTGCTGTGGTGATAAACAGGGAGCTGCTGTGTTCCTCCTTTGGGGTAAGATCTAGATAAACATCTATTAGGAATTACTTCTTATATAGTAATGTCTGTAAAAATCTTTCAGATACGTGTGCCACCAGACAATGAGGTGTCTTTGTGGCATGAAGGTCCAGATAAACTGTAGCTCTAGTGAAAGTTCTTCATCTAGACTGATCTTAGGGCCAAATGCATGCAGGGAATACTTGGGAGGGGTATTAGCCACTACTCTACACCTAATACAGCTGCAAGTGGTTTTGATTTTGACACTCATGGAAATTTGCCATGTGGAAAAACAAGAGCATTTCTGACTCTTAAAATCCTGGAGGCAAGCATTTGTTTAGTAGTTGAAGTTTTCTTGTTTTCTCAGAAGAAAGGTTTAACACTTAATCTGGTCGATGACTATAGTAAGTCCTACGGCACTTTTTCCCCTTTTCCTGTGCAATAGCATTTTGGGAACCTTGCAATGCTCTTTCAGTGCTCTTTCCCCCTGTTTGAAGTTTGCTGTCCTGTGGCTTTGCAGGTGACAGAAATAGGGACCGTTACATCACTGTCCCTCTGGTTCCCCAGCTGCTCATGGAGATCCTCAGTTAGGAAAGGAGCCAGTTCATCCCAGGCAAGCTTTTGTGGTGTGCAGGGCTGCACCCTGCCTGGGGAGTCTTAACGATGTTTTCTGGAGGACAAGTTTCGTGGAGTTTGAATTTCCTTATTCTTGTATTGCATCTTTTTCAGATATAGTTAGTTTAGACTATACCTTCGTATGTCTTGTGTCCTTATGGACATGAAAGCAGCTTTAAGAGAAGAACTACCAAAATGCTTTTAATTCCTGCATGTAATTGCCTTCGAAATGACATAGGACTTGAACAATGCAACTTATGTTTTATTTTCTTTCAGTAAAATAGTAACCCCTGTTTGCTAGAAGGGAGAACGTGGAACAGACAGCAATATGTCACCTCTGAGCAAACATTGAGTGCTTTCGTTGCTGCAGTCTAGGGGAAACATTAGGAGTGGTATATTCAAAGGGGAATATGTAAATTGTTCAATATGTATTAAACACTTATTTCAAACAAAATCAGAAGAAATAGTGACAGTGTTGAATGTTTTGCTTCCTGAAATTTAGGATTGTGCTTTTAATTTCAGTGCATGCAGCAGTAATCGCAATTAACGAAGCTATTGAGAAGGGAATAGCTGAGCAAACCATTGCAACTCTGAGGAACCCAAATGCGATGTTGTTAAACGTGGATGAAGAACTTGCACAGGACTATCAGAATGAACTCTCTGAAGCTAAAAGAAGAAAAGAATCAAATGCGAGACTTAAGGTAGTGGTATTTTGTTAGCACTCCTAGTATACATGTTCCTTCATGTTGCTTCTCATGCTGTAGTATTACTGCTTAAAAGATTAACTTAAATTAACTTTAAAAACTAGGACAATTAAGAAAAAAAAAGCTTTCAAGCTAAATGACATAAATAATGGTAATGCAACAAGCTGGCAGCTGATTTTATAAGAATGATTACAATGAGTATGAAATAGCTTAACTTTGACCAAAGGATAAAATACCAAAAGACTTAGAGGAAAGCCTTTTTTTTTTTTTTTTTTATCAGCTGCTTCAGAAAAG
The DNA here is from genome assembly GCF_965231255.1 of Vanellus vanellus. Classification (NCBI taxonomy): domain Eukaryota; kingdom Metazoa; phylum Chordata; class Aves; order Charadriiformes; family Charadriidae; genus Vanellus; species Vanellus vanellus. Next base: position 61,733,088 of record NC_138908.1, read on the forward strand.
GCAAATTTTCTGTTTAAAAAGTTGAAAAAGAATGATATCTTTTTTTTGAACATTAAATATAACCCCTGCCACAGATCTTTCACTGAAATCGTTTGCTTTGTTTTTTACATGTGAGCTAATGCTTTCTGTAGTTGAAAAATACTAGACTATATTTATATGGCTGTTTTACAGGAAGCAGAAAATGCTTTAAATATTGCTCTCCCAGTCACCACAAAGTACTAATTTCTTTAATTCATGTGGTCAACAAATTCCTTTACAAATACATCCAGCAAATATTTCAGCTGATGCAGTTTTCATGACTCCCACTAATAGCTTTTCTCTCTGCAAAGTTTTTGTGTGTACTAGCAACAATTTTGTTTTCTTAGAATGGCACAATCTCTGAAGAAGAGAGAGATGTCTACGAGGAGCTGCTGACACAAGCTGAGATTCAAGGCAATATCAATAAGATAAACAGTAAGCCATTCTGGATCCTTACGGAAGCGTGCACATAACGTGATCTCCCAGATTCCAGCTGAACACAACTTGAATCCACATAAAAAAACCCAAATATTTCTGTGGAAACTTATAAAATATGCAAAAGTAGCTAATGTTTGTTTACAACTGTTTTTTCTTGCTGCTCCTTCTCTACTAATCTTTTGCAGGGCTAATGTCTGTGTTTGTGGTTTTTGCTATAAGGATTCCTCAGTTCAGAATCAAATCATTTATTGCCTGCTCTGTTTCCTTACGTTTGAGTTCCTTTTGTGTGCACAATACTGTAAATTTTGACCCCCTCTTCTATATAGAGCTGAAATTCATTCATAATCTTCCAGTTAGCTGTGATTGAACTATTCGCACATGGGCTCACACAGAGCCAGACACTCCCTTTGTAGGATTTGGTCTTGAAATAGATAATCCTCTGCTGGATAAAGATTGCCACCCTAGATGGCTTTTGCAAAAAGTGAGATGCTGACAGCAATGGACTTTTCTTTTTTTTTTTTTCCCCCGCAAAAGCGTATTTGCTGTTTATAAGCATTGTTTTCATTTCAGTTCATATAGCTTTAGTCCAAGTGAGTGAGGCTATTGACCGGCAAGATGAAGTGGCACTGATGGCAGGTTTGAACCGTCCTGCTCTGAGCCTACTTGAAGTTCTGCCGCAAAATTCCTCATGGTACCTATTGCAATTGTGTGATTCTAAAGAACAGAAAATGCAGGTAATTGAATGGAACAGGTACTACGCATCAGTTTGCTTTTTTTTTAGCTGAATTTAATCCAGAGAGAAATTGCCTTTACTCTGCCTTCAGCATCACTTATGAAACAGTTTTATAAAAGTTTTAGAATAATTGATATACTAATTGACATCAAAGTAGCTGCATTTGCTTGAAAGAGCATGATGCTCTTGTAAGCAGCTACTAACTAAGATATAAGAAGAAAATTTGAGATATAGCATGCAGCCCCCAATACTATGTTTGCTTTGAAAATTAGTTATAATTTGAGTACAACAAAAGGTAATATTGAATCATTAACAGCAAATGAAAGTCAGTTGGGTTTTAAGGAGAATATCCATCATTTTGAGTAAGACAAAAATCACAGGGAAAGATTAATGTTATGTTTACTGTGACATTGTATTTGATGCACAGGGGATAATACAATCAAATCCTAGTGTCCCATGAGGGGGTTTTATCCCTTATTTCCTGGCGAACTGTAAAGCATAATTAAATCTCTTTTTTCTGATCTGTTAGACAGCAGGGGTTCCAAATATGCTCGACAAAAGTGAAATACAGAAAGAAGTTAGTGTTGCCAATGCGGAAGCTGAGGCTCACAAGCTTAGTGAGTAATGGTTTTCATACTCATTTTTTTTACCACGACCATTTAATTATGTTAAGCTGATGAACTGAATCCACCATTTCTTGCATGTAAACAAGGTTTCTCAAACTGAAACCATATGCGTTGCATTTTATTTTTGTAACTGTTTTCAGTGTCACAATTGCCAAGTCACCAATCTGTGCTGCATTGGATATACTCTTTTCTGATGTATACTTTTTCTTTGAATAACTTGAGGCACTGGTAAACACATTGGCTAAAACTGAAGACAATGCATGGCTTGATGGCTTGAACAAATATTTCAGTGCTCCTCACTTGGGAGCGTTGACCACCCTTGTAGAATTAAATAGAATGATCACATGGAAGAATATTTCGCAATCCCATCACAGAGGAAAATTACTCTCACTTTTAGACATGTATCTAAATCCAACCTGTTCTTAGCCTGCTAAGAAAGTCACAACACATGTCAAATTTTGTAAAAAATATAGTTAAGGGGGATCTAAATTTGCAGTGCATGTATTGCTGCTTTTGACTGGAAACTTCTTTGCTAGGAAGTTCAGCTTTTGTTAAACTGCTGTCATTTCATGCTACATCTGGGCATGGCTTAGTGGCTGTTTTGTCTCTGGTATTATTTCCAGTGCTTTGAATCCAGGCTGACTGCTTTTCTAATGTGAATTAAAGGTGAACTTAAGCCAGAAGATAACACTTGAAGGTAGCAAGTCAAACTAAACCTATTTTAGTTTGGTTAAGCATGGTGAGCAGTGCTTTCACTGGGTCACTCCTTGATAAAGGAACTGAGAAGGAAAAATGTGACGTATGGAAAGCAGTAACAGCAATCTGGAGAGTAACTTATTTCTTATGTTTGGTCTGAAAAGGAAAAAATAGTGGGTTTTGTTATTGGGATGTGAAAAATTTGTGTTTTGCAAGTTGCATGCTCAGTTCCTGAATTAGAAATCGGTATCTTGGTTATTGACTATAGAGACAGTCTAGTCTATTTGCGGGATCTGACTCTTTTCCTCTTTGCTCTTTTCTCTGAAAAAGCATGCACCTCATTGCTTTGAGAGCCTTTCCTTTGTCTAACCTCAGGAATAGCCAACAGAGAGCGCCTTCAAGAACAACATGGCCCCATATGACCACACTTCAGAGCAATCAAAATGAGAGGCAAAGGGCTTTTTTAGGTGGGCCTGGTTACTTAGGAAGGTTTTCAAATTCTTTGTGTTGTATAATAAGACGTGAGTGTTTCTGCATATATGAACTGTGGACGGTGTCTGCTGTACAAGCAGTCTTGTACAGACTAGAGCAGTCAGTGGTGACTAAAAATACTCCCTGGATAATAGTACACAGAAAAGCCATAAGATAAGGTGGAGGAGATAGGGTTATTTTGCTGATGGAAATGACACTTACCTAATTGTCATTCTTTACCCTGCCACATGCGCTCTAACCTTCAAGGTTGTTCCCCATTGCACAAGACCAGAGAGGTCCTCTGTACAACGTGTTCCTGGGTGTGTCCTGGCCAGGGTTTCTTCAGAGCTGGCTCCTCCAGGTGTGCAATTATGGTGGCTGTGACTAAGCTAAGGGGTGTTGTAAGGTTTCTGCAGCTGCCCAAGTGGGAAGTGTGTTTTCAGCATTTTTCTGCTGGGGTTCAAACCTCTGCTGAAGTCAGTTCAGCAAAAGGCAAAACAGGTGAGTTGTTCAGGTACAGAAAAGGGTTACACCCATGCTCCTCGATGGCAGTCTGTTTAATTTGAAACTTGAGCTGTAGGTAATTTCTAGATGATAGTGCTCGCGAGGACTGATCGTCCACCCTGTTAGACAAACAAACCAGTAGCAGAGTACAGAGGAGGTCCTAGAAACATGTGGTTTTCCATCAGTTCAGCTACTGAAAATCCCAACCCCTAACATATTTGGCTAATTCTACCAGGCCTCCTGAAATGGACAATAAAAATGTCGTTGGTGTTGCAGGACAGGCTTGTTCTAGCTAGCTGAGTTAGGTCCTGCCAAAAGGAGGAGGTGAGGGAGGAAACGTGGCGCAGAAGGAAAGGAGTGTTTGGAGTGAAGTAAGACTGAGGCACTGGAGCTGACATACCCAGCAGCACCTGCTGCAAGCAAACCCGGGAGGGATGTTAGGTCTTCCTCTGTGCTAGGATGAGGTCAGCTCCTTGTTTTGGGTTAAAGGTACAATAAGCAGTCTCTAATATCTAAAAGTCCAGAAAATTATTTGCTGCATACCTTTGAATAGGCACTAGTTGTGCAACATTCAGCAGTTGTCTTGAAAAATCTCACAAAAATTTTTTTTTTTTCCTCTAATGACAGCAAATGATATTTTTTGGAATAACCTGATTGTCATCTACATGGCATAAAGAGAATGAAAATTCAGCATATGAAAATTAATAGGATTTTCTTTCCCTGCTGTTCTCTAGAACTTATAGCAGTTGACAATATCAATACTGCAATTCGTAACTGTGATCCTAGTAAAACACTGATTGCACTGATGAAACCGGAGGCGCAGCTGCCTGTTGTTCACTCATTTGCTGCTGCTGTCTATCAGACTGAGCTGTTCAACCTCCAACAACAGAATGCTGTGGTAAGAGTGAAAAGCTTACAACCTGCTCGCTGATGTTATGTAGTCAAACCGTGAAAAGAGCAAAAACATAGCATGTTGTTGTGTAAAATCAGACTTAATTCTCTCGCCGTGGTGTTACGCATTGCATGAATGGTATTGGTTGAATAGGCAATATTGAATCACAGAACTTGTTTCTTGACACACTTTGCTCTGGCTAAGCTCTTGTGTCGCGATAAATCGACTTACATTTTTTAATTGTTGCAAGCTCGTAATGAGGACAAACTCTGTCCTGTATATTGTGTAGAAAAGTAATCCTCTGCTATGAGGGTAAGACCAGAATACATGGGATTGTGGGGTGAAAGAAGGAAAGGCTGAAGCAAATCCAGTAAACTCTACCACCATTGTCGTGTTAACTTGACCTGCCTGTGACCAGGAAATTTTCCAGGCTTTTTAAATTAAGTCCATCCCCTTGATGGTTATCTATACTGTGTAACTCAAATTCGTTACACTGCTTATTTAGCTTCCTGACTGCAGTACGTTATTGTCCTACAGAACTACCTGGCACATGAGGAACTGTCTGTTGCAGTAGAAATGTTGTCAGCTGTTGTGTTGCTAAACCAGGCCTTGGAAAATAAGGACATCCTAATGATAAAGAATCATCTCAGTAACCCATGCATTGGCTTCAGTAATCTGGAAGAAGAAAACTTTCAACGGTAAAGGTCCATTTTGTCTTGTCTGGATGAGACTTGGCAACTTCAGCAAAAGGATAAGTAGGCATTTTACTAGGTGGACTGTCCTGTGTTGTGGCTATGAAGCTGAAAGAGCTGTAAGATAAACATCTGTGGTACAAGTTAGTAAGGGATAACGTGACAATTGCCGAACTAGTTGTGTATCTAAGTATAAGCAATCGCACAACCTCCGATGTTTGAGGGCAGAGGATGTGTGAGGTGCAGGGAAAATATCCTCAGAAAGCAAACAGTAAGATCTGACAAGAATTTTTGCAGACACTAAAACATGAGCCAACTGTCGCTGGAAACTGTTAATCAGTAACCCCTCTGCGATACTGAAAGAAGATCTTTGGAATGAGGTAGTGTTTAATGCCTTGAGGTCCAGTAGGTCCCTTAAACAACAGCTGACCCCTTTTTAGCCTGAGAATTGCAAAGGTCTAAAAAATGTAGCACAGTCCCGCTTGCTAAAAAGCTGAGTACAATGCTGTGGCACATGCGCATGTCCAACACTACATTATAGCCTTCACTCAGCTGCCAGCTTCTTGCATGGCCCGTGCCTGACTTGTAGCAGTACATAGCTGTGAACTCTGCGCTCTTTTGTGTACCTGCAAAAAATATCAGGCAATGCTACGATTTGTGTGAGAGATGACACCCCCAGGAAGCAGGGGAGAGCATGGGGACACAGGCCGGTTCTTGCCTCTTGGGCACGGGTGGTGGAAATCTCCATGTGCTGCTGGAAGGCATTACTAGGCAAAGAGGAGGACATCAGAGGCTGAAGATCTTTGCCAGGCTGCCAGAGGACATGAATCTAAGAGCAGCCCTTGCTAGGTGTCTCAAGGCTGGAAGAAGGGCAGCCGGGATAGGAGTAAGAGGCCAGCGTTTTGGTCAGAGGGAGCAGAATGCCATAAGGTGGAGCAAAATTAATCTGCCACTTGGCCCCTGCTAATGTGAGGTGGTGCTTGTGGGCAAGAGAAGCAATCTTGTAAATATACAGAAATGGGCCCCAAAGTGTGCAAGTGCAGCATTTTTGGCTGGTATTACTGTGACCTGATCTCTAGATTAAGCTGCCAGCCAATAGAAATGAACCACTGGGAATTAGCTGGAGTAGAGAATAAAATAAAATTATATTATGCCATTATGTGAACCTGTGCTGCCAACTGTATGTTGAATATTTCAGGAAGCTTTGATTGCACAATACCAGAAGGAGTACAGTAGAGTTAGAAAAAGTTCACTGGGGCAGACGGTGTTCAATGGCTTTCTACCAGAAGAGATGAACTTGTTAGCAATATGATTCTTAGAAGACAGAATTTAGGGAAAATATGACATAAGTCTGCAAAAGCATGCAGGTTATGGGGAAGGAAGTTGCTAGCTTTTCTTATAACTTTAGTTTTATTTTCCTGTGAGAACTGGAGTGAGAAAAGATTGGGCACTATGAAATATCAAGTTCAAAATTTACATAAGGAACTGCCATCACACAAAACACTTAAGTAGTGGGATTCAGTCCTCCAGAGTATAAGATTTCAAATTAGAGTAGATAAATTAATGGAGCACAACATTTTTTGCAACTATCGAAGTAAGACGTAGCCTCCAGCTTGGGAAGCCCTTAAATGCAGGCTGCTGAATGCTGGAAGGACAAATCGGAGCAGGAAATGATGATTCTCTCCTGTATTTTTTTTTTTCTGGCAACCATTCATTTCTCACACTTCTGCTGGAAATAGAAGACAGGTATTTGATCTGCCATATTGTGGCAGTTCTATGCTTGACTCAGGAATATGAAAATTATTTAACTTATGTATATGTGAGTTTACATTGCTGTGAAAGTTTCCAGCTTACCTTGATCCTTCTAAGAAGAGCAGGCATAAGCTAAAGAGCCTGTGTTTGGAGGACCTTGAGCTTTGGGGAGAGGAGCATCATCTGCCCATGGCCCACCATCCTCTGCACGGGGGTAGCAGGAGGGGGTCCTACCTGATGCTAGGGCAGAAATTCTGATCTTTGACTTAGTGTAGCAAGGAGCTGACTGTAATTTCTCCAAAATGTATCTGTAGTGCCATACAGCAAAGTGTATGTCCAGAGTATGGATCACCATCACCCTGCGTTGCCAAGAAAAGTGCTCTGAATTAGTATACTGCGCCATTTATAACATTTATACAGCACATACTTGCTTTAGCAGGAGAGTTGGACTAGATGATCTCTAGAGGTCCCTTCCAACTCTGATAATTCTGTGATTCTGTGATTTTTTCAGATCCTAAAATGCATGTGTAGAACCAGCAAGGCAGCTTGCATGTCTGTATATTTCTGGCAAGAGATGAGTTTGTCTGAAGTTTATTCATTGGAAAAAATACTAGGCACTAAATGATGGATGATACATGTGACTATGGCACATCATCTTGTATATGGAATACACTTATGTATTTTATATCTTCTTATAGTTATGCTGATACACTATTGTCTATTAAGTCAGAGGCTTCATCTCAAGGCCAAGATTATTTAAGCTGGAATGATATCCAGAACTGCATTGACATGGTTAATATGCAAATTCAAGAAGAAAATGGAAGTAAGTAACTATTCCTCTACATCGCCCACAGAGATGATAGTCTAGTCCTTAGTACATAAATTTTTGTGCTGAATGGCTGTGTACAGACACTCTTCAAGAGAGAAGAGCGTTAAAGAATTTAACACCTGTGGGTCTTTAAATGTTGTTGAAATATTCCTTGTTGTGTTTTGACTGGCTGAAAGATATCTTAAGGTGCCTGACTTCTGCAGCGCTACAAATGCCATGGTTCTGCCCACTTGGCAGTATCTTTCTATGGATGGTCTTGCTTTGGGGATTTTGCAGAAACCGTAAGTAAAGAGCATATTGGGGGATAGGGGAAGAAAAAAACAGGCAGTGTCCTGTGGAAAAGAGGTGGGTTTTTTTTTTTAATGTTTAATGATTTCCAAGCCCTTGTTTTTCACAAGGGAGTTGGTAAGAAGTTATGCAGTGCAATTATCTGTCCCGCTCTTTGTGGTAACTTGATTGCCTGTCTGAGAATAGCTTTTTATGCCCAATTTTTCTAGCATAAATGGATTGCCCTAAAAGGGTGGTGTTGTATTAAATGTCATAGTTGGTCATTTGGGCTTCAAAAATGCTAAAGGACCAAATTTCTCCACTAAACATAGAAGTATGATTTTTTTTTTTTTTTTACACTAAAATTTGAGGCTATCCAGTAATGCCCAGTTTGCTGGAGCAAGGAAAGGAGCAGGCAGCTTTGAGTGCTTGCCATCTGGGAAGCAGTCTGGCATATAGTTTTGAGAGCCTTTGTAAGGTGCAGGCTGTTTCCAGGGTGGCACCAGTGCATGGTGCGTACACCCTCCCAGCATTGCATTGTGTTGTGCGTGCTATTGTTTCACACTGGTAAGAGAAGCTTTATCTTGCAGAAATACTAAACCTGACTGGATTGTTGCTTCCTAAATCTGTTCAAGTGGCTGCCGCAGACCCTGGTGGCTTGCTCGCAACGTTTGCCCTCAGGCAGGGTGGGATGCTGAGCAGCTCATTGGACTTACATCACTCTTTTTGGTCTGAGTCTCTGCAGTCACTAGGAGTGGTAAATGGACCTTAAGAAAGGTGGTCTTACATTAGGACAGTCAGTCTCTGGTACTGAAATAGCTGCACTTGGTTACAGTGATGCTGACCTGGACCTAGGCATGGTTATTTGGGGCGGAGAGAAATGGATGAAGGATGGCCTCTGTTTCCATAAGGAAGCCTGTATGTCTGTGTGGTCCCTCTTTGGTAGCACCCCAGAAAAATTGATCATTCCCAAAGCCTTATGAGGGCGTAGATCTGTGACTCGGCCACCTTGGCTGTGGTGGGTCTGGGAGACGCTTGGTGAGAGAGGGTGCCGGCAGGGATGCCATCCCTCACAGGTGATGGGGAAGCCCTTGGCTGGTGCCTTTCTAGGGAGAAAGTACCCCAGTCAGCACTGTTTGGGGGTAGGAGGAAATTGATTTTAAAGTGTTGAGACCAGTCTGAAGAAAACAAGTTAGAGGTTTTATTAGATACACTGAGCCGTGTTACTTGCTGACTGAAGTCCGGAGTACCACTGGTCTGAACAATCAAGTGATTTCTCATAAGGTCAACATTATTGGATTGGTTATTTAAGGTGAAATTTAAAGAAATGTGGCTAAGTTGTTATGTAACGTGGTAGCTGGGAGGTCAGTATATATGTATTTGTCCAAATCAGGGTTTCAAGTAATCTGGTCTGAAATCACCTGAAAACAAGTCTTTCACCACTGTGAGACAATGTGTAGGTGAACATATTTAGATGTGACACCCAAACTTTCCATAAACTTCATGTAGATACTAGTGCCCTGAAAGTAGAAAAGTCTGTTTCTTTTTTTCGGTAATGATAAATTTGATTTTTATGAAGAGGTAGATTCAGATGAATCTATAGCTGTGGCAGAAAAGAAAACTGTAGCACTAAATGCCCCACATGAATATTTGAGCAGAAATAATTTTAAATCAGCTGCTGTTGCTGCTTCTGCTTTCTTGTACTTGATTTTTCTGTTCTTCATGTTGCTGCTTTGTTTGTAGCTGGTATTGGATAAATTGCATATTTCTTTCATAACTATGTCTTTAACTTTTCTGTTTCATAGGAATCATTGCAATTGGCCACATTAATGAAGCAATTGACCAAGGAAATCCTGAGAAAACTCTAGAAACCCTACTGTTGCCCACAGCCAAGCTCCAAGATGTAAGACCAGTAAATGCAAGGCATTATCAGGATGTTCTGCACCACGCCAAAGCACAGAAATGCAAGGTTAGAGCTCTGGTTGTTACTGTTTGCCAGAACCTAAATGCTAATTCTTTTCACTTAATAATGTGTCCCTATCCTGTTCTTCCAATGTTTGGATCAGCTGTGCCTAAGGGGTTGTAAATAAGCCAATGGCAACAAACTGGCGCTAAGAAATTTTTCACTACAACTCATTCTGACTGGCAAAAGGGATTAATCCTCGGTGTATTAATACTAGGTCATATTCTGCATGTGTGTCATTACTGACTTGACATAACCTTGCTTATTTTTTAATTCTACTAGGTTGCTGCAGGTATTACAAATGTGGGCAGCAGCAGCCCTGACATAGTCGTGAATTTGTGCGAGGATCTAGTTACTAGTCTGTGTTGGGCAGGTAGTTACAGTAGATAGGAATTTAGGGTTTTGCCAGAAAGGAGTCATAGTCATGCTGAAGGAGTCATGATGTTCCTTAACAAACCTCTGGGAAGTACTTTGAGGAGTCTCAGTTACTTAAATCTGGTGTTTTGTAGTAGTGGAGTTTTGTACATATTTCCATTCTGACTTTATCATGCAAGAACACACTGGCCATCTTGTATGTGCCTTCGGTTTAAACCTATCTCAGCAGGATACTGCTGTCTGCTTCCCCAAAAGCAGTGCCCTGCTTAGCGTCACAGCTCAGGGAAGCATAAACAAAGATCAGCCTAACAGCTTGCAGGATGTGACTGAACACAAGATTAACTAAAACTACTAGCACAGCACTTAAAATATCCAGTGTTTGGAAAAGATGCTTAAAATTCATATAATGTGTTCCTAAGGTAATACGGTCAGCTGGAGAAAGTCCCTGAACTTTGGCTTCTGGAAATATCTTCCAGCTATCTTGCCATCTCCCCTGTGGTACCCACTGTGAAACAGTGCGTTTCCGCAATCCACCGTCAGAGCTTTCAAAAGGTGTTTGCACATCCCGATTTCTTGCTCGGGTTCCCAGGTAAAGGCTGGCTTCACTCAGCCCTGGATCCTGACGAGCCTCCTACCTGGCCATGCGTGCTGGGGAGGGTTTAGTGCATGCTGACTACTTTACCTGTCCTGGCAGGGTCAGGCTGGTTATTTGCGTGCAGAGAGTGCCTGTGCAGGTGGTGGCTGCACAGTGCTGGCCGAGGACATGCCAGACCCGTTCTGCATGCGTAGCGAGCTGGGGTGTCCCCAAGGCAGAGACCTACATCCCACAGGCCCCCAGCGTGCCCGCACACAGCAGCCCTGCTCTGGGTCACTCCTGCCGGCTGCCACCGCGCTCCCCAGGTGCGAACCCAGTGCCTGCTCCTGTCCCTGTGTGAATGTGCTGATAGGAAATGAACGGGTGTCTCTAAGTCTTGGAACACAAGTTGTGCAATCGCTTTGAAATCTCACTCATCACTTTGAAATCATCTCACTTGTGATGTTCCTAGAGATTTCCGCTGGCCGTTCTGTCCTGAGGTATTTTGGTTTTGCATCCTTTTAGCAATGGCTTAAAACATCTCTGAACAGGAGCGCTGCTCCTGTTTAGGAAGAGAGCAAGACAGTGTACTACTATATGTGCTCCCAAAAGAAATACTCAGATGCGTTAATCTGGTTTACTCTCTAAGCTGGTCAATCACATAGACATCACCACTCTTTACCTAAAGATATGACTTAGATTGAACTTTCCTTAAAAAAAAAAAAATCCAAACAGAATTGAAAAGACAGCGCGATGTCTAAAGTCTGTCTATTCTCTTCTTTTTCTGAGTCCTGTTTAAAAAGCAGATCTGCCTTTAATTGTATTTAGCATGTTTTAAGAATGGGCTGTCGTAAAAGGAAGTATTTGATTTACAAGGATCAGATAGGTCTGCCTGTGAACTTTCTGTGCTCCCCAGCATCTGGAAAAACATGTGGGTCAAACCTGCTTGCTGCCTGCTGTCACATCCCTGGAGCTGTGGCAGCTTTGGAGTAGTCTGCGCCCAAATCTCCCAGTACCCAATACAGGCCTTAATCTCAGATCACACCTACTTGTTACTTGAAATTGGAAACGCAAACCTGGAATTTATTTATAGCTGTAATCTTAAACCACAGCTTCTCACAGTTCTCAAGGCCATTTCAAACCAAGTGTATTCAGGTCCCAGTGAAGAGAAACCCTGTCTTTAGGGAGTGATTGTAGAGACCTGAAAAGTGGAACAGATGTGCCAAACTCTGAAATGGTTCCTGTGTTATTTTATTTTTTCAGTGATAGGCACACAGGTTTTACAGTTAGGTCCACGTTTTTGTATTTACAATAGTTGTATAACATCTGGATTAGTTTAAAGTTATCCTTAAAATCTGTTCTTGTGCATGTTGAGGGAATGGCATGATTAAAACTAACAAATTCCTTGAAGACATTTTCCAGTGCAAATGTTTTTATTTAAGTAAAGTTTTTTACAATACTGTTATCAAACTGATTGAAAACATTTTTTCTCATCACTCTTAGGTGCTGCAGTTACAAATATAAAGGCCAACCACTGAGCTCATTTTCTAGGAACTTATACTCAGTATATATGTAGCTTTTGAGTTTCTGTAAATGCAAAAGCTGACCCTTTGCTTTACTAACATGGACCATCAATCATAACTAGCTTCAGTATTTGTAACACTGTAGGTATTTCCTGTGAGGATGTGGAAACAGAGGATACTACAAAATAGCTTCCCTGTTTTGCTTACCGAGCAAGAATAATGCATGCCTGGATTCACACTGATAAGGGTTAGCTCCCAGCAATCCCAGTGAGCTAGAGGAGTGCAGGCGCTGGCAAAGTGGAAGAACAAGTCTCTAGTGCAAAGCTGGTTAAGCAGCCTCACAGGAGATGCTGCCTTGGAAATCTCCAGGCTCCGTGTCTGTGGCTGTAGACTTACTGTTCCTTGAACCTATGGGGACTCTGGCTCTTTATTCCCAACATCCAGGGCAGTATTTGCTCTTGGCTATGTGACAGGGAGCTTCTGCAAAGCTCGACAGCTCCTGGGCATGTAGAAAGTGCTTTTACTTGTTCCCACTGGGCCAAAAACTTGTATTCACATCACTGTTCCTGCAGTGACTGTGGGCTGAGAGCTAATTTGAAGTATTTGGAAATCATGAATGGGCCTCAAAGTGCTGTTCTGGTATTGATTCCTCTTCTGGTGTTCAGAGGCTGTGGTGACTAATATTCTGGTTTCTTCTCCGTGGCCATGAATGTGATCTTCTCAGAAGGAAATTAAGGTGCAGAGACACTTCCCTGAATCTAGGTTGCAACAGATGAACAGATGCTGCAATACACATGGTAAAATTACAGAGCTGGAGAAGCGTATTTCTGAAGGCGTTCATTGTGTGGTGTATGGAAGAAAGTAAATTTTACTGAGGTTGTATTTTTTAACATTTCTTGACTTTTTAGTTGTTGCACCTGAGGTTGGCTGCTGCCTGGGTTAATACTATACAAAATCATAATTCCAATAATATAAATATAGAACTAAATTCATTTTTCTCTGTATATTTTAACCATTGTTAGATAAGTATTGGATTGACTTCTAATTTTCGACATCAGAAAATAAAGGAAAGGATCAAGACAACTGTTTAAACTGCTAAGGCATAAAGCAATTAGATAAAAAGAATACAACCCATCTGTGTTGTAATAGTAATAGTTGATGTGATGGATAATAAGGATGATATTGCTTGGCACAAAGCAAATAGCAAAGATGGTAAGGATCAAGAGACTGACTTTAACGTACCAAAACCATTCATGAGTCTTGAGTGTTCGTATAATTGAAATGTAGCAGAAAACGATAGTTGCAAGAGGTATTAAAAACCCAAAGATAGCTAAAGAAACATAGTAGTAGAACTGGAAGGAAGATATTGTTTCACAGGCGTTGTGCACATCATGGCAAGTATAAATGTCCAGTTGTTTTACATAATAGCTTTGCTGCATTATGCAAAGCGGGAGCATGTACAAGAAGACGATGGTCCACACGGTAGCGCAGACCGCGATGGCGTAGGCACGCTTCGGCAGGCTCTTGTAGGTGAAGGGGTGAACGATGGCCACGTAGCGGCTGACACTGATGCATGTGAGCAGCAGAATGGAGCAGTACATGTTGCCGTAAAACACCGCAGTGGTAGTTCGACACATCATTTCCCCAAAAATCCAGTTGTTACCGTTGATGTGGTATGCTATTTTGAAGGGCAGCATGATGCAGAAGAGCAGATCTGAAACCGCCAAGTTTGTGTAGAGGATGGCAGTGCACACAGACCGGATCCTGAAGAGCAGCATCCACAAAATGATGGCATTAGAGGGTACACCCAATAGAACAGCACTGAGGTAGACAGAGGGTATTAGCTTGGTGCTCAGAGAACTGGTCAGGTACTTCAGCGTAGTGTTGTTCACTTCTGTTAAAGTGGAGTCATTTGACTTTTTTGAAGAGCATTTGTGTTCTCTGATATGGACAGTTGTTGTTTCCCCTTCTATAGCATAAGGGGGGATATAATCGTAGTCTCTTGCTGAAATTCCACGGAAAGTCTTGATAAGAGACACAGTTTTAACTGCAGAGCCATTCAGTGAAAATTCTGAAGCTTAAAAAAAAGTTAAAATTCTTAAAAAAAAATAAAAAAGGCAAGCTATTTGATTAGCAATATAATTCACCTTCAGGTACAGAGAAAGGTAAACATCTCCATGTGAAAAGCAATATATGTTTAAAAGATTTGGTGGTATTCTCCTTTGCTTTGGGTGTTCATATCAAGTGTACTCAAGGACAATCTTCACTTGTATTTGTCATCTCAGACCCAACCTTGAAAATTTAGCATTAATTTAGTATTAAGCTGATCTTTCTGCATTTTGCATGAGTTCAGTAATCTTTGGCAAAAAATATCAGACACTTGTGTAATGTTTATTACCTGTAGAGGGTTTTTCCCAGTAGTAGCAATGTTGGTAATTCATTTTATAAGCAGCAGCCTTGATCTGGGCTTGATCAGAATTTCCAAAGCAAACAGCGGTACTATCCTTGTCACTTCAGGGATGAAATGAATGGCTGCAAAAGATGCAAAAAGCCCTGTCTTGCCTAACACAGGCTGAAACTTTCAAAGTAGAAAACTGAAATAACCCTCAATTTTTTGGTGTCATATATCAAATAATTGCTATTCTTCAGCTTCTGACTAAAGCAAACCAGATCTTTTCAGATTCTCATGTGCGAGGAAGGGTAGTTAGTCCTGGGAACTGAAAACAAATGCTTGGGCTGATATTAGATCAAATTTATTGCTAGGTGAATAACACTTTTAATGCAGCAGGAAAATTTATAGTGAGTAAATATTGTTAGCATGTGGCAAAGCCAATGGTGCCACTTTTATTAGTGCCTGTTTGTCAATCTTTAGTAGAGAATGTGGAGACTTTTCCAGATGAAACACAAATGTGTTCAAAATACTTTCTAAAATCTGTGTAATTTATTTTGTCATTTAAAAACTTTCTTAGCTGTGTTTAATGCAAAAAGACAATGTAAAGCTTAGAGCATGCGTCTTGAATCTGGAATTCAGAAGTGAACTGAAATTTGGATGAAAACCTGAGGGTTTTTCTTTTATTCTTCCATACTGGAATTAAATAAGGAAAATAGTTTTAGCAATGTTTACAGGCATATTTATGGTAGAACGTCTTGAAATTATAACTAGTAGACTACATCCCTTGTAGTAATTTTCTGGATGGTTAATCCAGAAAATTAAATGTAGTCATTCTTTAAAAGACATACATGTGCATGCGCGTGTATATGTATATTTATAAAATAGCTTTTAAAAATTAGTTTGGTTTGAAAACAGCTTTAATTCTAGTGGGGGTGGGGAAAGGGCTTATTATTTGATCATTTCCTTTAGTCATTTTTGTCACAATAGTTATCTGAGCATTTCCTTCTAATAGCACCATCTGTGAAGTCATAATTCTGTTGAACATTTTAAAGCAGAAAGAACAAGACTCTACAGGTTTAAGATTATCACATCGCTACAGAAATACTAGAGAAATGATGCATCTTCTGTAAGTGCAGAAAGATCCCATAAATAAATTTCCTTACAGAAAGTGACTGGGGGGGAGGTAAGGTGTCACTGAAACAGAAGAATAAAAATCTGCCTTTAGTGAGACTTCCCAGAGTTGAGTTTTCTGTAATGATGCACGTACGACAATTTAAGCTGGCGAAGCGCCATCATTATCAAAAAGCTCATGTTATTGACTAAAATATGGAGTAAATACCGAAAGGAGGACTCACCTGTTGTGAAAAGACTGGAGGTAAGAGAGAGCAGTCCAGTGAAAAGCAGTATCTTCATTGTAGTACGAGAAATCCAGCTAGCCAAACAACGGTGCCGTTCTATTTCATCTCAAGAGGCGTTTTGTGGGGGATCTTTTTCCCCTCTGTAAAGGACTAAAGAATGATTGATCTTTCCTCCAGAAGCATCCTGTAGGCATGAGGTTTATGGTAAGGAGCTAGTTTGTTCTTTGTCTACTACAGCAAGAGGGTGTGACGTATCCAAATATGCACACATGACTCAGTTTCAGCCTCTGCCCAACACAGAGATAAAATTGCTTTACAGCAGCAGTTTAACTCCTAATTTACCACAAGCCCAAAGCAGAAGGTGTGGAGGGGGGGTTCTACTGGAATTTGTACATACAGATATTTGGGGTAGAAAGGTGGGTTTTGGAAAAATAAAAGGCTGTGTTTAGTAAATCCTCAAGGGTCTCATCCACAGACCGAAATGCCATGTCGCTGAACTCTGTACGCTCCTCAAGGGAGGAGCCAGGCTTGGAGAAGAGTGCGGTGATGTGGGTTTAGCAAAGGTGAAAGCAAGCTGCGCATGCAGACATGCCTTAAGAAAACCGTGCTCTGGTTTGCCTTCTACCTCCCTTCCCGCTGTTAGCCGTCTGTGCTCCTTCCATCCGGCTGCTGGCTCCGCTCAGACAGTTCCCACCCCTCCACAGCCTGCAGCCTCTAAAACCTTTCCCCTATTTTCATCTGCTGTTTTGTTGATCCCTTCCTTTTTCTCTGCCCGGCTTTTTTTTTTTTTCTTCTCTTGAATGCCAAATAACAATGGTTTGCTTCAGCAGACAAAACTAGCCCCAAGTCTTGGTCTGGCTCCCAAGCTAGCAGCAAGGCTCAGCATAAGCTGTACTTGGCTCCAGAGCAGTATTTGCATCTGTTCTTGTATTTAGTGTGTAAAAGCTGGACACCAGATAAGGAAGTCTTTTCAGTTTCTCAATCCTTTTCTCAAAATTGTCAGCTGTAGTTTCAGAATTTAGTACTCACTCTCTCTCAAGTGTTAACTCTAACTTTTTTATTAGAAAAACTTGTGGTATGGGCTCACCGTCATGTGATTGCCTGACACTACGTGATTTTATTTAGATGTTCTGCTACCTTGTTTATATATGTGATGGAAACTGAAGAGTCTGTCTTTAGTGTTTTTTACCCTGTTTTCTCTTTGTAATTTCTGCAGATTTATTGGATTTTTGGCCTGCAGCTGGGCACAAACCCGGGGATATTCATTGCGAAGCTGTTTCTTTGTACTGTTTTAGCTTTAACAAGTTTCTGGGGTTTTTACCTGTAGTATTTGTGTGTACATAATCCTAGATCTTTATCAAATCACTGCATTCCAGTTTGTCTCATCATTAATCTGTCATAGACCTGGCACTCCTGTTTCCTCTTGAGAATGAATTTTGTTCCCCCACCTACTGGATTAGATTTTGGATGTCAGTTTAGCTCCGAAACCCCGTTTTCTCAGCTGAAGTGTTGGTTTGTCTGTGAGCCTGGGCAGCAGGAGCAGGGTTGGTTAGTGGGGATGCTGAGCCCACTTTCCTTCACCTTCTATTTTAAGTTGGGTTTAATGTCATACACTATTAACCTGTAGGAAGAGTGAGACCTGCTCTGCTGCTTAATTCCTGAAATGTTCTCCACCTGAACTATGTCATCATTACCAAACCTGAGCTGTCTTTCTATGTCAGTTTTCGCTGTTATTTTCTGAGTAAT
Organism: Vanellus vanellus; assembly: GCF_965231255.1. Lineage (NCBI taxonomy): Eukaryota > Metazoa > Chordata > Aves > Charadriiformes > Charadriidae > Vanellus > Vanellus vanellus. The sequence continues at coordinate 61,750,937 of NC_138908.1, forward strand.
GTGTACTCAGGTGTACATGTGGATTCTTTCCAAATAAGGGATTCTGAAAGAAAGTCAACTTCCTGCAGTCTTCCGCTTTGTGCTCTTTATGCACGATCACAGTGCTGCCTGATAATGTGTGATTTTATTTGACACTGAGATTACTTTGCCTGTGCATCATGGAAATGAAAATGTTTCTAGCTGCACTCAACTTCTACTGTTCTTTAACAGGATGGCATCTTCTGTTCATGAAAACTTTCAGAGCTTTGTATTTGAACAGGAGTCTATTCGAGTCAGTAAATAGAATATGGATATGGTTTATTGCTGGTTTTAAGCAGTCAGATTCTTTTTAGTGTCCAAGGGCTTCAGGAGAGGAGATTGTATACTGGAGCTCTATCAGTATGTTCAGACAAATTTTGTTATAGTTCATTTTTTTCAAGGCTTTTCTCTACCCTTTTTCCAGGAATCGCAAGATGAATCAGCGCTTCTGTGGCTGGATGAAATACAAAAAGGAATCAGTGATGCCAATAACAATATAAAAGAGGCGGCGATCTGTAAGCATTAACCTGCATTTGCATTGCTCTTGTTTTTTCTTAGTCTTAAAAAACCTGAAATTGGTAATTTATTTTTTCCACTTCAGGAAAGTGTGGCAGCCCTTTAAATACATCAAAAGAAACAAATGCTTGTTCTTTTACATTCTGAAATTAGGGTGGCTTAGATCTCCAGCGGTGGTGCTGGCTTTATCTAAAGTGGTAATCCTTAAGGCTTGGCTAATAATTTAGTGGATTTGGTTATGTAAGGTTAACATCGTGACCAAGATTTCTAGTGTCAGTGTATCTTTACATAGCTGGCGAAACGGAAGGATATGTGAATGAGAAGGGATATACCGTTGAGGAGCTTATTTTGCTTATATAAGACTAAAATCTTGATGCATGTTGTAAGAGCAAATTCTTATACGTTTACAGCCTTGCTTATTCCTGTTTTATTATTATGTCTTTTATTGAGTGCTAACAAACAAAAATTAGGAATTTTTTAACTTTAAAAGTAGTGTAAAAAGAGCGTTCAGGCTTTTTGGGTAAGTGCATGCTCTTCCAATCTGCAAAGAGGAAGAAATCCAAAGGAAAAATTCTGGGGCTTATTCCGTCAGAGCATCATGCACTGAATGCACTCAACACCTTCTGTCCAAGTTTGGATTACATACAGTAATTTTAGAAAAATACCCATAATACGTCATGTACTTTGGCAAGTAACATAGAACCAAGTGTAGTTGGGTGTATGGGGCACACTGGAGACCATGGTGGTGTCTCAACCTCGGGTGAGCGGGGACCAGCCGAGGCCGTTAGCTTGGCATTGGGTATTGGTTCACGTTCTGCTTGACTTGGCTTTGGGTGAGTCAGTGTCGCCTTCTTTTGCACCCTCAGAGTTGTGAATACAACTGCTGAAGTCGGTGCATTCCTGCAGCACTGCGTTCAGCCTTCGTTAGCGCAGCAGCCTCTTTGCTTACAGGCAGGCTATGTCAGTAGTTAGCGCTTGGAAAGTTGTGGGTGGAAGAAAACAAACACAGCCAGCTATTACAAAATCTTCTAACCCTGCCACAGAAATATTGTATCTAGCATTACTGTTAATTTAGAATGTGTTTAATCAATTAATACAGTCTTAATGTAACCAGCCAGATACAATGAAGACACTTGAAGTATTTTTGTAGGTGACGCATCTGGAGCGAAAAGCACCTGGCTTGTGTTTTCTGAGACAGGGTCAGATGCACACGCATTGTCTCAACTGAGCAACTGTACTCAGGAGTGCTGATACCTTCTTTTGTGAATAAAAACTGCTTCCCGTCAATGCCACCCAGAGGCACATGAGGAAACATCTGAGTGCAGAGAAGGGAAGGAAATGCATAGTTTATAAACAGATGTAAGTTAAAGCTAAAAAGCAACTTGAAAACATCCTCATTTGGGTCCACTGGTGTAAAAGCATTAAGAACACATCTCATAAATGGCCTGAAGAAATTAGCACAGCATTATCCATATGCCAACACAATCTTGCTAACAATTGGCCACTGCTCCATCCACTAGCTAGTTGTTGTAGTAAAATCTTTTCATAGAATCAGTGTTTGTAGTAAATGCATGGATTTTCACAATCACATATGATCAGTAGAACTGTTTTTAACAAGTCAGTTGTGGAAATAACTACTAATCTCCTGTACTTTGCCCTCTGGGCTGAAGAGAAGCAGTGTCAGCACAGCACATTCTTCAGAGGAACTCTAAGGTTTTGCAGCTAAAAACTGAGATTTGAAATTTCCCCACAGCACAGGACCTGATAGTTCCTATAACAAACACATCCTGTCTCAGGAAGTTAGCATGTTGTGTTCACGTAGTCTGAACTTAAAGTTCAGCTTGATCACAGCTTGGAAATAAACTTTCATTTTGATCTATCTCAGAGATGCTATTTTTGAAAGGCAAACAAATCCCCACATCCCATTCCAAAACTTTTGCAAGGCAGTCAAAGATTTATTTTTTCAATCAGAACAAAGTGTATTTCTGAGATTGCGGCAGTAATGGCAATCAAATAAGCAGTAAAATAGGAGAAAGTACTGACAGCTGTACTGAAAGAATCTTGATCCCTTCCAAATTTATTTTTACGCTTTATACATATTAAATATTACAGTATTGAAATTTTAAGAGACTTTTACAAACACTCCTCCCTATCAGTAGAGGATTCTGTATCTTTTATCTTCACTTAGGAAGACTTGTTCAGTAAATGCTGGTGTGCTTCCTAATTCTTTGTGGTGTTCGCTGTGCAGTTCGCATCACCTTGCTTCACTTCTTGAATCAGTTCAACTATTGTACTCCTTATCTAAGTGGAGGACAAAATGAAATTGGCCAAATATCAGCTGTAGAGCCTCCAGAAATAGACACCAATACCAACCTTAATCGTTCACAGCAAGAGTCTGTCTTTCAAAGCAGGATCTGTCAGGAGAGAGTCCACGTTATAGGAAAAAGCTGATCTTTGGCCCTGTTGAGAGTTCAGGCTTATCACACCAGACAGCTGCATCTTTGTTTATGATAGCTGTTTGAAGACAGGATGGGTGCAGAGAAGAGCCTTTCACAGTATTGATGCATCCCAACAGCTGCAGGAGGGGACTGGAGCCCACAGTTCTCCTGCAGCTGGGAATGACTAAGCTCTGTTTAGGTCATAATTTTACAGGGTTCACGTGACCCTTCTTTAGAGCAACAGCCACAGTATTAGACCTACCCTTGATCAAGGAGGATCGTGTTAGAGATCACCCCTGATGGGATGCACCCACGAGTGCTGAGGGAGCAGAGAAAAGTTATTGCAAAGCTTCTCTCCATCATCTTTGAAAGGTCACGGAGAATAGGAGAGGTGCCTGAGGACTGGAAGAAAGCCAATGTCACACCAGTCTTCAAAAAGGGCAAGAATGAGGACCTGGGAAACTACAGGCCAGTCAGCCTCACCTCCATCCCAGGAAAAATGATGGAACAGCTCATTCTGGATGTCATCTCTAAGTGTGTAGAGGAAGACAAGGTTACCAGGAGTGGTCAACATGGATTCACCAAGGGGAAAGCATGCTTGACCAATCCGATAGCCAGTCATGCCATCATTGAAGGCTGGGTAGATGAGGGGAGAGCAGTGCACATTGTCTACCTCAACTTCAGCAAGGCTTTTGACACTGTCTCCCATAACATCCTCATAGGTAAGCTTAGGAAGTGTGGGTTAGATGAGTGGACAGTGAGGTGGACTGAGAACTGGCTGAATGGCAGAACTCAGAGGGTTATAATCAGCGGCACAGAGTCTAGTTGAAGGCCTGTAAATAGCAGTGTTCCCCTGGGGTCAGTATTGGGTCCAGCTTTGTTCAACATATTCATCAAGGACCTGGATGAGGGGACAGAGTGTACCCTCAGCAAGTTTGCTGATGACACAAAAGTGGGAGAAGTGGCTGACACACCAGAAGGCTGTGCTGCCATTCAGCATGAACTGGACAGGCTGGAGAGTTGGGTGGAGAGGAACCTCATAAAATTCAACAAGGGCAAGTGTAGGGTCTAGCACCTGGGGAGGAATAACCCCCATGCACTGGTACAGGTTAGGGGTTGACCTGCTGGAAGTCAGCTCTGCAGAGAGGGACCTGGGAGTCCTAGTGGACAAGTTGACCATGCAATGTACCCTTGTGGCCAAGAAGGCCAGTGGTATCCCAGGGCACATTAAAAAGAGCATGGCCAGCAGGTCAAGGGAGGTTATCCTCCCCCTCTACTCTGCCCTGGTGAGGCCATGTCTGGAGTACTGTCTCCAGTTCTGGGCTCCCCTGTTCAAGAAAGACAAGGAACTGCTAAAGAGAGTCCAGCGGAGGGCTACAAAGATGATAGTGCTGGAGCACCTCTGTTATAAGGAAAGGCTGAGATACCTGGGTCTGTTTAGCCTGGAGAAAAGACTGAGAGGGGATCTCGTCAATGCTTATAAATATCTAAAGGGCAGGTGTCAAGAGGATGGGGCCAGACTCTTTTCAGTGGTGCTCAGCAACCAGCACAAGCTGGAACACAGGAAATTCCACCTCAATATGAGGAAAAACTTCTTTACTTTGAGGGTGACAGAGCACCAGAACAGGCTGCCCAGAGAGGTTGTGGAGTCTCCTTCTCTAGACATACTCAAAACTCACCTGGATATGTTCCTGTCCAACCTGCTCTAGGTGAACCTATTTTAGCAGGGGGTTGAACCAGATGATGTCTGAAAGTACCTTCCAACCCCGTGATTCCATGATTCATTAATCACTAGCATTTCAATGGAAAGGAATAATTTCTGATGAATTTAGTTTTTTGCCTACTAAGCATTTTTCTTACATTTTCCTTCAAAAGTACATGCATAACTAAAGATGAGAAAAAGTCAGGCAGCAGGGGACCTACAGAAACATCTCATAGCTAGACTGTGTGAAGCACTGCTGTGGGATGCAAAGGTAGCCAGGTTCACTTAAGCCAGTATATAATGTATATGTTCTAGCCATACATCTATTCACTTGTTCCTCTGTGCATGGATTTCAAATTTAGATGTGAAGGAACGGCATTAAAGACCAGAGCAGCAGTTTCTAAAGCAGCATATACCTCTAGCATGTAAGGCACTTTGAAGTGATGTGTGTTGCTACATGCTGTCAGGTGTGGTGGTATCAGCTCCTTCGGTGATGGTGGGACCTGCACAAAGCAAAGGATGCTTAGGAAGTCCTGAATCACAGTATGGGAAAGGTGTTATAACCTCAAAGTTTGAAAATGCTTCATAGCATCACCTCTCGGGGCACTTTTATGTGCTGTGGAAGCAAATGTTTCATCTCAGGCAAACTCAAGAGCATGAATTTGCTGCATTAGCTTTAAACAAGCTCCCAGGGGGAGAGGAGAAGAAAGGGTCACTTCAGGATCCCAACTTGTGACACTTAGTGTTGCAAGACTTTGCTCAAGGCAATCAGCTTATTCCCTTTTTGTACAGTAAAAGTGAATGTTAAGGTTTACAGCTTGTAACCTAAGGACTTCATGCATGTCTAGAAGGCTTCTGTGTGATCAGCAGATGATGGCTTGTCTGTTTGGGCAGGCTGGGGGTAGGGAGGAGGAGGGGGGCAGGTAGCTGCCATCCTCAGCCCCTGCCCTGGCGTCATCTGCTGTGTCACTTGATGGAGGAGCAGCTATGCCCTCAGACCACTCTCAGTTGTGCTGTGGCTGCATCCCAGCCTGGGCGGAGTGCACGCATTCTATCTAACAAGCTTGCTGTTCTCTGAAATACTTGTTCTTACAAGCATGAAGGAGGCTAAAAGTGGGTGAAGCACTGAACCGCTGCGTATGTCATGATGTCTGTGTGTGCCAGCCTTAGAAGTCCATTATCAAAGTTGCTGGAGGCTAGAGTTGTGGGTACATAGAGTAAAAACCACTTAATTTTCTACGTCATTATTTTACCCTAGTGGCTGTTGGAACATCAATGATTAACAAGAGCTTGGAGAAGGGTGATTCACAGCCAATCCTGATGATACTGCAGTCCAAGTTTGGATTACGAGTCATTCCTGAGTGTGCTGAAACCTACTTCAGGAACCTCTCTGAAGCCAAGAAGCTGAAAACTAGAGAAGGTAAAAACTTTCCTGAACAGGACAGTTCCACATGTCCATATCACCGAGGCAACTGGAAAACTAACCCAGAAAGCTTACCTAAAATCATTGTAAGCTGAGGAAGGCAGTTGCTGGTTTTAAATCATTTGAGAAATGTTATAGTTGCCCAAGTGCTTTTGACGTGATGTGTGCAACAGTTCAACATCATCCAGACCGTAGTACCTGCTGACAAATGAGTCTAGCTATTTCCATAGTCTAGCTAAGACTTTCTAGAGTCTCAAACTAGCCTATGAGTGAATTTAGGGCAGCTTCTCTGTGACTGTCAATAGACTTGTCCATCCTCTCAGAGAACCATATTACTCTGATTTTTTAAATATTTTTTGTCTGTTAGCAGATGCAGAGAGGGGTTAGGCTGCACGCTTCAGCCGTACAGGTTATTGCCAAATATCAAGCCAGGCTCTGTTAGAGTGTGCCCACAGCTCATTTATGATCCCTGTGCAGTGTCAGAGCAGCAGGCATCAGCAAAAGATGGGGATAAAATCTGCCCACAGTAAGAGGATGAGATATTTTGACGTTTTAGAGCTGCAAGCTGGTCACAGCTAATGCAGCCAAGATTAGCAAACAATTTTATATATATATATATATAAAAAGTTACTGTCAATGTAGTACACTGTCTTGCAGTAGATGGTCATGTTTCATCCTGCAACACGAGTTTTGAGAGCGCATTTTGCACCACTGACCTTATCAGCTTCACCTTGGGGCCTCTTGTCCATGAGGAAATGAGGCTTTTCCTGCCTGTCAGGATACAGCCTTGTTTACCAAGGCACTAAACAAGAAAATTATGTGGATATAGGAAATGTCCCCTGTGAGCTAAGTGCCAATAAGGCTAACATTTGGCCAGAAAACAAGAACATTTTTTTTATAAACACTGTCTCAGTTTCACTTTTGTGAGTGAAGATGGAAGACGTAGCACACGCTGTTTCAGGAGCAAGTACTAACTTGACATGTTAGGGTTTGGAGAGGTGGGCAGCGGATCTGTACTAACCTCATAACTGTTTCATTCTAGAAGAACAATCCTGATCCACCTAACAGGATATTTTGAAAGCATCCTTACTTAAAAACTAGCCCAAGATATATAGTGACTTTGCACATAAAATGTCTTCATAGCAAATGTAGAGGTGGGAAAAGGGTAGGGAGAGCTGTAATAACAGGGCACAAATGTGTACTAATGGTATGTATTGCTTTTAGATTCGAATGAAAGTCCATGGATTAAACTTGTAATGAAAAACATGTATGATTACTATTACAATGTGGACACTGAGGAAGGTACCTGTGTTGCCCCTGAAGGAGTTGTACCAAAAACTTCATGGTTAACTGGTGAAGAAATCCAGGTAGGTGGCTGAAACCTTTGCTTTTATTGCAAATGTAGCATAAACATTTGAGGAAGAGAGTTAGACATGGCAATATCAAGGGAAGAAGCTGTGCTGGGTGAGTCTGGATATCACTTTAGCTCAGTATCTGCTGCTGACAATAGCAGCAACTTAAGTCTAAGCAGACAGCGGTAGCACAGCCTCTGGTCTGATGTCTGACAATGATTCAGGGACTTCCTAACTGGAAGTTAAAGCATTCCTTTTAGTGACCACGAGCAGATACCGACAGAGGAAAGTCTGATTGCTTTCATATCCTTTTTTTTTTTTTTTTTGGATTTCACATAGGTCTGTGACAAGGAATTTTGTGATGTATTTGGGGGCAGGTGGAAGCACCATTTTATGTTTAAAACTAATCATCTGACAGCATTCTGCTATCTCCAAGTTCAATAGGATGAGTGTGATGCTTAAACTCCCTTACTGTAGAGGTTTTGCATTTGCATGAATTACAACTTAAAACAAAGTAGGCCACACAAGTACAACTTCTGGGTTTTTTTTATTCTGAGGCAGCCCGTCCGGGTTATAGGTTTACTCTGCTGCACAAACAGCTCAAGTGACAGTGTGGTCCTTCTGAAATTCTGACTGCAGCAATATTTGTGTGCTTCTCTGTAGAGAGCTCCCTGATTCAATTAGTATTTCTAGATGTCTGACTTTTACAAAAAAAAAATTGTGTTAGGAAAGCAGAACTCTCCTAAAGTATATATATAAAAAAAACCTTTCTCAAAATGGCTTATCTAGCTGCATAATTGAGGCTTGAAAGGAGTTCAGTTATCCTGCATAAAAAATTCAGTGGTAGCAAAGTAGCTCTTCCTATGGATTAAAATCTAGGGGTAAATCAGAGGGGCTCGGATAGGATGAACATAAGCTGTACAGATGATTAAGATAATAGGGACCAAATTCCAGGATGGTTTTGGCTTGAGTTTTTTTGCTTTTAAATGACCTTTTTCCATGATCTCTTAACAGAACATTGTCGGGCAAGTTACAGCAGATTACAATCGAGAGCAGCTGTGGCTTGCTAATGAAAATCTGATTGTTCGGCTGCAAGCCCGAGCAAGGGGATTCTTAGTCAGAAAAAATTATTGGGAAAGAAAAGCATACCTTCAAAACCAGGAACCATCTGCCATCAAAATACAGGTATTCTTCTAGAACAAGAAGGTAACATGGCTTGGGCAACTTTCTGCATGTGATAGGTGATGTGGCTGATTACTACCACTGATAGAATAGGTCTGTCTCCCTGTTTTCATTAGCAGCAGTTCAAAATTCTACATCTGCAAATATGTCCCTGTCCACATCGGAGTAATTATGCTTTTAAATAGCAAATACACAGTTTTAAAAGAATGGATCATATCCACGTGCAGTCTGAGTTACTTCAGTGGGAGAAGCTCAGAAATACATAGCCCTGGCTTTATTCTGAGGTGCTCAGGTTTTGCATGGTACACCTAACTATGCACAGTACAAGATCAGAAGATATTTGTTGAGTATCGAAGCAAAAATTCTTTGGCAAAGCATGACTTAAGAAATACATTCCTTTCTAGACTATACCCACTGGGAAGTGGTTTGCTCCTGCTCCATGAAGTCATAGCTGGGTAGGGAGTGGCAGCCACCCTAGTGTTCTTGGGCTCTGGCAGTATTTCTTGGATGTCTTCAGTTTGCTGGACTCTGAAAGGAGTATAAAGGAAACTTTCTGCTGAGGGTGTGAACATTGGCAAATGCATGCACACTGGTTTTAAATGGTGAAGCAATTTATTCCAGTCTTGAAAAATAAATCAATCAACACTCCCCGCTCCCAAGAAAAAGAATATAGAAAAATATACAACTAATTTTCTTAATCTATGGTAACTTATTTATCACCATGAATCGTTAAATTACCTTTACCACTAGCTGCTGTGTTTGGGATTGACTTTTCATTTTCTGGCATGGTGTCTGAGCCCAGTAAAGGACTGTACTGTTCTTTGAGGAATTCAGGGTCTGTGAACAGGTTCAAAAATATGGAGAAATGTAGGTAAATAAAGTCCTCTGTTTTATATGGGCATTAGAACAGAAATTACTTGTGAAAAGACAAGTAGAGGACGAGGCTGGTGTCACTGGCTGGATAGAGATGAAAGGCAAAATATGGTAAAGGCAGCGAGAGTACCTGTGTTATCCCTGCCATTGGGTTCCTTGCCAAGAGTTTGCCTCCGAGAGAGCAAAGGGAGAGCCAAATGAGGGAATTGGGAGGTTATTTGTGGTACAAGATGATCCTGAGTGACTCTGGAAGACCAGAGACTTGGGAAGGAGGCCAGGCCAAAAACAACGTGTGCCCAGCTAGGCAGGGGACAGCTTCTGGGTGTAATGGGCAAGAGCTGGCAGAGCCTTGCCTGTGTGGGATGAAGCCACTGACTGGGATGCTAAAGGATGTGGTAATCAGAGTAAGGATGGCTTCAGGAGAGGGAAGGAAATGGCATTGGACAACAAAATGTTTGTGCTGAGATTGGGCAAAATTAACATGAAATGTATCAGGGCACCTTAAAACCATAGCGGCAAGCTTGCTTATACCTAAGTTATCTTTTTACCACAATGGCAGTTTTTCTCTACAAAATAAACACTGTGAATGGTTTTAGTGTATATATGTCGATTTTAATAAATACTAGTTTCGTATTAGTAATAATGGTCTCCTGCCTTTCATAAATAGGCTTTCTGGAAAGGATTCAAACAAAGGAAAAGCTATGTTGACAGACTAAAGGTGCTTCAAGGCAATGTTGCTGCTATTGTTAAGGTAAGATCACATTGTGTTTTGGGGCCTGAGTATATTTTATCCCTTGGCTTGGTCCTCCACCACCTGGGAATCGGAGGCTAGGAACGCAAACTGGAGGCACTTGTGCTCCAGAAATTGGCATGGTGTTGAAAGTTGTTTAATTGACAGTAAAATGCTTCTCGAAGGAATTGGCTTTTACCAAGCTTTGCTGAACTTGAGTGGCTCATAATAGAAATTTCCTTACGATTCCATTTCCATTCCACTAAATTAGAAAATATTTGAGCTGACAGTGTGTCATGTCTTTAAAAGCTGACAAACCTATCTGCCTGAAAAGTGTTTGCTTTTCTGAGATGCTAATGCAATACTATGTCATGAGTCGGTCATAGATGGGATATTGATCTCCTGCCTCTGAAGGAGACTGGTTTACAACCGAGAGCTGAGACCTGAAGGTGAGAAAGACTTCCATAGATAATGCTACACATGGGTGGTAGAGCCTTGCACTTAACTTGCTATTTCAGTTAAAGCCCATTAATCTGGCCTCTGGGCTGTAGGAGCCCAGGGCCAGACGTCTGTGGCCCTGAGCGTGTGAGAACAGCATGCCTGCAGAAGAGGACTGTCAGAAGCAAGTTTTAAAACACGCGCACACACAAAACATTTTGTGCGGTGTCTGTTAAATTTTTACTTAATTTTATTTAATTTTCAGATTCAGTCATGGGTCAAAATGTGGCTAGCAAGGAGAGCTTACAGGAAACGGCTGCAATACTTCAAGGATCACGTAAGTCCTTTTTGTCCTTTTTTGAACACAAAGCATTAAAATAGGGTAATATGACAGCACAGGCAGTTCTGGGAATTTCAGGAAAGAGGGTGCAGATGCTGCAGTGTGTTTCTGAGCAGAAATATGTCATAAATAGATTCTTTTACCTAATCTTGGTCCCTTCCAGAATGACGAAATTGTGAAGATACAAGCTTTTCTCAGAGCAAACAAAGCCAGGGAGGACTACAGAACACTAAGTAAGTGGCAACAGTTCAATGTTGTATATTTGGGGAGAAGTATGTTACTGTGTTCAGTCATTTCTTTTTTTTTAACCTTGGGATTTCTCAGTCTCCTATTCTCCTTCAAAAGCAAGTGCAAGTGCTTGTAAACCAATTGTTTTATAGCTGAAACAATTTTGGATAGCTATACTTATACGGTATGACACAAATATTGCTCTAACTGGCATAAACCTCTCTCTGCAGTTCCAAAATTTTCCATATAGTGATCAGTTTCCTGAGGGCTTTAGGGGTGTTCAGTATCATGTCAACTAACAAACCTGTTCACTTCAACTATAGTTGGTGCTGAAAATCCACCCTTGACTGTCCTGCGCAAATTTGCCTACCTCTTGGAACAAAGTGATTTAGACTTTCAAGAAGAACTGGAAGTTACAAGGTTAAGGGAAGAAGTGGTTACAAAAATCCGATCCAATCAACAGCTGGAGAAGGACTTGAACTTAATGGATATAAAGATTGGACTGCTGGTGAAAAACAGAATCACTCTTCAGGTCAGCAGGCCCTGTTCAGGCTCCCTTGGTAGCATGCATTGAGCAGTTCTGTGTGTTGAAGGAACTCAGGATTAAACAATCACATCACAGTTGAGGCTGGAAGGGACCTCTGGAGGTCATCTGATCCAAACCCCCTACTCAAGCAGGGTTACTTAGAGCAGGTTTCCCTGGACCATGTCCTTTTGAATATCTCTAAGGGTGGAGGCGCCACAACCTCCCTGAGCAACCTGTGCCAGCACTTGGTCGCACTCAATTAGTTAAAATACTCGTGGTAAATTAAATGGTTTCTTTGTGTTTCTTAAGTAATCTTGTCAAAATACCTTGTGGTAGAGGTTGTTGTGTTGTCCTGAGTGGTATGTCGGTTTGCTACCGAATGTCACTCTGTTTTGCTGCTTGTGGACAATAGTAATTGCTTGGCCAACTGTAAGCATCTTTTCTGTAGTACAATGGAGTAGGCATCTGTTCATATTTGAGAGCTTGTTCATTGTTAACTAAATGATGAATGAATCTGTACATGAGATCAGGTTTCCCAAACAGTCATTGTTGGCAAGACATACTGGTGACAAGATAAAGATGTTCAAAAGACTGGTTAGTCAATAGAGCAGCAAAATACAAAGTTGCTAACATTGGAGGAATATCACATTTAACATGGTTGGGAAAATACTAATTTTTCCAATTGGCCTTTTTTGTGAATATATAATCTAAACTTTTGATCATCTGTCTCCAGGATGTGGTACTGCACAGTAAGAAACTTAACAAAAAGAGCAAAACTCAGCTGGAAGAGATGGTTATGGTTGACAAACAGGGTATCAAAGGTTTGAGTAAAGAGAGAAGAAAAAAACTGGAGGCTTATCAACACTTGTTCTACCTTTTACAGGTAAATCTTAATGTAGAAATTAACATGTCAGCAAATTGCTGATGAAAAACTAGAAATATATTGCTTGCTTTGTTTTAGTGATTGTAGTAGTGATTAGGAAAAGACTTCCAAAGTAGTATCCAGACTGCAGCAAATAGTATGATCAACTTCTAATATTTCCTGTAATTGATAACTGCAGTCCATACTAAATCCAAAGAGAAATGTTTTCCTCCACACACCTTTTAGTCCATGTAAATTACTGTGACCATTACTGTGCATTATATGTGGTGGAAAGGAAGATATCTGCTATGCAGATGACCACATACAATGCATCTGTTCTTGTGCCTCTCATCTCGCTGAAGTTTTTCTAGAAGAATTTTAGATATTTCCAGGGCAGATGCCCGCTGATACCTAAGTGGACATGTAGTATGCAATGTCTTCTCGGTAGATAGCCGTTGTCATTTGGTAAATTGTCATTGTCATCAGATACATAGACCTGATGCACAGAGGTACTGTTTGGAGCCTATAAATAAAATCCTTCCTGGTGCTGCTCACAGATCATGAGTATTTAGCGTGCAGTATTTAACATTTCTTATGCATTAGGATTTGGAAAAAAAAGCAAGGCCAATATGGAAAATTTACATATGTGGGAATCAACATAACCACTTTTGGTATTAATGGAAATGTAGAGCAAGCTACCCCCAAGTCAGGGTAGTTTGTCCTGGACAATAATATTTAAGTAATTTTTGTTTTGTAGACTAATCCCACATATCTGGCGAAGCTGATTTTCCAGATGCCACAAAACAAATCAACCAAGTTTATGGATACTGTCATCTTCACTCTATACAACTATGCCTCCAATCAACGAGAAGAATATCTGCTTCTAAAACTCTTCAAAACTGCTTTAGAAGAGGAGATAAAGTATGTACACTCACATGAAGACCTTAGTTAACTTGTGTTGCAGACAGTTCAATGAATACTTCATACCTAAAAGAACGTGATGGTTAATCTTTAAACTGCTGTAAAATTTTTCTATATTTTTGTTACTAGAGAAATTTAACTTATTCATTAACTTAAGCTTTTCTAGTTCAGAAAAACAAATCTTTCTATGGTGGACAATATTTTTGTATGCAAAAATTGCTCACAAAAAGAAAAGGCACTAGGGCAGCTTGCTTTTGTGCTTCAGTATTTAAGGGTGGAGAAAGTCTTTTCTTTGTGTAAATGTATGTTCTGTAAGTCAAGAGTGGTGACTTATCCTGAAACAATTAAATCTTTTTTTATGCCCTTCACAGGTATTTGCTGAACAGGTATTTGTGTCTGAATCAGGTATACACTAGCTGCCACTAGCTATGCTATGTTCCAGGGACATTATTATAACACATTATTATATACACAGGTAGTAGCTTCTATAATCCTGTTTCATTTGAAAGCCTAAGTAATAGACAGTATAAACATGTTTTAACATAGAAATATGGTAATTTTAAAAGTGCGTGTTTTGAAAACATGGATAACTGCATACATAAGTCAGATCTGAGAACTCAACTCTTCTTGATACAGCTCTAAGGTAGACCAGATACAGGATATTGTTACTGGAAACCCCACCGTCATTAAGATGGTTGTCAGCTTCAATCGTGGTGCTCGTGGACAGAACACTCTGCGCCAGCTTCTGGCCCCAGTGGTGAAGGAGATCATGGAGGACAAGTCCCTCATAATCAACACTAGTCCTGTGGATGTGTACAAATCATGGGTAAACCAGCTAGAAATGCAGACCGGTGAGGCCAGGTGAGTGAGGAAGCTGGACATACTGTACCATTTAGATACTCAAGGGATCCCTCAGTTCTGCTCTCCCTTTCCTTCTCTGACAAATTGTACTGTGTCCGTGCATCCCTTCCCCATCTTCTTGCAGCACAATGAGTTTTTGGGGAGAGGTGCTTGAAAAACAGGTACTTTAACCTGCTCTGAACATCAAAAGGATCACTCTTCTGGTCATGAACTTCAATAACTTAATCTTTACAAGTAGACATGGATGAATTTATAGCCTTTTTCCCAGGTTTTATAACAGCATATTAGTAGTTTCCCAGGCCTTTGAGGAGCTATGCAGGGACTGGGATGTGGAGACGCATGCCTTAAATTAGGATTCCCCTTTTGTAATTAAGGGGAGGTACATGATGGCATGTGCACCCCCACCTAAACAAACTACTCCCCTCCAAAAAAAAAAGGAAGTTAATGCATCTGAGACTTTTGTTACTTAACCAATTTCAACTGTATCTGTCTGACAGGTTTTTTTCTGTTCACTGATGGCCCTTATGAAACAAACAAGTATTTTATTCTCAAATACATTTAGCCTGGTTTAATATTTGTTTGCTTTGCAGTAAATTGCCGTACGATGTCACCACAGAACAAGCATTAACGCACACGGAAGTGGTCAATAAATTGGAATCATCGATTCAGAGTTTGAGAGCAGTAACTGACAAAGTTCTCACGACCATATTCTCTTCTCTCAATATGATGCCGTAAGTGCTGAGTTAGGACTCTCCAAGCTGCAGTTCATGTGCACAGTGAAGCTTCACTTGAAACTGAGTAATGGAGACCCTTTCAAATTACATGGCTTGTGATACATGCATCTCGAATGACTTCCCCAGTAGAGGGAGTGGTTTCTCCACTTGTCCTACTCTGCTTTAGCAGCTTCATGAATGTCTCCCTGTACTTGAAACTTTTTGTATTTTCTGTTATCATCTCATTTAGTGTTTTAAGTGGCTGGGTAAAAAGCCAATAACTTGGCTCACAAGAATGATTGTTCTGTGTTTCATCTAAGTCTTTCCAATATTTTTCCTTTTCATCTGTTCTACATGTAGTTATGGAATGAGATATATAGCCAAAGTTCTGAAGAGCTCACTCCATGAGAAATTCCCAGATGCAACAGAAGATGAACTGTTAAAGGTAGACTTCTGAGGGCAAACTGCCAGCAGCTTGTTCTTTTAATGCCAAAGGGGATTTTTATTGACATTAAGCATTCGAAGGAACTGCGAACACCAGCATTCCTGTAGGAATTTGGCACTTCTTGGGTTGCAAAGGGTGGTGGAAGGGGAGGAGAAGGGAACTCTGTTGCCACAACCTGCCTATCTTAATCTGGGTGCTCAGCAATTCTTATGGAAGACAGTGCTCAACCTCTTTTGGACAGTAACTGTTCTTAGGAGGCTGGAGCTTACCTGAATCATCCTGGATTTTCTTTTGTACTTTGGTCCTTACCACCAGCAGTCCTTTCATGGATAACACTGTGGTCTATCTTTTTTTTTTTTCTCCTTCTCACCTGAAGTTAATGCAATTTTTATCACATTGGTTTTTTAATATGCTAATATTGTAATTTAAAGACAATGAGGAAGGGGTCTAAAATGAATTGCAAGTAGATCATTACATTACACTTATTTAAGGTGCTTGTAAAAGTTGTAGGAACAACATTGGTACAAACTGAAAAGTAAAGTGAGTGATAAGCATGGTTCTGGCACACTGGCCGTCGCTAACCTACCACAGCCATGGAGCCTCTTCAGAGGGTTTGGGGGAATTGCTCCATGAGCCTTTAAGCCAGCTGAGAGACTGACAGCTCTCAAATTGGAACTATTTGCACATCAATAAAGATGCTTTCTTTGGTGTTTAATGAAATTATTCTAGAATTACAATAGGACTTTCCTATTATTCTTCCAAAAGACACTGTTCAGCATTTAAAAAAATAAAAAAATATAAAAATGTATACATTCTGGTGCCTAGAGGACTTCAAACTCATGAGCTGAAAAATTAATTCTGCTTTTGTGTATTTTAATAATGCGTTGGAAATCCTCACAAGGAGCATTTATGGGGTGATTCTGTACATCACCCCAGCAATACAGATTAAGGCATTACTCAATTTATGAGGAAAAAAATAAATAGCAAATGGAGCATAAGGCACCCAACTGAAAGTCTTTAAATGTGTAAGTTGGAAATTCTCCAGATGACTAAGCATGAGCTGAGGCAAACTGCAAAAAGAGTCCTGCCTGTTCCCGAGATCAGGAATTATTTGAAGCCACTATCTGCACAGTACAAGTTTACTGTAACATTATAGAAACTGCAGTTTGGAAAAACTGTTCTTTAGTCTTTAAGACTCATGAGACACAGTGCGTCCGTTGTCAATGAATGCATTTAATGCTGGCAGATATCTGTAGCACTTCAGAGAATGAGTCTCTGGAGCTGAACCTTGCAAAATCTAGAGAAAAGAAGAGTTGTATTTGTTTTTGTGTTCACCTCAATGCCTTACATTAGCTGACCTAAAGCCAGCACCAAATTGAAATGCAGTTGTAAATGTCCATAACTGGTGTTCACAGAGGTGTTGTAAGAGGCACATCTTATGAAAGACCACAGGCTCTTTCAGTGAGCCACATAGGTAACACATATCTTAAGGGTTCTTCTGGCACCAGTTCCTACAGTCTAATTCAGAAGTAAAAATGATTGTTGATGTTTTGTAAAATGTAATTACTGCATGCAAAGGAAAGATTTCTTAATTTCTTCTTTTAGATTGTCGGCAACCTTCTGTACTATCGCTACATGAACCCTGCCATTGTCGCTCCTGATGGTTTTGATATAATCGATATGACAGCTGGGGGCCAGATACACCCTGACCAGAGGAGGAACCTAGGTTGTGTGGCAAAAGTCCTTCAGCACGCTGCTTCTAACAAACTCTTTGAAGGAGAGAGTGAACATCTGTCATCTATGAACACTTACCTCTCGCAGACATACCAGAAGTTCAGGTATGCAAAGCCCTCACAAATACCTACACAGTAAGAGCTCTCCTTGAGGATGAGTAAGGCAGGTGGACTCCTCGTTTATAGGAATTCCCTGCTCAGAGTTAAAAATGTCGAGCCATTCTCGCTACTGAGGAAGTTGAAGCAGAGGTAACAGGTTGTAGCTCTGCTTGAGCATTACTTGGAGAGTTGATCATCTCTGCTGGCTGAGTTGATGCAAGCCGTCCTTACTGCAACACACAGATTTTGAGAACAGCGTGGGGTGATTCATTATCTAGCAGAAATAATGTGTTCTTTGGGTCGGGAGGACAGCTGAATGTTTTGTCTGAGGAAAAAACTTATTGGTCAGGAAAAAGTTGCATTTTTTGTTTTTATCAAGAGATTCCACACAGATTTTATTCTTTCATCTTGCACAGTCACAGGAAATAGCATGTTTTGCTACACTCCAGGACACAAGTTCTTTGGGATTATTGCCCATATTTTGGGGTGATTGCTATTATTAACTTGAAGTGTTGTTGAGTCTTGTGACAAACTCACTTTCAGAACTTCTGTCTTTAGCGTCTGCCCTTTGTGAAAGCAAATGCACTGTTCATGTAATGGGAGATCAGCCACGTACACAAAGATACTTAGTCATTCTGTTTATTGAAGTATTTAAGGGCACAGCATAAACATGAAGAAACAATAGGGTAGAAAGTATTATAGCAAAAATAACAAACACTAATGAAAGAGAGAGCCTACTCTACCTGACCTTTGATCACTACAAAAGGAACAATCTTGCTCTTCTAATTAAGCTAACTTTTTATACAAAACTGAGTCTCTGGGTGACTGTGCTCTGTACTTTAAAGTCTCCTTAGACACCAATAGTGGTTGCTCTCAGCCTGCTGTTCCCCTTGTACTCATCCAGTAACTGCAATTGCAATACTAGCTATGTTAAAAGCTACTAGCCCTGCCTAGATCTTTTACTGTGCACTTACGAACTTGTGCAGGAATTTGTCCCTGTCCTTCTTAAACCTTTGAGATCATCTGCCTCCATAGCCTCCTCCTGTAGCAGTATTCAGAATTTTGCTACACATCGGTCAAAATAGTGCTTCCTTTCATTTACTTGAAATTAGTATTTTCCTCTTAGTGTCACTGCATTCCCCCTTGTCCCATTATTGTGGGATTTGATGAATGAATTCTGTACCTATCTTATGCAACACTGTGATTTTGTACAACTTGATTGCATCCCTCAGCTTTTCCTCTCCAAACCGAGGAATCCCAGCCCTTTTTTTTTTTTCTTCCTCTAATACCGACTTTAAAGGTCCTCTAAGCCTGAAACATGCATCTGCCTTAACAGCAAAGTGCTCATCTAAATCCCTGTTTCTCGCAGCTGCTCCAGTTCAGGTCCTCTCACTTTGGAAAACAAAGTGGTCCTCTGACAGGAGGACCTTGCTGTTTCTTGGTTGTCTGTGCACATCCTTGAAGCTGTCAATAGCCTGGAGACACTCCCATTGTTGTCTTGGGAAGCAGGTCTCAGCTCTTCATGTATGTGCTAGTCGTGTGGAAGTCACGCTTCCACCATACTTTGTGGGTTTTTTCCCCCCTCAAGATTCTTGCATTTATAAAGAATACTACATCTTCTGTCATTTTGAGCAGCTCAATTTCTGAGCAACAGCTATTTAAACATTTGCAGGCCAAGTGGTAATGTTGTGCAACTACTTCAAATAATTTCTTCTCAGCACACTTTATAATACAAAGTGCCTTCCAAAAATTGGAGAGTCTTTCTGTGGAAATCCTTTCACAACACCTACAGCATTAAATACAGACTTCTCTAAGCGTATAAAATTTACCAAGTAATCAGTTCTTGTTGAATAAGAAGAAAAAAGTTTACCTTTAAAACAATCTTCCACCAGCTGTCCAGGAAAGGTGGAACACTTCATCATTTGTACTGACGTATAAATGTGTTGCCTCCAAAAGGTTGCTTCAAACACTGGGTGTAGATTGCAAGTTATAAGAGAAATATAATGTATGTCAAAGACTTGATTGTGGTGTGGTTTGTGTTTGTTTTTTTTTTTTTTACAGGCTAACTAAAGTGATTTTATAAGGGACAATTATTGAAATCTTTCTCATTTTCTCTTAGGAATTTTTTCCAAGCAGCATGTGATGTTCCTGAACCAGAGGAGAAATTCAATATCGATGAATACTCTGACATGGTGACCCTTAGCAAACCTGTCATATATATCTCCATTGAGGAAATTATCAATACCCATTCAGTAAGTCAATGAAAATATACTGGTCAACAGATTAAAGTGTATAGATTATGAAATACTTGCAACAAACACTTTCTGGGGAAGGCTTAATGTTCTTTCTTCCTTTTGAAATGATTTCTTCGGTTCATCTCTGAAATGGTCTGGACTTGAGTATTAGATTTTATTTTCCCCAGATGACTGCTCCCGCGTAAAAGCATCATCTTGAATAACAATTAGACTGTAACATTTTATGATTGAAGGGACAAACTTTTTTGTTCTCATCTAGTTTGACATTTCTAACTTATTTATACTTACAAGTACTTTCCTGTCTTGGCTAAGAAAGTAAGACCAACTTGAAGAAGCTCCTTTGACTCTGGGAGTAGAAGAAAATTCAGTGTGTTTTGTGACTCTGGCATTCTGTCATATGTTTTGTTGGAAGCAGATGCAAATGTCTGATTTAGATGGACTGAAGCTGTGGCATCCTGCCAGTTCTTTATCGTGGGTAAAGAACAGATTAACTGCAGTCTGCAGTATGGCTCATTAGGGTGTAAGTTGAACGTCTACCACGTGGTCCTTCTAAAGCTGGGATATTACTATCTGTTTCCTGGCTTGCAAACTGTCCTGCCCTCTCTCCTGGGGGGGGGAACAAAAACAAAAACAACAACAACAAAAAACTCCTTAAAAACCTAGCACACACACCCCCCAAAAAAGCCCACAAAGGTCCTCCCACAAATAATGCCAGATACACTATGGAAAAGGTAGGATACCCAATTCCCATTACACCACAATACAAGCTAGCTTTATTCAAGTGAAAACTAATAGCCTAGTCTGCTAAAAACATATTTGCTGGATTGTCTTTCTGCCTATTTCTTTTTTCTAATTCTTTAAGGCATAGACCTATGCATGCATGTTTATGATCAGTGGTTACATTTAAACACTAGTCTTGGTCAAATATTCCCTTTAGTGGCTCTGTTGCATGTCTAATATGTTATTTGATCCTAATGTGACTAAGTAATACTATTCCATTTTATATTAGCCAATAAAATACTCTACAAAATATAAAGTCATTTAATGAAAGTAAATTGCCAGACAAAAGAGGTCGAGAAGATAGTATTTTTTTATAACACGACTATGCACACTAGTCTGCCTAGAACAAGCAAGCAATTAGGTCTGAAGACCATACGTTATCTGCGTGCAGTGTATTTACCAGGTGATCCTCCTAGTCCCATGCCACCTCTTCCACCAAACCTCCTCTCAGAGCCTGAGCCTTCATCCAAGTTGTCTTCTCCCACTGTACCTTCCCTGCAAGTGTAAATTAAACTTTCCGTTCAGGTCATATGGCTTAGAAAAAAAAAAAATAGTCTGAATAACAGCAGATGCATAAACACTTTGCCTGTTGTCACATGTAGCTCAGCTTCAGGAAAAAGTTCTCAGATCTGCCCTCTGTCATCATCTCCCGTGGCACTTGCCTAAGCTTAATTTTCGTTGCACATCTCTGTACGATGTAGCTGGGATGAGGAATCTATTGGATTCATCAGCTTTGTGTTTTTCATGCTTCCCCATGTACCTCTTGCCCTCATCTCAAAGAATTTGTCCTGTGAATGTCTCTTTCATTCTGTGCTTGTATAGCATGGCTTCAAGTATGCCGGAGTTTTAATCAGTACACATAGTGTTTCTCAGCAGTTCTCACGGTATCGTAGTCAACATCATGCACCGTGTGGGGTAGTTGCTGCATGTAAGAGAGGAACTTGTTTTAAACAAATTAATGGTTATGGGCTTATAATGTTAACTTCTGTCTTGCAAGTGCATTCTTTACTAGACATGGGTTGAACCTAGTGGTCACTAATGCTGCCGGCTTTATCTAACTCAGCATGAGGTTACTTTTCTCACGGATAGCGAAAGCCTGTTTCCAAGAAAACATTACTGCCCTGTTCATGCTCTTTATTAACTTGGCTTACCAGTATTTTTGTGGCTTAAAGTTTTGAGAACGTACCCAAGTGCGATGGAAGTTATCGTGAATATGTTCACAAATCTCCTGCAGCTTCCAAGTCTATTAAAAATTGTGCTGCAGGTGCTGCATAGCTGGTTTCTGACTTACCTTTCAGAAATAGCTGTATTGTGCATCACTGATGCTATTATAAGCTACTGGAATGGGTATACAGAAAATAGGTATCTTTCTATGGATGACCAACCCTATCTTCATTCCTTTGTGTGCTTAGTTCAACATGCAGTACTGAAATGCTCTGTTTAGGATTACTGCCCTTTACTCTGTAACACTTTGTTAGTCCTAAAGGCAAATCTTAAACTTATGCTCAGCTGTGATATTCGGCACTCCAGAGACAATTGCCGGAGGAGCACGGCAAGCTGTCTTGCAGCAAGAGCAATGCTAAACTCATAGTCCAGAACTGAGAACGCTCCCTGCCTTGGGTCCTCCATAATCCTGATCACACTAGGTCTGTGTTTAGTCTCCAGATTTTTTTAAAAGTAAAAAGGCACTGGGAATGCTTTTCTTGGATGATGACTTCATTTCCATTTGTTTATAGCTACTATTAGAACACCAGGATGCCATCGCCACAGAGCCAAATGACCTGCTGAACGAACTGCTGGAAGGGCTGGGACCTGTTCCTGATGTAGAGTCCTTCCTTGGTATGCTGTTCTTCACCTTTATGGTTAACTTCACTCTAGGGGCACGATTAAATGGGGGCTTCATTTAAATGCTCTCATAGTGACAGCTTCTTCATTTACTGTATAATTCTTTCCTGAACAACTCTGTAACATCACTCTTCATAGCTGAATCTTCTTCTAACGGCAATGTTCACGCCAAAGACCAATGATGTGGTTCAAAATCCAAACATTAATAATTTTTTGAGCAGAATGATCCAGTTATGCTCTAATTGCAGGCAGAAAACAAGTCATTTTTAATAACCTGATCTTAAGATTTGCTAGTGTTGGCTAGAAACTTACAAAAAGTACAAGGAGAATTCTGAAAACAGACATTTATTTTGAAACTTAATTATAAAATTATAAAAATGAAGTTTTAAAAATAACACAACTTTATTAGAAAGTTGTGAGAAATAAATGTGACTCATATTTAATTTGCCTAAATTGTAGTAAGATGTGAAGTGTTTACAAAGTAGCTAGGATGTCACAGATAATACCAGCTTCCAAGTAAACAGCCTGTTAACATAGCTGCTACTCTTTCATTTTTCACTATCAAAGCACGTTAATACAAAAGATATTAAACTTTGTATTCTTCTTTGAGAAGAAGACATGAATCTCTTGCACGCCAGTAGCTTGAAAAACAAGGATTGGTTATGTTTCCAAAATATTCTAACCGGGCTTACAAATTGCTGGCTTCTGGCTTTGATTGTTCAATGTCCAAAAAAGACCGCTTCTAAATGGTGGGAATAGGCGTGCTATTCAATGAACTTAATATTTCTGATGGCTTACAGTGATTTATCTAAGTTCTTGTTCACTTCGTGCATTGAATCATGGGAAAGTTGGCAAACTCAAAGTAAAAGATGTTTCCTTACAGGGGAAGGAGCTGTTGATCCCAATGACCCCAACAGGGAAAGCACACTGAATCAACTTGCGAAAACAGAGATTTCGCTGTCTTTAACAAGCAAATATGAGTTACGAGAAGGTGAAGATCAGGATCTCAAAAGCCTGATGATAAAGTAAGTTTTGCTCAAAACCTATATTCTGGTGATGCTTTTTGTTTGTTTAAAAAAAAAAAGTTACTTCCACACTGCTGCCATGCCTAAGTGCGTGTTTGAGTCACTGAATGCACTCAGTTTTCAAAACCCAGTTTGTGTCCAGTCCTACTCAAACTTTTGCAAAAGTCAAACTGTCAATTCTTCCAGAAAGCTTACAGAAAGATAAACATACTGCCACTCGCGTTTTGGACCATGACTGGATTGGTATCTAACCTAGTAATAAGTGCTTTCCCATGAAGTTGTAAAAGCGTTCTGCTTTAAAACACCAGAGCCTTGAAAAAGCAGCAAAGAAAAGCAGTCTACTCTTGTAAGGGATGGACAGTGTCACGCTGTCCTCTCCTCCCCCTCAAAGAAAAACACTTCCTTGACCTACTGCCGTCCAAGGTTTGAACAGGATGTGACTGTCACTTCAGAAGGAGTAGTGCGTGCTTTTATCCAGGGGAAGAAAATTAAGAAATGGCTATGAGGATACCCTAGGGTGTAGGTTACTTTATATTCAAAAATACTTTTGTAAAAGCACTTAGTATCAAAGTATTGGCACCCCTCTTTTGAAGTTACTTCAAGCTGTCCAGAAGAAGGGTTGGCTTATTAAAATCCTGGTTCTTCCTGAACAAGGAGGGGAATAGGATGCTGTTCTCCTCTGTTACTACGCTTATTTTTACCCCACAAGTGTGAATGTTAGAAGGTCACTTTAAAGGGAAATACAGCACAAGGATTTTACCCCTTTGCAAGCAACAGGAGTGTAGATACAGGCTGTAATTCAACTCTAATCTGTTACTATTTTTTTTTCCAAATCAAGAACCAGTAAACTGAATTTATTAGGTAACATGTGAAGTTTTACTTCTGAAGAAAGTTCTTAGCTATAATGACTGTAGTAAGTAGTGCAATTTCTATAAAAGCCATAAATGACTGCTTAAAGTCTGGAAGAAAGTCTGATTTTAAGTGCAAGAAAACTATTACTACTACTTATCCTAATGTATTCCACTGTAATTGTGTATATTTGACCTGAATCTTAACCAAGAATACAGAATCACAGAATTTTCAGAGTTGGAAGGGACCTCTAGAGATCATCTAGTCCAACTCCCCTGCTAAAGCAGGATTGCCCAGAGCACATTACTCAGGACTGCATCCAGGCGGGTCTTGAAAATCTCCAGGGAAGGGGACTCCACAACCTCCCTGGGCAGCCTGTGCCAGTGCTCTGTCACCCTCACTGTAAAGAACTGTTTCCGTGTATTTGAACGGAACTTCCTGTGTTCCAACTTGTGCCCATTACCCCTCGTCCTGTTACTTGGAACCATTGAAAAGAGCCTGGCTCCATCCTCCTTCAACCCACCCTTTAGATACTTGTATGCCATAATAAGGTCTCCCCTCAGCCTTCTCTTCTCCAGGCTAAAGAGTCCCAGCTCTCTCAGCCTTTCCTCATAAGGCAGATGCTCCAAGCCCTTAATCACCTTAGTTGCTCTTCGCTGGACTCGCTCCAGCAGTTCCCTGTCCCTCTTGAACTGGGGAGCCCAAAACTGGACACAGTATTCCAGTTGTGGCCTCACCAGTGCAGAGTAGAGGGGGAGAATGACCTCCCTCGACCTACTGGCCACACTCTTCCCTATGCAGCCCAGGATTCCATTGGCCTTTTTGGCAGCAAGGGCACATTGCTGGGCCATGGATAATTTACTGTCTACCACAACCCCCAGATCCTTCTCCTCAGAACTACTTCCCAGCGGGTCCGCCCCTAACCTATACTGGTGCCTAGCATTCTTCCTCCCCAGGTGCGGGACCTTGCACTTGAAGGTTTTCCTGTAACTCGTTATCAAATAGAATACGAGATCTAAACTAAAGGGACTGCAATGACAATGTCAAATCAAAACAGTGTTGGTCACTTGGTATTCCAGCTTCTGCAGAGAATCCTAAGATTTGCTGGTACCCTTGTTTAGAGGGCTCTATGTAAGGTGCCCGGTCTGCATGGTTTGAGTGCGCAAGTGCCGCCAGCCAAGTGGCAGGTGAAGAGGGAGGCATCCAGCCCCAAGTGGGGCGTTCCTGGAAAACACCAGAGCTGAGCTGGTTTGGTACATGGGGAGAGGAACTGGAAATACGCCTTGTGTCTTATCGGCCATATTGGCACCTGTTGCTAAGGACATGCATTGAACAGTAACGTTGGCCCATGTATGTCCATGTAGACTGTGGTGGTGACCACCAAAGACTGATGAAGGTTGTGTCAGAGAAAGCAATGCATTGATGTACCCAAGCGAACCAACTTTAGGAAATCTCTCTGGTTTTGTTTCAGGTTTGTTTTTTTTTCCTGGCAAACTGGAGGGGAATCCAGGAGAGTTTATGAAGGGAATATACATTTAACAGCTGTCCTTCAGAAAGCTGTTGGATGTGCTAGAAGCACTCGGTGCAGTTAACAGCAGCTCTGGATGGGCAAGCTAGCTTCCAGGAGGTTTAGCAGGTTGCCTCCTAACATGGAGTTAGGAGTGCTTCAGTGCTTCCCTTCATGCAGTGCTGCGGGCCTGCCTGTGCTGTCGGTCATTCCTACCTTCCTGCCCCTTCCGTGGAAACTTGGATCACACTCAAATACTCAGTGGTTTGGGATAATGGTGCCTGTATATGAGAAAATCTCTTGTCCCGTTTCATTGCATTTTTATGAGAACGTCTAGTTCCTGAAAACGCCAACAAAAACCCCAACTGTGTACGTAGGCAAACTATCATTTTAAACCAAGTCACGAGGTTTTAATCACAGGAGCCTTGATCATATTTAGACCTTTTCCTGGGAAACTTAAGCCACATCTTCGAGTTTCTGTCCATTTTTAAGAATAACGAGCTATATCTTATTTGTAATAGTGTCCTCTAAATTAACAGAATTCTGTAGCAGGATGTTCGTGGAAGCATTATGGATGAAGAGGCAGCAGGAACGAGATAAATTCTTACCAAAAAAAGAACTGGTTTACATATCGGGGTGTAGCAGCTTCCCTTTTTTAGCACGGAAATGCTCCTTGTCTGCTGCCGCTAGAGAAATATCCGCCCTTAAGTGGTGTGTGTAAATACCCTGAGCTGGGTGTAAAATTCCTTTACAAGTTCAGCAGTTTTGAGTATATTTCTACTTTTTTCAGTAAATATGACCCTTAATGGAACCAAGCATAGCTCAGGCTTTGCAAAGATTACATTCCTATCTGCTGTTTTGTCATGGTCATAATTAAAATCCACATGTGAGTGGTTTCTTTGATTTTTACTATGTTAAAAGTACTTGTTTTACTGTGCTAGTTGGTTAACTGTTTTCTCAAATAAAAGGGGGGAAAGTATGCATGTGTTTCTCTATTCAGACCTGTGTAGAAGCCAGATGTTCAACATTATTAATGGAAGCTCTGAAACATAAAAAGCCAGCAAATGTAAACATTACCAAGAAACCTTAATAAATGGGGAGCTCGCTAGTTTTACTGTTGAAGAAATGAAATGCACAAGTGACCCAGTGACAATGGTTTTGTAATATCTATAAATACACTTTTTTAAAGGACCAAAAGACTTATTGTGGATGTGATACGAACGCAGCCAGGGGATACGCTCTTAGAAATATTAGAAACACCAGCCACTTCACAACAGGTAAGTGCTATACTGTGCCTGAATAGGGAAGAAAGTGCATATTTATTACAGCTATTTGAAAGCTTTAACAGATCTCCGACAGCTTTCTCCACTGCTTTATAACAATGAAATCATTGTTGCTGTTTTTTAGAATATCCACATCTAGAGCCTTCAAAATGTGAGACTTGCAAGTTTTCTTTTACTCTATAATTGGTAACAGATTCAGAGGAAAAGAAAAGTGAAGTCTTGCTGTCAACTAGCCCAACTAGAATATTTTTTTCTTTACATTTTTTGAAAAAAGGGTCTTTTCTCTCCTATTTTATACTCCAATCAAATAGCCTGAGGTGAATCCTTCTGCTAGATTTTTTTTTTTTTCTCATGAACTTGAGTATCTTAACTCAAGTTCCCTGACACTTAGTTTATTTGCTTAAGCACTACAAGCAAACCTCTGCCTGGGGAAGGACTGCTATCCTTGGCATGGGAATTGAGTGGGAAGAGCTCCCAGTTGAAGACTTCCCTGTAGATCCTGACACACAAAGCTGAGGCTCAATAATGTGCATATTTTAACTTTCTTCAGTGTGTGCGTATGTAGGGGACACCTGTGAGACCTGCACAGTCTTCCCACAACTAAGTGAAGTCGTTGAGTCATCTGGGTGATTTTTAGACACATTTTGATTAATTGAAATACACTTCTAGATGTTGTGCTTAGTTATTTAAGGTATGTCAAAAGGCAGAGTAAATGGAGCACTTTCAGATCATGTGGTAAAAGGATATAAATAAAGCCTGCACCTTGATTCTTTATAATCTCCTTTGAAAATTCAATGTACTTAAATACTAAAATGTTATCATGAGCTGGAAAATAACTTTCTGGATTATTTTTTTTTTTTTTAACCTAGGAATCTGTGCACTTGAAACTTGTAGAAAAACGTGCCATCTTAGATTCCAAAACTCCAGAGAAAATGAAGCCCAGTAAGTCTATTTTTGAAGATGGGCAGCTACCTATAGAACAAAAGAAAAGGAAAATTCAGAGAAATCTCCGGACATTGGAACAAGCAGGACTAGTCTCTTCAGCAACTAAGTACCAAGAAATTATAAATGAGATAGCTAAGGTAAATGGAGCACACTTTCCTGTATATTTGTTTTTCAGGCGTCTAGCTTAAATCCATTCCAGCTAGACATGTATAATACACATTTTCCAGAGAATGCTATGCTAAATCACTGAAGTATCTACATAGGAAACAAATATTCTTTCTTTATTGACAAAATAAGTGAAAGACCATACTCTAATGCATAACTGCCTGAACTGAATAACATACACTTGTAGACTTTGTTATCCAGATTTGATACTGATGCTGTTTTAACTTCTCCAGCACAATGTGCTTCAGTATAGCTTTTTATCCTTTAAAATGAGTCAGAACTACCCATCAGACTACATTAATTATTAATTGAAACACCTAGTAAGGTTTAAAAAGACTTAAAAAAAACCCCAAAACATTCTCTGCTTGGTATTAACACTGACCTGCACTGGTTGGGCAGGACACAAGGAGAACAGTGGGCCAATGCGGTGCCTGTCCTGGGGCTGATAAAGCACCTGGCCCGATGTGCACAAATTGGCAAATCCTGTTCCAAATCCACGCCCAACACTGGCTGTAAGAATCTTCGTATATTGGATTATCTTTAATTACTCATGAGCAATATTGGATTATCTTTAATTACTCATAAGTAAATTACTCATAGCTCACGAGTGATTTACTTATTATAAATACATAATTTTTTAAAGTTGCAAATATATTTGAATATGTGAGTAAATTACTGATGTGAGATAAGTCTCTAATATCATTATGTCACGTTGCACCTACTTTGAAATGCCATTGTAAATCCCCACTCAGTTCAGGTGTCTGCACACGCTTCTACTTGACAAAACCATTCTACATGTATATTCAGTGCCCCGTTCTCTTCTTATTTCCTATCTACTAGCCCAGATGCTTTCACTTTCAACTACCTCAACTCAACCAATACCTTCAACCCAAGCTGTAGTTCAGCAGTAGCTCGTTCCTGCCTAGTAGATGCCCAAACTCTCATTTCTTAGGCCTCTCACCAGCCAACTATCTGTGAGAAGGCTTCCATTTATAGCATGAAGATGATATTTTCCTTATGACTTCTGAGTCTGCCCTGCCCTGGGCACCATAGCAGAGTTTAAGGTACCACCACTTGTATACGTGAGTAGCAACCTGATTGTTGTCCTCTGTACAGTCATGTGAACTGTAGCGCTCACTACAGCTACTGTGCGTGTGAGAGCTGACATGACAGCTCATGCTTTCCTCCAATAATTAAGTCAGGTTGTGTAATTACAGATTTGAATGGTAATAACCTAAGACTTTTAAAAATATCAAATTAATAACCTAATTATATTAATGTGTTTAGGATATCCGGAATCAAAGAAGATACAGACATCATCGAAAAGCTGAACTGGTGAAACTCCAGCAGACTTTGAACGCACTTAACTCCAAGACAGCATTTTATGAAGAACAAATTAATTACTACAACACCTATATAAAAACATGTTTAGACAACTTAACAAGAAAGTGAGTTGAATCTTCTTGTCTTTTAATATTTCAGTGTGTTTTATCAGGAGGGCGAGCAGCTGTTACTCTGTACTGGAAAGTTTCGACTACAACAGACAGACATTCCATGGATTAAAAGTCCATGCGAATTGTCACTGTGAGCTGAGTCAAAACCAGGACAGTAAAGTCTTGCAATTATTTAAAGCTGCCTTACATAAAGAGGCCTCAGATGTATATGTGTTTTCAACAGATTTAATTGGTGCTACTTTGCAGATCCATTAGCATGCTTTGAAGTCATGCAGCTTTGGGAAGTAATTGTTGATTTTCTTCCTTCACTAAAAGCACTGGGCCTTTAGAGTGGAAAGGGGGGAAATAAATGGCTAAAGAATTTTACTGTTCAAGTATGATGCAGTTACTCAAAATCAAGCTTCCCTGCCAGTGCCACTGAAGTGTCAAAATGAAAACATTTTACTGACATGAACAGGAGCTTTTCCAGTGCATACCTCATTGATCGAAAAACGAACTCTTAATGGCCAATCTTATTTAATACCTATGTCACTGTATGCTTACAAATTGCTATTTTGAAATGATGGTGGACTCTTTTTGATCAGGGTTCACAATAGAGTTTGAACAAGCCCTAAAAAAATCTTGATTCAAAATCACTGCCAAAATGACTACTTGCTGTGTGCGAAAAATCCCACTAATTAAATTTCTGAATGTTAATTCTTTTTATTAATAGGAGTTCAAGAAGGAAAGAGTAAAGGAAAGCAACTAGTCTTCTAGACATATTTAGAAGTATAAAAGACCTGGTAGATAAATCAAAAGCTATTTTTCTTGTTCTCTTCTCAGAAATTCAAGGAGGTCAATTAAACTAGATGGAAAAGAGGAGGTGAAGGGAAGCAAAAAACTGAAGCAGGCCTCATTAAAGTACACAGCTGCAAGACTGCATGAAAAAGGTGTCATCCTAGAAATTGAAGATCTTCAAACCAACCAGTAAGTGTGGTATAAAACAATTCAGAGCATTTTCTAATCAACAGCTGCCTAAGGGGCCTGGCTTTTCTTAAAAGAATCTTTGCGATTTCCTGTGCCACACCTAAAATTACCTCAGACTTCTTCTTTCAGAAGAATGATAAAGCCTAACTGTCAATTCATTTTTTTTCCCTTGTACCTTGCTATATGATTGTCTTGGGAAAATATTTGAATGAGCCTCTTTTGGCATTAGCTGAGATGGAACCAGTGCAAGTCCAACAGCGTACCCACTGCCAATGACTGACTTGTTAAGCAGTTCTTTTTTTCGTTTACTGACCAATCGCTTTCATATAACTGAGTAAACACCTGCTTTTCTGCACTTCCTCGCTATGGCAAGGTGAACGGATGGGGTGGTTTAACATCCCTTTTGTATCTATCCATATTGAGGCTGCTGTCGTGAAGAAAAAAAAAAAAAATTGCACCCTCTGTACCCTTCCATCCATCTTTTTCATGGAAAAAAGTTTTCCAGGTTGCAATTTTTTTCCAAGTGCGTTCATCAGGCAGAGGAAGCCACATGAGGCAAACTGAAACCAGGGAAGAACACATACGCACCTGCGAGGAGATACTCAGGCATGGCAGAACGAAAGTCTGTCTGCCCTGTTCCTATGCTGTGGACACTTGGCCATCTTTGTTTCCAGAACTTCCCACAGCCCACTTTTTTTCCAATATAAAAGACTTGAGAGCTTTATATTCCATACACAGTATGGAATATACCATATCAAAAACACCAGAAAGTCTCCAAGAAGACATTGCAGCAGAGATGGAGTGGTCCATTTGACACCATTTACGCTGCTTACAGTCAAAGTTGGTTTTGTGTTCTGCAGGCTTTTTCCCCAAAACTGTCTCTGGTCTATATAAAACTGCACAGCATACATAGTCAATTACCCTTCTTTTTGTTTCGAGGTTTAAGAATGTGATGTTTGATATCACACCTGGAGAAGAAGTGGGCGACTTTGAAATCAAAGCAAAATTTTTGGGGGTTGAGATGGAAAAAGTGCAGCTCCATTTCCAGGTAGAGTTTGAATTTTGTTACTTTGCTACATAGTCACAGTTGCATTTCTTCTAAGTATAAATTATTTCAGACTTTTTTTTTTTTATACCTATTCATGAGCTATCCAATCAGCACAGAGCAGCAGAACCTGTGCGGAATAACCATACAACTTCCCTAGGATGCTGGACACCGACCTGGGTTAACGTTTGTTAGGGCAACTGCCTGAACCTAAATACCACATTAGTTCAGCGGCACGCAGCAAATACCAAGAGAAAATGAAAACACACAGAAAATAGTTTTTCTTCTGGTTTGCTGTTCCTGACAGTCTACAATACGGGATCTAGAGGACATGTAATGGTTTCTACATCTATCCAATAATTGCTTGTAATTGTTTAAATTGTGAAGGACCCGGAGTTTGAGATGGTCATCACATGATGAAAATGACCCCATCTTGTTGCTGTCAGGTATGGGGTCTACAGAGACTAATAATTTTATTTCTGACTACAGGATTTGCTTCAGATGCAGTATGAAGGTGTGGCTGTAATGAGGATGTTCGACAAAGCTAAAGTAAATGTGAATTTGCTCATATTCTTGTTGAATAAGAAGTTCTATGGAAAATGAGTGTCTTCATCAGATATCATGGACTGCATCCATCAGTGAGAGTTCTATTCAGTATTTTTTAGCTCTTAAACATTTGCTTGAAGTTTTGTCATTGGAGGCTTTTTAACTTTAAAATAAAAAATCCCTAAAACACCAAATGTTCAGAGGAATGTACACAGTGCCTTTTCAGCATTGATGATGAAACAGATTAATTTAAACAGTTTCAGATTTCATTGGTGTTGGTACTTTCAAATCAAAATATTGTTTAGGACACTCAGCTGTTGTGGTTGTATGGATTTTAAGGTAGGCAGAAATTGATTTTAGTTGAATATATAAACCTCTTCCTATTAAAACATTTCTAAATGACCTCAGATACATAATATAGTTCTTACTAGACTTTAAGCATGTCATATACCAAAAGAAATCCTAATTTGTTTCTAAGGCATAGTTTGAGCAAATATTTAGTTACGTACTAAGCCTATTTTTCTGGCAGTTGTCAATTGTAAAGCAAACTTATTGTGCAATTCAAAAATTTTTATAGGTAATTATAAAGTGACAATAACTTCTTACTGTACAAAAATATTTTGTGATTCATTCCTAAATGCACTACTGCCTCCTGTAAAATGACATTTTCTACTTTCACAGCCTTTGGAGTGGTATTGGGGAATCTGAACAGTGAACAGTTGCTGTTCAGTTTGAAGTATTTGAATACATAAATTGTGCCTGTCTGTCTTTTTTTGTAAGAAAATAAATGCAATAAAATCAGTATTTAGATTGTTTTTTAAATATTCTTTGGAGATTGTTCTATGTAAAATAAACATTACCTAATTAAACTGACTTGGTTCCTAAATTTCATTTAAAAGAGTCATTAAAGCAGCAATCCAGATGGCAGTGATTTTATAAAATTGAATCTAATTAAGCTTGATTGTCCTCACAGTACACTCTGGGAAGGTTGCTCAGCAGTGAAAACTTCACGGCCTTTATTCCATTGAACATGATTTGCTGATGAACTACCAATTGTATCTACAGGAAAAAAAAGTGTGTACAGTAGGTAATGTGATAAATACATAAACCAAGAGAAAATATTTCCTACTGTTACTTTCCTAGTGACAAACACTTTAAAAGACAGAGTGAGGCATTCTGGAATGCATTGCAAAAGCAAATACTAAACAAGTATTCATTCTGAAGGTGGAATAAAACAATGTAGTCAGTGGCAGATACACAGACTGTGAGTTCAGTTGGTATACTCTACTGTGGTATTACACAAGCTGAAAAAATTATTACACTTACTAGACACATTCATTTATGTATGGCATTAAATTCAAACACTTAACTACTTTAAAACAGCTAATATCCCTAATTAAAAGATAAACGGCTCCTACGTGCTTTCTTTTTCTTCTAGCTAGTTACGTATAAGCCACTTTAACATGACATAAATGCTTCAGTATTAATACCCTAGTTCACCTAAAATAGCTGGATGGGGAGGTGAAAGTCTGAAAGCAAGGACTTTACTTCTAAAGGAGAGAAGTGAATTGTACTTGAATATGAATTAAGCTCCCAATCTTCTGTTTCCCTTTTTTATTTGTAGCAGACTTGACCAATCCCTACATATTTTTGAAAAATTCCAGTTGAGCAGTTAAGTCTGCGCAAGTGGGATGTCGGTCCTCGGCCCAGACCTTTGAGGTAATGTGTTAAAAGCCTGGACTGCTGCTGGAGAGACATACTAGAGCCCCACAACCTTTGTGGAAGTCAGTCGCTCCTGGGTATGCTGTTTTGTGTAATTCACTTGACACGTGTAGTGACTGCTTAGTTCTAATGCAAACAGTGTGTTCCTCAGTTATTTCCTGATATATACATGTTTAGGAAAATTTATTTGGTCCCCAGTTAATGACATGTATGAAAGGTACAGTCTGCATATCAAAGAGTAATTTCCATATAACTTCTCTAAATCCATTTAGAAGCTTTTTTTTCTTAATTAACTAGTTCAATTTAGGGCCCTGCCACTGAACAGAAAATGAACTTTGCGAAACATGAATGACCACAATGATTCCTAACTAAACAATATAACAGAAAAAAAAAAAGGGCTTTTTGGAAGCTGCTGCAAGCTTGCCATTTATGGTCTTCATAGATTTGACTTGATGAAACCAGTTTCATTCATTAAATGGTCTTGTGGAAAGACTTGCATTGCTGGTGCAAAACCTGAGGAAAACTGCAGTACAGCTCAATAAAGGCTACACATCAGTTGTCACCAGAGGAGAAAATGCATCTCTCCTTGAAAGACTTGCCTATCTCTCAATTTTGTCTTCCTTAAGCTGGAGGCAGTGAAAGGAAACTATAATAGCTAATAGTCTTAGCCTGTTAGCCCTCCAGTTTCTGGTTTTCTACCACTTGTCTCTACAGTTGACTAAGAGTGCTAGGCAGTTAACCTAGAGTTTATTTCGGAACTTACCCATTCTGATAGGGTTTGAAGATAAAAATTATCCACAAAATTGCAGAACAACATCCTCCTTCTTTGGCCAAGCAGACAAATGCCATCACAAGCAACAGCTTTGTTCTGTTTCACTTTGCACTTATCTGTAAACCTGCTATAGCTGTTTCTTTTTTTTACAAGAATACAGGAGCAACACAATCAAACTTCCCTCTCACAGCAAATCCAAAGAGTGACAGTCACATCTGATTTCAAAAAGTTCACAACTGGACAGAAAACCCTCTTCATGGAGACCTGATTTTGCTTCCGAGATATCCTTCTAACCTTATCCTGTCTGAGCTGTAACTACTCACCCAGGCACACACCAGTGTAATTGGTGTATTAAACAGCAGAAAGATGGCTCCTTCCCCAAACAGTAATGATGTAGCAATTTTACTATATTGTATGCTTGTAAGCTGCTTTGGTAGACCTAGTGTGTTTAAGAGGAATGAAGTTTTGTCCTGCAACATGCTTCTGCCGAAAAACAAAGCTCTGAAAAAGGTGCAAGAAGTAGAATCAAAAAGCAGTAACTAGTAAAAGCGTTAGAAGTAATGAACCTCTGTTACAATCAGTTTATCTAGGGAGGAAGTAGCAAGCTGATTTGTGTAACCACAGGATACATATGCAGTCAGAAAATTTAACAAGTATGGTGTTGGGTTTTTTTATTCACTCGCTATATTTACAGTAATCTAATTTATGAAGAGGAAAGGACAATAGCCCTATGGCTGTTCCTTATGTCAGCAACTAAGGTTCTCCCTGCAGATCCGATCTGAGTTTCCCTTCATATCTTTCACAAATTCTGTAGATTGGTTTATCCCTCAAGCACTGGCCCACTGGTTAAGGCTTCTCGAAACTTAAGAAATACAAGTCCTGAAAATGTACGCTTTTCCAAGGTCTGGTATAGCATTTACAAATACACGTTTACATTAAGGAAGACTGACATTTAGTTCACTTCTATTTGGGGTTTAGAAAATTTTAAGTCTTACCTTTGGGCATGTTTATAGATCTGTGAGATCACAGAAATGCCCGAGAATAACTTTGCTTTATCTTCCCAAATAGATGAAAAGAAATTATCTCTGATTAATGTATTTTCTAAATAAATGAAAAAGAATAGTGTAAGGTGTTTCGTGAGGGTTCCCTAGTGAGTTTGGGATGACAGAGCCATAGAAAGGCTGGCCAGCTGTAAATCTTGTATTTGTTACTTGTCCTCGCTCTACACAAATTGGAGAGAGCCTTAACAGTGCTGTAACATGTAGCAACTGGTAGGATTGTGGGAAGAAAATCGTAGAGCAAGCAAAGATTAGAATTTACTGGGAACCAGTACTTGCGATCAGGAGTATTTATTTTCCATGGATTTTTCGCTCAGTTAAGAGCAAAGGTCAGTGCTTCTGCAGTAATAAAGGCACTTCATACATATGAACAAGTTCTAAATGGAGCTTCTGCCCCCCACCCCTCCTTTTTTTTTGTCTGTATTGCTGTAAACAGAAGGATATACTGTTGAGGATGGGACAGCATACCCTAGCAAACCAAAGAGCGTCCACTTGTAAAGCTTTCAACTGCGTTATAGACCTAAGAAATAAAAAGCACTCAAAACACCAGTGGAATAAGTACTTTCAAAGAAAAGAGCCTAAATAATAGCTGCAAAGCTACCAAAATATTTTCCTCTATAGCTTTCACGTAGGTTTAAGTTCAACCAGCTCTTGATTCATGAGCAGCTGTGAAGGACAGCACGAGCTTTCCTCCCGGCCACGGCATGTGCCACTGGAGCCCTGGAGTGGCACCATTTCCTCGGGGGTCTTGCACAGATGGACAGGAGGATAGCAAAGCTGTGTATGGAGTCGCCTTTGGGTTGCCCCGTGTTTGCGGAGCAGTCAGCTTATGGAACCCGTGCAATACAAGCACGCTTGATGTTATCTACTTTGTACAAAGCGGATCTATGTATCAGGGAGCTTTACCAAATGAGCGTATAATAAGTGATTTAGCAAAAGAATTTTGCTTCAGCTAAAATGGATGTGTGCTTGCTATGGCTTCAGCTAAGATGGGTGTGTGCTTGCTATGCGTTTGGAAAAGGGATAGTGTTAGATGGGATATCAGACGAAAGCAACAGTTGGAAGTACCGAACGGATGCAGAACAAAGGGTGGTGTAGTTAGCCAAGATAACCACAGGAGTGTAAAGAATAAAGAAGCCGCAAGAAGGACATGCTGATAAAGACTTCAAGCCTCCTTCCAACGACTACCAGGAAGACCCCTGAGTACACATAACGCCTGCGCCGCTAGAAGGGAGGGGGCGTGCTCGGGGATGGGTTGCATTCCAAAACCTCATTGATTATGCAAATTACGTTCCAAGAAGAAACACGAGTAAGTATAAAGAATAGGAAATAAAAACAAGCGTTTGTAAAAGAAAAATGAGCCACAGGAGGAGAAATCCCCCGTGTAACTCCCAGCGCTATAATAAATATTCTTTGCTCCACCGAATTTGCCCCGGACTAAAATTCAGTACAGTGACCGTGTTTCTCACAAGAGTGATCTTTCAATCACGCGTAACGCAGATGTTTCAACAGACCTCATAACCGTGCCCCTGTGGGGCATTACCAATGGGGGTCGCGCGACCAAAATTTGGTAAAACAACGCTCCGACCGACCCCTTGAGAAACAACCCTTTGTTCTGCACCTCCTGTTCTGCCTCCTCACCCTGCCCGAGCCCACGACCCCTTTCCCAGTTGGGCGGGGGGGAGCGGGTGTCTGGCCGCCGCCGCTTTCCGCTGCCGTTTTCGCACGGGCGGGGGGCTGCTGCCCGGGCTGCTGCGGTGCGGGGGCGGCCGCCTCGGCTCTCCCCTCCCCTCCGCTGCCGGGGCCCGGCTCTCCCCCCTGCCTCCGCGGCGGGCGGTGCGGGACATCGCGCAGCCCCCCCCGCCCCCCCCCGCGGCGGGGCGGCGCGGCAGGAAGGCGCCCCCCCAGCCGCCGCCGCCGCCGCCGGAGGAAGCCCCGGCGTTCCCGGGGCGGCCCTTCCCCAGCCCCGGCCTCCCGGCGGTTACCATCCGCCGCGCCTCGGCTGCATTCGCCTTCGCCTTCGCCTCCGCCTGCGCTGCACGGACGGACAGACGGACGGAGGAGCGGAGGGAGCTCCCTGCGGCCCGCCACCGGCGCGGCGGCCATGGGGCCGGGGGCGCTGCCCGCGCTGCTCTGCGCCCTGGCGCTGCTGGGCTGCCCGCCGCCGCCCGCCGCCACTGCCCAGGCCGGTGAGTCGCCGCCCCCCGCTCCGCACCGGGGAGCTGCCGGGGGTCGGGAGGGGGGGGCGGCCTGAGCGCTCCCGTTGCAGGTGGGGTCTCCTGGGAAGCGGTCGGCCGAGAGGCTCCGGAGGGCGCCGAGCGGGGAGCCCGGACCCCCGCCGGAGCAGCGGCGCCGGGGCCCTGCGCCCCGGCCGGGGGGAATAAATAACCACAACGGGCGTTATCGCGCAGCATCGTCGGCCCGCGCGGAGCCGGGCCGGGGGTCTCCGGCGCTGAAGTTTCAGTCGGAGCTCAGAGTGGAGTTTTCTTCGGCGTCGCATGGAACGCGGCGCTGGGCTGGTTCTCACAGCAGCGGGCAGAGGAGAGGCTAAAACATCAAGTTGGCCTGGGTAAAGCAACGTCTGACAGGTGCTTTTTGAGAACTTTTTTTTTTTTTTTTTAATAAAGGAAATGCCATAGATCTGAGAAAGACGCAGTGCCGCAGGTAAGGTTATCTATCATCGATGGAGAAGGATGGTTTACAGGTGTCCCATGGCGAAAGAGGCCACCGGGCAACAGCAGGTTATGATGGGAAGAAGTGAGCAGGCTGGCGAGATGGGCTGGTGGACTCCCTTAAAAAAACTAGCATTGCCTTTCGTTAACAACTTCAGAAGATGGAGCGGCAGCTGAATTTGTAGGTAGCACAATGTTTGGAAGATCTGCCAACACAAAATAGTTCAGAATATCCACCCCAAGTAGAAGACCTTCATGGTTATTCAATTAGAAATAGCACTAATAGCAACATCAGTGGCTATAACTGGTGAGACCGTGGATCTGTCTAGCTCAGAGCTTGTCTGACAATGCAGATGCTGAGGGAAGGAGGGTAACAGAAGACATGCATGCATATAACCTCCCAGTTTCTGGTAGAAGTACAACAGTACAATGGGCAAGATTATGCATATAGATATTAGCAACGTTTTTTTTTCTGTAAAATTCAGTTTAACATTTCTTTCAATCATATAGTGATCATAGTGTTGCTGTACAAATAACTGAGCCCCATGAGATGCCTGCTGGGAAGACTCAGTTCAAGCTCTATGAACAGAAAAGGGCTGATTTGAGGAACAGCTAAGGGGAAATTACAGAGCGTGCCATACTTTGACTTCTAAAATGAAGGCTGAAAGGGGACAGAGCTAGTGTTTGTAGTTATGCTGGGAGGGAAGTATCAGAGGGGGCAAATAGTTTTGGCTAAACAACTTTTTGGCACAAGGACAAGTGTCCTTGAAGAGATCACAATCATGTTCGTACTGGAAGTCTAGGGGAAATGTCCTTCTAAAAAAAGGGGGGGTGGGGGTGTAAAAGACAAATTATACATGCTAACGCTAGAAAAAAGATTGTACTGTGGGTACTATACTTCCAGTTTATGGAAACATTGAAACTTGTTTTCCTGCTTTTTGCAATTACAGTCTTCATTAAAGAGCACTCCAGATTATACTATTTGCTGCTTCCTTAGGAAATAATGATTGAAATAGTTACTGTATTACATCACTAGGAAGAGAAAAATTCAAAGCAAGTTTCTTCATGCGTAGCAGAACTAATAAAGCCTAGCCATCTGAACATGTCTTCTGCTCTCCTTGTGCTCGCTCCCACTGTAATAATATCATTTCTCCACTGTCTTGGATAACCTTCCCTGTTTCCACAACAAAGTGCTTAATTCCCATCACCGATGCGTTGACTGCTGTATGCCCAGGTCTGCTCTGCCATTGCACCTGCGGCTTCTCCCTGCTTTTCCTTTGCTCCTTCAGTACCCAAAGTCACCACGTTACTGGCCGGTGCTGGTCCTGTGGGCAGGTGAAAAAGCAATAGCTTGGCAGTGGGTTGGCGCTAGGTGTTTGCAGATCAGCTGATCAGGTGGCCGGCTGAGGTCTGGACCTGCCCGGACTTTCCTGCATTAGGACACTGATAGCCAGATAGAGAGACGTTATCATTGCTTGAAGCCAGCACCTGTGCTGCAAGAGATTGAGAAAGGAAAGCAAAAAAGAGCAGACATCTGGTTGCAAGACAACAATGCTTTAGGAAAATATGTTCAAATTGCTACTGCATCACTTGTGTAATACAATAAGAAATTTTGTTTAAATGGAGATGTGGGCTAGAGGCGATATTTTAAAGACAATATGGTGTTTATTTTTACAAAAGCAAATAATTGTCATCTGTGGTACAAGATTGTGTCTTACTTGTTTATAAACGTGTCTGTCATACATTTCACATTCTGCCTGTGAGTACCTAATTTATGGGCCACTGAGTAATTTAGATTCCAGATGCTTATCACTGCAGATTATACAAAGGGGAGATAAGAGAAACTGACTTTTTGTTACAAGCCAGCAGTATGGGTGCAGCTGTCAGCTGCAATGACTGTAATGACTAGAAATCGGTATTAATTGTCCAGCAGCAAATTGGAAACATATTTAATTGGCTTGAGTAGGAGCCTATTGTTTAGTTTTCCACCTCACAAAGATATCCCCTGGGACATGAATGTTGCTGGTTTGTAACATCCTGTCCAGATTTATGGATCTACAGAAATACTTTGAAATGTTTTTCTGGAGCTCAAGAGTGCTTTTTAAGATTGATTGAAACCTTTATGTCTTTTGCTGTCTTACTTCTCCTTTCACAGAACAGTATGTGCAGTAGTCCCTTGCATGTGAAAGTAGACATAAAAGGAAATTATAACATAGCTCTGGAAAAAAAAAAAAAAAAAAAGCAGTGCTTTTCAGGGTAAGCAGAATATGCATATGCTAATCATGAGACTAACAGTATGTAGTACTTGATGGGAAACAGCACAGTATAGATTGTTAAAATCAAACAATTCCAAACTTACTGAGCTTTCTACATCATTTCTCTATGTCCTTGTGGGAGAATCAGTGCAAAGACCACAGGCAGTAAAACAAAACTGCAGGCAATTTGAGTGTGATTCTACCTAATCTTTGCCTTTCGAAGTCCTTATGGGAAGCAAAGACAAGACTGTATGTACGTTGTTTGGTGTCCTGACTGCACACAACAAGGATAAAATCTCAATGTTTTATCCTGCTCTTTCTTTGTTCTTAGTTTCTTAGTCCTCTTCTTTCATACCAATTTATATTTTCCAAGTACTTTGATACTTAACTGTGTCATATCAGCAGTGAGAATACTATCAGTCGTAAAAATAGTAATCCACCAGGTTTGACCTCTTCCAAAAGGATCGGATGACAGCCTACCAAAAAGAGGGTGACCGAGCATTTATGACCATTATACAAGCTTTACCTCTGTTTCCCTAACAGATGATTTGTATTATTAAAAATTACTTAAGCTGTAGTGAAATATGGTTTAGACAGGTGATCTACAGCTTTAAAACAGCTGGAAAGGAACATCTGACAGATGCTGGTATAGCTGTAGCTATGTAAG
Organism: Vanellus vanellus; assembly: GCF_965231255.1. NCBI lineage: Eukaryota > Metazoa > Chordata > Aves > Charadriiformes > Charadriidae > Vanellus > Vanellus vanellus. Next base: position 61,792,148 of record NC_138908.1, read on the forward strand.
TGTAGTTTTTAAATCATTTCTTTAGAACTGCTGTATTGGCTGTCTTGTACTATCCCAGCTTACAGGTAACGCCTGTTTCCCATTACTGACCTTTATGTTTATTGTCAAGGTTCATTAAGATATTTTGAAATAATATGATGTAATTTCATCCTCTTCCCTTCTGTGTATAAATCTGATTGTCAGCTTTTTCAAATAAACACTGACAGAAAAGGAATCCAGAACCTCAGGGCAGTAGCTATCTTCCTTTCTGTTTTAGAAAGCACGAAGTTGGCTATTGTTTTTTCTAATAATACACAGCCGCTGTGTCATACAAACATACAAGCAGCTTTGCATAGGAAACGAACTGATACGTGGTTTTTAAATTTAAATTGAATTTGATCAAGACAGTTTAAATACCCACTCTCTAAATTATCAAGTGCAAAGAAATAGCAAGTTTGAGGTTTGAGAAATATTTTTGTCCTGAATTATTGTAATAGCATTCTACTTTTAGAGAAGTTTGATAATGGGGTAATGCAGACTCTAAATACTTTCATCTAAAAAAGCTGTAAATAAGTTAGCTCCATGAATTCAGGATGTAATTAAAATTATTAGCAATGTTCAAGTAACTATAAGCAATAGCTATGACAAAGGTCAGTACTCAATAAAAGGTAACTGTCCCAATCATAATTTTTTTCCTTTAGCATATTTTCATACTGGTCTAAGTTAGAGTCACTGACGAGAAATTGGTCAAGTTACCACCAAGGGCTTCCAGATTAAGTGACTTAACCTCAGTCATTAAGGGCCAGTGGGTCTGACTTGTTTGCTCACTAGTCCTCAAAAAGTGAGTGACTCAAAAAGTGAGTCCTCAAAAAGTGAGGCACTGCAACACCTCTTAGCTCAGGTGAGGCAGCGCAGGCAAAGCCCTTCAGAGTTCAGGGATACTGGCATGAGAGGGGTGCTCACTGGAAGCACCTCAGTTACCACGTCATGCAGAGGTCGTCTTGGCAATGCAGGTCCTCACTCCAGACACAGGTTTACGCTCCCTCTTCATCAAGCTGATTTATATCCGTGTTCTCCAAAAACATGCCTTCCTCACATGACACCCTGTCACCTCTTCGTTTGGTTCTCCACCCTGCTCTTCATTGGTGGAGAAACCAAGAGGGACATGTAGCCCTTCGCGGACTAGGATCATCATCACTGTCTTCTGTTTCAGAAATCTGCTGTTATAGAAATGTCAGTGGAAGAAATACATATTCACAGCATTCAAAGGCTTGAAGTCATAAAACTTACATGTACTGGAGACAAGCCTTGGGAGAAATTATTTTTTTTTTTTACATTCAAGTATGATTACAGTCCTCCCAAAAGGGATGAATACCGATGGTGTCAATTCTGACAGATTTCTATTGCAATGATCACTAAGTACTGGAAATCACCTAGCTGTATTTTATGTCAGCCACAGGCTGAAGTTAGAGGTGTTAGATATAACTTGTGCTGGACCTGAACGGATGAACTAGGAGCTGATTCCTTGAGCCATCCAACCGCTTGGACCAAAGTTTTAAAGTAAGGTTAAAGATCAAGTGTCTATAGTTTTGCCTTTTGTTAGCATTCTCATTTAGACGGTAGAATGTACCCTCGTATAAATTGGTTTAGTGCTGTTCTGTGCAAACACTGAATCTCACGTTTGTGCTTCAGTAAAAGTACTAAGTTGTTCCTACTGCAGTCTATGCAACCAGCTCCCAGGATGAAATTCTCATCCAGCGTCTTTTTCTGGCCTGCAGAGGTTGCAATCTAATCACTTTGCATACGAAAACACTTCCTCTCTTTTGTCCCCTCTGCCCCCAGAATGTTGCTGTGACACAGCATGATACATACAGCACAGCAGCTTTAAAAACCCCCCAGATTTCCCTACGGCTCCTCTGACGCCCCCACCCCACCCCCCATATTCAAGTCTGAATTTCACCAAAATTGAAGCTGGGCAGGGCCCTGCTCGCACAGCCTGCACACAAAGGGAGGTAACTGCCTGCTTAAAGCTGCAGCCGCTCCTCTCTGCCATCTGCCTCCTTCAGTGCTTTTGTTCTCATCTGCATAAAAAAATGCTTTGAATTACTGTAGAACAAATAATTGCTTCTAACGAGTAGCATCTTAAACCAGTGAATCATGCCTGTGTACTTTCAGCTCACTGATTTAAGCTAACACACCTTCAGTTTTATTTCAGTTGTCTAGGATTCAACAAAGGATCAGCTTCACATGTAGATGCATAATTGCTTAAGGAGTAGTAACTCTCTCGCTTCTGTCTGCCCATAGCACGCTTGAATTATCCGATGCCTAACTAGATTAAGCTGAAGGTGTAAACAACAGTCTTCCAAAATAAGTCTCTATACAAACAACTTTTCTGAAACAATGTCTTAAGTAGCTTGCCGCATTCGCAAGCAGAGATACCTTGTCCTGACACTCTTCTGCTCAGTCACAGCTGAGAAGAATGCTGCCATGCTGCAGAAGACCCTGCTGTAGAGGGCACACCAGTGGCAGGTTTCAGAAGTGGACACGTGCTGTCCTACCCTGTGGGGCAGGATGAGCAGAACTGGGGAAGTGTTTCAGTGCAATCTGTGGCTACCTGTCTGATACAAGCCAAAGGTTAATCCACATCCACCTCGCATGCAGACTTCTGCCATCCTGTCTTGATGGGGGCCATCGGGTTGAGCAAGATGTCGCCAGAACACGAAGAAGTATTTCAGTAACTTGATGTTTTAATTGCACTGTAACTTTTTATTATTTTGGTGACAAGTACTTCTAATGGGAATTTTGCATATGAATACTAGTATTTATCCCAGCACCTCATTTCTTACAAAATGTAGGAAGGGGCTGGCAAAGACGGTTCAAGGGTGGCATATTTACTGTTGTATTTGTGTTAAAGTAGCCTAAAGAGAACATAGATGAGGTTGGATCCTTAAGCACAGGTAGAGTCCCTACCATAAAAAGCTTCCAAGCCAAGAGATAGGAGACAAAGCACGACATCTTACCCAAACTTATAACCGGAGCTAAAATAAAAAGGGCTGAACTAATATTTGTGGGCAGTCCGTGCTTTGAATCAGAAATTAACCTTATTATTTTGTGTTGCTAATATGACCTTAGCTTTCCTTTTTGAAAGGTGTTTTTGCTTCCCCATAGCATGTAAATATTTGCTTATTAATCTTAATACTTTCTTATTTTTCAGCCTCCCCATATAACAGCAGCGTACCACACATCAGAAGTTTTGTACTCTCTTTTGTACACCAGGACGACCGTATACCTACTGAAGGTGATACTGAAAATGACTTGGAAGTTGGATCGGGCGCCACCAATCAGACTGGATCTTTCCTACGTGAACAACAAACAGTGTCAGTGCAAACAGCGAGATACCTCACTAGTCCATGGCTGACACGTTTTGTTCCTTCAGTTTACACCTTAGTGCTTGTGCTGAGTCTCCCTCTGAACATTACAGCGATACTCGTGTTCCTGAAAAAAATGAAAATGGAAAAGCCAGCCGTAGTATACATGCTGAATTTGGCCCTTGCAGATGTCCTGTTTGTAAGCGTGCTTCCTTTTAAGATTGCTTATCACTTTGCTGGAAACGACTGGGTTTTTGGACCTCAGATGTGCCGTTTCATCACTGCTGCCTTCTACTGTAACATGTACTGTTCAATAATGCTTATGACGAGCATAAGCTTCGATCGCTTCTTAGCAGTGGTGTATCCCATGCAGTCTCTTGGGTGGCGTACATTAACACGTGCCTCGTTGACTTGTGTCATCATATGGCTTGTAGCAATAACTGGGGTTATACCTTTTCTCATCAGAGAGCAAACAATGGAAATACCCAAGTTAAATATAACTACTTGCCACGATGTGCTAAGAGAATCTGAACTTCATGGCTATTACCTCCACTTCTTCTCCATCTTCTCTTCTGTGTTTTTTGTAGTGCCATTTATAATTTCTACTGTCTGTTACGTGTGTATCATTCGATGTCTTAGTTCTTCTACCATTGTTGCAAAACAAAATAAGAAGACGCGTGCCTTGCTCTTGTGTGTGGCTGTTTTTTCTGTTTTTGTTCTTTGCTTTGGACCAACAAATGTCCTCCTATTAATTCATTATATCCATTTTTCTTATGACAACAGCTTAGAGTATCTCTACTTTGCCTATCTCCTCTGTGTTTGTATCAGCAGCGTTAGCTGTTGCATCGACCCCTTTATTTACTACTATGCTTCTTCTCAGTATCAGAGGCAACTTTTCAATCTCTTCAATTGTAAAAAGGCTTTTGATCCTAACAGTAGTAACAGCAGTGGCCAGTCAATGTCAACCACTAGTAGAAGGGCTACGTGCTCTACTAATGTGAATAACAGTGTCTACAGGAAATTACTAGCAGTGCATTGAGGTAGCATGTCTTACATGTGCTTAACTTTTAGACAATTTCAGACAAAAAAAAGACAGTATTATATCCAAGAAGTGCAAAGCCTTAAACCAAGTGGTTGTACAATACATAGTTCCATGGATTCATTATAGTAATGCACAATTCAAATTATAACTCTGTATATGTATATATATAGTATATGTAAATAAGTTAATGTAGAGGGGAAACATAATTGCTTAATAATAGTTACTGAGTGTTTTTCAAATAAACTCTTTTTTTTCAGACAAATCCTTTTCATTGTTAGTTCAGTTTATTGTAGGGGTTTTATGAAATCCCATTTTAGGATTTTGAACTGTATCAGGTTGATTAAATTACTTATGGAACCATTCCATCTATCCAATACTTCCTGAAGAAAATCAAAATATCTTTCCAGGTGGGTTTTTTTTTTTTCCTATTTGTCATTATTTCTGGAATTATCTGTAAGCTTCATTTTCTTAGAATTATTTTGCATCTTGGACACTACAATGGTTTACATTACATTTTTATATATTCCACTTCAAAACAGCCTGTATGGTTTTAGGAATGTGAACAACTGAAAATCAGTTGCTGATTGGTGGAATGTGTCAGGGGAGATAATTCGCAGCAGCTAGAACTACCTTTTCTCTTGCTGTCCCTACCATTAGCGTACGCTAAGCATCTTGGTTAGGAATGTGGTATTTTTCACAATTAAATTCACCAAAAAAAAGTGAAATTTTATTTCACAAAAAATCAGTGTTAAATGGCTGTCCAGAAAATATACTGAAAAAACCCACATTCACCGTCGTCTTCTGTAGTTTGCAACCATGTGCTTTCTTGCACATGATTAATCATCGTGCATTTGTTTAGGACATGGAAATATTCTTTATCCCTGACAAGTCGGGATGTTTTTACATTTTACATTGTGTCCACTTCTACTAAAATTGCCATGGTGTAAAGCCCAATAGCTAACTTCATTCTGTATAGCATTCTTTCACAGGGGACACTAAAGCCAAATAACAGGAATTCAGTTTTAGAAAGGAGCATGTAGGTAATAGGACTGTACACAGAAATCAAATTAAGTAGGAATTTGGTTAATGTAGGATTTGCCATAGAAGTCTGCCAAGAAGTACAGCAACAGATAAAGCTCTCTTCCGTCCAGTACAAGCGATAAGAAACTTAAATTTTCTGCATACAGTGTGACAGTGAAAAACTTCTTTCTAACCAGATCTCTTGTTGGTTTGTGTCTGTTCCTTACCAGACTTAAGCATAACTAAGTATTGTCTTACTAGGATCTCTAGATTTTTCTTCTTATTTGCCACTTTCTAAGTACACGAGCACTAAAAATATAAGTATATGTAGTTTGCAGGGCTAAAACCCAACAAATGTTTATGAGACATACTGTTACATTCTCAGTTTGTTTAATATCATATTAGGGGTGGTTTTGGTTTCCAGCAAAATCCAAATGCATCTTAAAACTATGAACATCTGCTTCTTGCTGGCAGAAAAAAATACCTCTGTCCTTCCTGTAGTTACAGGCTGGCGGACTGATTTTTAGATAGTTGGGGTTTTTTTCAATGTCGTGTTATTTTGTTTCCATGATAGGGGTGTATTTTTAGGTAGCCAAAAGAGACCACTAGTCTACTTTGCAAGGGGCAGTATTACATGCTAGGAGGGAAGGAAATGTATGTGAGAAACAGCTCGGCAATCACAGCCACTATTTACTTTGTTTTGCTCTGTGTTTGGGTTGTTTCACTAGTGATTTCTGTGTGCACAAGAACATTTGCAAATGAGCAACTTCTTCCTACCTTGTAGGGTGAAAAACTGAGAGGGCTGAATGCAACTGTTTATCCTCATGGCTAAGAGCATCAACAAAGATCCTGAATAAAAATGACTAAAAAGTATTTTATGGATGTTTGTAAACCAGTATCCCAGCTCTGCCACGCACACAGTTGAAGCTGTGTTTGCTGATGATTCTGGCTTGCATGCAAGTGGGGAAAAAAAAAAAAGAAAAGAAAAGAAAAACAGGAAAGGCAGAACCCTGAAATAAAAAGAACTCACAAACCTAAGTAGACTTCTTGACTTCTTGGTTACTAGCTAAAATGCTGAAGTTGCCTTTGGAAAATATTTTTGTGTTGCCTAAGCATGTTTGAAAACACAACACTTAACAGGCTTGAGAAGTGGGTCCATGCGAACCTCATAAGATTCAACAAGGCCAAGTGCAGGGTCCTGCACCTGGATCAGAGCAATCCCTGATACCAATAGAGGCTGGGGGATGAAGGATTGAGAGCAGCTCTGAAGAGAAGGACTTGGGGGTGTTGGTGGATGAAAAGCTGGACGTGAGCCAACAATATGCGCCTGCAGGCCAGAAAGCCAACCATAGCCTGGGCTGATCAAAAGAAGCATGACTAGCAGGTCAAGGGAGGTGATTCTGCCCCTCTACTCTACTCAACTCTAGTGAGACCCCACCTGGAGTACTGCATCCAGCTTTTGAGTCCTCAGCAGAGGAAGTACATGAACCTGTTGGAGCGGGTCTGGAGGAGGCCACAAAAATGATCAGGGGGCTGGAGCACCTCTCCTATGAGGACAGGCTGAGAGAGTTGCGGTTGTTCTGCCTGGAGAAGAGAAGGCTCTGGGGAGACCTTATTGCAACCTTTCAATACTTAAAGGGGGTACACAGGAAAGATGGGGACAGATTTCTCACTAGGGCCTGTAGCAATCGGGCAAGGGGTGATGGTTTTAAACTAAAAGAGGGTAGATTCAGACTAGATGTAAGGAAGAAATTTTTCATGATGAGGGTGGTGGAACATTGGCATAGGTTGCCCAGAGGGGTGGTAGATGCCCCATCCCTGGAAACATTCAAGGTCAGGTTGGATGTAGCTCTGAGCAACCTGATCTAGTTGAAGATGTCCCTGCTCATTCCAGGGGAGGTTGGACTAGATGAACTTAAAAGGTCCCTTCCAATCTGCACCACTCAATGATACATGCATAAGCACCCTACTTATGTTGATGCTCTGCACGTGGTTCTAGCAAGCCTCTTGCTAGCCTGCAAATGCGTATTTCTGCTCCATACAGAGAGGTGATTAACAAGTCAATCGCCACACAGCATAATACTTGCTAAAACATACAGCAAATATCACCTTTTCATACCAAATGAAGCATTAACAGTTATTCCTTCTTTTAAGCTCCCACAGCTTGTGTCACACCTCTGCTTTCTGTTTGCATTTTATTGAGGCTTCAGCCTGATAGGATTGCAAAAATAAGCAAAAAACTTCTATGTAACTGGAGGAGTGTCATACCAAGGCAATGGCAGCTCAGCTCTTACTGAATTTGGCATTTCTTTGTAACTGGTTAGTTGGATTTGGTGGCAACAAGGGCAGGACCTGCTCAAGGAGCAGTAGTTTATGGAGGCAATTTCAGGCACAAACAGCATTTGCAAAACAGGTTATAACTGCTAAGCGTGGCCAGGCGGCAAAGCACAATGTGGTGGCCTTTTTGCGGAAACTGAACCAGAGAAGTACTGCAATTTAGACTGACATGCTTAAGCTAACAGGAAAAGCTAGCCATCTCTTCACGCTTGATGCACCCTTGCACTGCTCGCTGGGAAAGAAAATGAAGGGCTAGTTTCAGGGGGAAGAGCAAGGAGTGGAAACCCGACCAAAAGAAATGAAACCTGTCATTGCTGTTCCCTGTTGCTGTTTCACCCATAACTTCTCCTCCTCGTTCTTTCTTCTTTTTTTCATGTCAAATGACTTTTCATCTGTCAAATAACATTTGGAGATGACAAGGTGTCAGGCACTAAACATGCCTTAGAAAGCTTGCTAACGTTCTAGATAGGACAGCTTCATTTTGTGTCAATGTTGGCAGGGGCAAGATTTGTAATGGTTTCGATTGGCAAAACACCCCAAATAGTGGCTGTCATTGGTATAACTTATTTCACAGGGCAAGTTTTGCTGAATTTAGTAAGGCAAGGAATTTGCAGGGATTGGTGCGAAGCATTTTATCAGTTAACGCCAAGCACGTGTCTGCCTTACAACCTGCTCCCTGCAGCTTGACTGCAGACAGAGTATGATCCACTGGCTGTTAGCTCTGTTTCCCTAATTAGTTGAATCCTAGCCAGAAATGTGAGCATGGCCACAAAGTGTGTGCACAATATTTTGCATCAGGCAAACTGGATCAGGCTGCTGGATCCCTCCCTACTTGAGATGGGATCCAGAAATGGAAAGAGAGTACAAGCCGGCTAGTAGACCACCAGCTATGGCTACGCACCGGAGCCCTCCAGGAGCTGGGGGAGGAAAGAGAAGGGCCTGGTGTGCGGGATGTGATATTAAAGTAAATTTCTGGGTAAGGCCTTTTTTTATTGAGCATTTTGATCTTTTTTGATCTGATCACAATTTGATTTCGCAAGATGCTGATCAAATTAAAAAACGAACCTCTCGCATGTTTAAAATTAATGACCCACACAAGTGCTTTTTCATGGCATTTGTCATTTTGAAAGTGCTATAGAAATGGTTTAGTGATAGCTAATAGAGCTGGAGAAGCTGAACAAATAACATGCTATAACCCAAGTCAACACTAGAGAGCATTAAAATAACTAGGTATGGCTGTTTTAATTTGGCTTGTTGGGGAGGAGACCATTAGGAACCAGATCTGAACATCATGCTGACTGTGAAATACTGATTAGCCCTCTAAACAAACATGTGGACTTGGAACGGAGAAAAAGTATTGGAATTGTGTTAGAAAAGTGGGTGATTTTATTTTAAACAGAACCTGTAAGAAGGTTCAGCAAAGTTTTGGGGAATAATTTGTCTTACCTTTGTGCTACCAGCCTCATAATAGTGGTGCCTGCAGCACCACAAACAAGCCTCTCTGCTCAAAAGCAAGGCATGACATTTAAAGCATGGCACTAAGCTCAAATGCATTGCACACAGCTCAAGGTCAGAGTTGATAAAGTCAACCTACAATAAAAATCCGACTTGGGTGTTCCCTCACCAAAATAAAAATGAATGACACTGAGTCAAAGTCATATTCATTCTATAGTAAGCCTGGGAAAGTCACCAGGCTTGCCTTTGTTTGATCAGTTTTGGGCTTTGTGTTACTAATTTGGGGTCTTAAGGGTTTTTTGTGACGCACTATTACATACTAGAGGCAGCAATCCCTGGAAGTTCTCACGTATGTTTTTTCATCCTTGTGGATGGGTCAGCATGTGCCCAGGCATCAGCAAAGACGCTGCCACGGGGCCTGGGCACAGGGGCCTCCCAGCTTATCGTCCCGTGGGGCTCGCAGCCTGCTCACACTGGCTTGCAGTGTTTCTCCTTTCGGCTCAGCTAGAGATGGCAGGCAGGACACTGCTGCTTCCCTCAGAAGCCTGAACACAGAAAAGGAAAATAATTGAAAAGACTTCCAGAGTCAGAAATATTTTATCACTATTAGATCCTTATAATGTTCTCTGTTTTTCCAGATATATGTTTAAATAATACCATTTTTTGTCTTATAAACAGGAAAGAGCAAGCACCATCAGCAATACGGGAAGCAGAATAAGGATCCTAAGACCAAACCCTTCAAATCCCTGTTTCAGCCAGACACAGAAGTCCATCTACTTAGTTTACACTCCAGTGAGCGTGGAGCCTCCCTTGGACCCTGTGTACCTGCTAGGAGGGGATACAGCGGTACAGAAGCCAGTGGTACCACCAATGGGAAATGATGCAGCCAAACGTATGCTGGGGGAGTCTGCTTCCTTTCCTGCAGAGCAACACTTAAATGGAAACAGACATCCAGCTCCAGAGGCTGTGTTTTGTCACTGCCACCTCCTACTATAATGTCCTGTTTACTGAAAACTCCCTAAACACTGTGTGTTTCTTGTCCAAGACAATGTCCCACATGGTCCTCCTCACCAAGTACACAGCAAGGCGCGTTGGGGATCTACTTTCAAATCACACGGGTTTTACTGTACACTAGTTAGTCTTTACTCATTACAACTTAACACACCGATTTAAATGTTTCTTTTCTGATATGATCACTCCTGTGATTATCTGCTTCTCTTTTCTCTTTTACAATGAACAATTTTTACTGCTTATTGAAATCTTTTATTACTCATCAATATTGTTACAAAGCCAAATAAAAGATGTGTTCTTGCCTGCAGCAAAATTGTACTTGCAAAGTGATACTACTCATATCTGACATGTTTTCCAAGAACCATAAAATGTGAGAAACTTGTTAAGTTCAAAAATCGTGTCAGCTACCATAACCAGAATAATTACATGTCCTATATGCAGATAAAGCTTTACAGCTGCCTAAAGCACACAGTACTGAGAACTCAGTCCCGGATGGGGAAGAACAGACAGACAGGGAGGAAACGCTGCTACCCAAACTTTTACATTGCTTTATCTGCCTGTTCAAGTGCTAATAAATCTCCCTCTTTCAGAATAATCCCAAGAATATTTTTTTGCATGCTTTTCCTATAGGTCACATAAGGAATAACCCTGTGTATCAGTGCCACTTATAGATTATTTTTAATTTATTTTCACACTTTTTTTGTCTCCACCTTTGCTGACTCTAAGTGGCACATGCAATTCTACCCAGCAAAGAATATAATACATTTGGTTAGTTACCGCAGCTTTAATGCCCAAGGAAATGAAAAATATGCTGAAGATTTCTGCATTCTATTACTCAAACACAAGCTAGGGGTCACCAAGAAAATAGTGCTCCTACCACTGAATATTGTATTTACAGAAGCTCTGAAACTCAGCTTAAATCTCTTGCTTTGCTTTAACTTTTTTGTCCTATTTTTATTTCCATATTATCTTTAGTAAACATTTTTGAAAGGCGGGACTTACTGCACTTCACTCCCTAGATTAAACATATTTGTAAATTTGCTGTGAACTATATGGGCATTTTTCATTAAGCAGTTAAATTTAAATATTTCTAAGCCTTTTATATCTCTGCATGAGATTTTCTTACTGAAAATTCTTTCAAAATTACATTTAAAATGTTAAGATTGTTTAAGAGATGGACTTGTCTAAAGTCTATCATCTTTCATTAGCCCAACTGATAGGGAAAAAAAAAAGACAATGTTTTGGGTACTTTAAACCATTCTGGGTAGATTTTCAGTTTTTTATTTCATCTTAGTTTCTAAATTAAAATCAGTAGTGCAGCAGACTGTACAACCACGGACACACTGTTAAAGCAGTGAAAATACTTCCTAACTTGAAAATCAATCATCAAGAGCTACTGCTGTTTTAAGCAAAGTATTTTATCTTTGCTCGATCACAGTATCTCCTGTTTGTGCTCTAATGAAACAAGATTTTTTTTTTTTCTTTTCTCACCCCCTCCTTCCAGACTAGCATGTAAAAACCAAACTGAGCAACGAGCAGCATCAAGAAGAAGCCACTTCTCCATTCAGTGCTATTTTTTGACAATAGGGGTAAACTGAGGTCTGTATTATTGCCCAGAGATGAGAGTTACTGTTCTCTCATGAATATGTGAGAAACTCTACAAAGATATTACAGAATCACATAATGGTCAGGGTTGGAAGGGACCTCTGGAGATCATCTAGTCCAACCCCCCATATTAACAGCAGCTTCTTTTAAACTTTTGCATGCTAGCCAGGTGCTTGAGGGAGACAGGTACCTGTAGTGGCTGGACAGTGATACTGGAATCTAAATAGGATTTTAAACTTTAATTGTTATGATTTTCAAAACCATTAAAGAAAGGCCAATCTATTCTTGCAAAACTAGTGAGATACTTCTCAGCAGACCAGGCAGACAATTTGCAGCTACATTGACAGCTTCACATAGCCAGCCCAGCACTACCTTCCCAAGCTCAGGCTGGGGACAAGCCACCCCCAGATCCCTGGGGACAACCAGGGTGGCAGTGAATGCCGCTGCAGCTATGGCTTAACTGTCTCAGCCCTCCCAGCCCTTCAATTGCCCACCTGCCCAACTCTCATGAGCACAGTCGCACATCTAAACTGAGGAGGAGGAAGAGGCAGGCAGGATGAAGGCAGCCTCCACCTTCCTCCATCCCCACGGCTGAAGCTCTCTGCTACAGCCTGGCCTCTCCCATGCGGCAGCTGACGAGCCCTGGGGTGCGCAGCAAGCACGCCTGTGCCTCACGTTCTTCTGGGCCTCAGAAGCTTGCCCAGCCTCTGGCCCCAAGCACAAGGACAGCCATGCCTGAGTGTGCTTGGGCCAGGCAGAGCCTGGGCTCCCTCTGTCACATGCAGGGCAAGGATTTTTGCTGTGCCCAGTAATAGGAAGATGCCAGCCTTGCCTGTGCCACAAACCAGGCACAGCTCTTGAGTTTTACAAGATTTCATTAAGATTTAGCCACCTCCGGTGAGAGGAAACAGGACTTAGGTTCGTAACACAGCAAATGAGCTTCTCCTGCCTAAAATCATGTGGGTTTGCCCATGTGATTGACCTTCGATAGGCTAATTTAGGACTTTCCTTTGACTGAGGAATCACCTCTCTTGGTCACAGCGCCAAAGAAAAAAGCCTAGCTGTCTCCAGCTTTCCTTCAGCATCTCATTTTCCTGCATGAGCAATGTACAAAAAGCCAGGTTTACTCCTCTCCTAACAGGAATAACCTGCATCAGACCTTACAATGGGGGAACGAGGAGGAAGAAAGTACAGGAGGAGGGTGGGACCATGGAGCTAGGGTGTCATCATCCTTGGGTTAGTGAACTGGAACAGCCTCTCTGCTGGCCTGGGACCTGAGGGCACGCGGGTTTACAGAGCAATCTTACCAAATGCTGCTGATGTGCAAGGTGCAGCCACTCTGGAGCATATGCAAGATGGGAACCCACCCTGACAACCCCGTGCCCAGCATGTACATGGGTATCTATATGTGTTTGAGTATGTATTAGTCACTTATTAGAGTTTTAGTTTAATCCAGTGCTGTAACTGTGACAGCAGCACTATCAAGCAGGCATTTCCTGTATTCCTTTCGCATACAGAAACCAGATGTTTTATGAGCCATAACCACTTTTCATAATGACACTGATAAGGACATCCAGCCTCACAGACTTCTATAGCAAACCACAAGTTACATTCTGCAGCAATGAGACTGCACACAACAAAAGGAAGAAATTTTTAAGGCTGATCTTCCACTATAGTTCACTGGGAACAAATATCAAATGGAAAAACATCTGGAGCTCACTTTTATAAGCAAAGTTGAAGTATCATGTGTAAGGCTCCTTGCAGGTAGACCTGCTCCTTAAACCCATCAAACAAATGCTTTGGGACAAAAGTAGGGACAAATAGCATTGCTGTCCTTTATGTAACAGTTTGCTTAGAGAGTTTTTTACTCTTGCTTGTTGTATTAGACAAGAACCTACTATAATTGTAACATGTTTTGACTGGAGCATAGTAAGGACAGCTTGATTTGCGCTATGACCAGGGCAGCTTGTTATCACAGCCCTGGTTTTCTATCCAACTTTCAGCATATAGTACATTTGCTGCTTATTCTAAGACCCTACTGAGCATTGTGAGCAGTTCATCTGGAAAGGTAAAAATCATGAAACTGGGTGTTTACCGGGGCAATACTGTTCATTGCACTAAAAATTTTAATTGCACAAAGATTGGAGAACAGCAGGGCTCTCAATCTCTGCTCCCAACTCCTGATATTGTGTAGTCAATGGTCAATCTGGTACAAAATTGGGTTTTCTAGGCTTTGTTGCTGAGGTTTCTGTTCGACTCACCACCAACACATTTGTACATATCTTGGTTTTGGTATCACAGGCTGATGTGTAGGGTGTAGCAGTCAGTGCTATCAAGTATAACTGTTTCTTTAATTGAAGGCAAGTTGTTACACCCTGCAATTTTAGTGAGATTCAGCACAACACAGACCAGCATTGCCAAGTGTGTCATAAATGCTCACTCTGTAATAGCTACTGTAAAACTTGCTGCCAGGTAGAAAGCATGACTTCATAACTCTCCTAGCACTAAGATGTTTTGCAGATTACTTCCTTCCACATATTATTCTTGCTGTACTTCTTGTCACTGTATTATGACTCCACAAATAAGCAGGCCTGGGAAAAGTTGACAGCAGAGAAACACTCTCTACCAGTTTATAAAATAAATTTATCTTTTGATCTAAATAGAGGATATGGTAATCATTAATAACCATGAGATTGCCACCCTTTCACTAGCTTTCACTACTGCATTCAAGGGATTTTCCCTTCTTTTCCCCAGTCTTGGGCAGGACTGAAGAGCCTTTTACCCGCTAAAGATCTGCTCTGCTTTAACCATGTGCTAAAGTGCAGCTCCTGAAGGTTCCTCAATTGGTACCACAAACAGACTCTCCTCCTACTTAAAAGCACAGCCCCTGGGGGGCCTCTCCCCAACTCCGAGCCCAGCTTAGTGCTCTGCACACAGCTCAAAGACCCTCCACAGTCAGGGTGAAAGGAAAAAAAGCAAGCGTGACTCTGTTGATGGGAGAGATTTAATTATTTAGACCGCTCCCACTGAAGTTTCTGGAAGCAACCTACATGCCTAAACTGAAGAGGACAGCCCTTAGGGGGTCCTGTCCAAAAGAAGAGCCTCTCTTCGACTGTCACTATACACTGTTTATGGGGATTCCTGTTCTCCCTCTTTTCTTTCACCATGCACTCAGGAGGCACACAGGGGCACAATTTCTTAAGAAGCCCTCCTGTCTTCAAATGCTGTAGAAGCAAGTCCACATTCACAATTCTGTCCTTATTTTATCGTGTAGCCAAATATCAATGACCTCATCTGTTCTAATAGTGTTGTTATCCAGAACACTTACAAAATAAGTGGCTTACTCAGAATATTGTGTAACAGCAGTTGTCCTAATGAGTCAGAAAAGCTATCACTCACACGTATGGTAACACAACAAAATTAATTAGCCATGAAAACCTTTTCCTCTAAAAAATGCTTAGTCACCCCAGTTCTAGCCACATTGATTCCTGGTTCTGGACCCCAGCTGTTTTAGAAATGTCTGATTGCCTACAAGATCCATAGCTAGAAATGTTCTTTGAGCGGGGTCAGGAGTTACTCAATCCTGCTACAGCCAAGGGATAGGTTCAGCTATTCCATTTTGGTAATCTGTATGGCAACAAGAAGCACAGAGGAACAAAGTTAGGAGACAGGGGTTGCAAAGGCTATCCTGGCATCTCATGGCAATACGCCCATCTCAGCAATTACAGAGCACAGAGGAACAGCAATGTTCACATGTTAAGAGTCCCTAAAAACAGGACAGAAGGAAGGCTCTTCAGGAAAGTGTTTGTCACAAGACAGGATCAGCTGTCCCTACATCACTCCTCATCAATGCTTGCCTAACCTGTTTCCAGGAACCTTCAGGGATGGAAACTGTACAATCTCCCTCAGCATCCGATGCTGGTCTGTTTATTTCTCTTTTTTGGTTTGTTTGCTTGTTTTCAGTTCTCTTTTGTGTATTTAAAGATTTCTACTGGTCTTCTCATTTCTAGATCCTATCCTTTCAAAGTGTGTTTAACAGATTGTTCTTTATATCTGGCATTCTCCTTCCCTGGCCTCTCTGTTCTGTCTTTATCTTTTCTGAAACATGGTGCTAGCACCATACTCCAGCTGAGGCTTTGTTGATGCTGAATACATTCATGCTGTTCATTTTCCAGTTTGTGCTCTTCTTGCTACACCTAGTATAGTGATTGTCTGATTTTTTTGCAACAGCATGACATAACTGACTGATTGATAATGAGCTTTTGTTCCTCTGCATTCCACTCTGGAGATGATGCTAATTGGTACTTGGAAGCTCCATGGGAAGCCCCATGGGGCAACTGGTTCAGCACAGACAGAACTTTTGATAAGCAGCTCTGTAGCCTAACGAAGTTTCTTATGTATAAGCATCAGTGTGGGAAATCAGACCCAAATTAACTACCAGTTCCACAGATTCTCTTAATTCCTATGCCTTAAAAGAAAGCCAATAGACAGGTTTGTAACAGCCTTCATGAGTGTTGTCAGTGATCAAATAGAGGAGACAAACTATGCTGATCTCTCTTGACACTTGTCTATCAGCAAAAACTAGTTATTTAATTTCTCTGTCTTGCCGTTCTACTTGTTGTAACAATAGCGAATAGTATTATTGACAGTAAGACATTTTTACCCCTGTAACTATATTGCTGCTCCTTCATACAATACAGCTACTTCCAGTGGCCACTGCACTAATCAGATTGAACACACAGGCTTAAAAATAGTGGTGGGGAAAAAAACGGTGGGGAAATTTGTAGTGTATCGTAACTAATTAAAATATCTTAATCTCTGTGTTTGGATTTAATACTTCACAAGTACTGAATAAACTGCATTAAAAGAACTTATGCTGAAAGACTGTCCCTTTAAACTTCTGGGAGGACAACAGACTGTTCAGGGTCTGCATGCATAAACTGGAGCTACTGTTCATGCTTTTCCTTTTTTTCTGTTCTGTATGTATCATATTCAGGCTTATGTTTCCCAGCCAAATTCAAAAGTCTGTCCTTTTAAAAAAAAAAAAACCAAAACCCAAAAAACTGTCCTAGTCATAACTGGTTACTCTGTAAAGCACATGGCGAAGTGAGATCCATTCAAACCCCCAAAATATTTCATCACAATTTTTATCATGTTGTATATCAGAATTTAGTAATACAATGTTTTTCTGAATTATGTGAAATTTAGTATTTTTACTTTATGGAATCATAGAATCATAGAATTATTGAGGTTGGAAGGGACCTTTAAGATCATCAAGTCCAACCACTAACCTACCCTGGCAAAACCACTTCCAAACCATGTCCCCAAGTACCACATCTACCCTTTTTTTAAACACCTCCAGGGATAGTGAATCCACCACCTCCCTGGGCAGCCTATTCCAATGTTTAACAACCCTTTCAGTAAAAAAATGTTTCCTAATATCCAATCTAAACCTCCCCTGACATAACTTGAACCCTTGTCCTATCACTTGTCACCAGGGAGAAGAGGTCAGCCCCCACCTCTCTACAACCTCCTTTCAGGTAGTTGTAGAGTG
Organism: Vanellus vanellus; assembly: GCF_965231255.1. Lineage (NCBI taxonomy): Eukaryota > Metazoa > Chordata > Aves > Charadriiformes > Charadriidae > Vanellus > Vanellus vanellus. The sequence continues at coordinate 61,809,519 of NC_138908.1, forward strand.
CAATAAGGTCTCCCCTCAGCCTCCTCTTCTCCAGGCTAAACAACCCCAGTTCCCTCAGTCGTTCCTCATAAGATTTGTCCTCCAGACCCCTCACCAGCTTTGTAGCCTTTCTCTGGACACGCTCCAACAGCTCAATACCCTTCTTGTAGTGAGGGGCACAAAACTGAACACAGTACTCGAGGTGGGGCCTCACCAGTGCCGAGTACAGGGGGATGATCACTTCCCTAGTCCTGCTCACCACACTATTCCTGACCCAAGCTAGGATGCTGTCGGCCTTCTTGGCCAGCTGGGCACACTGCTGGCTCTTATTCAGCTGGCTGTCCACCAACATCCCCAGGTCCTTTTCTGCCAGGCAGCTTTCCAGCCACTCTTCCCCAAGACTTGCATGGAGTTGTTGTGACCCAAGTGCAGGACCCAGCACTTGGCCTTGTTGAACCTCATACCATTGGCCTCAGCCCATTGATCCAGGCTATCCAGATCCTTTTGTAGAGCCTTCCTACCCTCAAGCAGATCAACACTCCCACCCAACTTGGTGTCTGCAAACTTACTGAGGGTGCACTCGATCTCCTCATCCAGATCATTTATAAAGATATTAAGCAGAACTGGTTCCAACACCGAGCCCTGGGAAACACTTCTTTGGCCAGCCACCAACTGGATTTAACTCCTTTCACCACAACTCTTTGAGCACAGTCACCCAGTCACTTTTTTACCCAGCGAAAGGTACACCCTCAAAGCCACGAACAGCCGGTTTCTCCAGGAGAACACTGTGGGAAATAGTGCCAAAGGTTTTACTAAAGTCTAGGTAAACAACATCCACAGCCTTTCCCTCATCCACTAAGTGTGTCACCTTGTCATAAAAGGAGATCAGGTGAGTCAAGCAGGACCTGCCTTTCATGAACCTGTGCTGACTGGGCCCAATCACCTGGTTATCCTGTACATGCAGTGTGCTGGCACTCAAGATGATCTGCTCCACAACTGTCCCCAGCACTGAGGTAAAACTGACAGGCCTGTAGCTCCCCAGATCCTCTTTCCAACCCTTCTTGTAGATGGGTGTCACATCTGCTAACCTCCAGTCAACTGGGACCTCCCCAGTTAGCCAGGACTGCTGATAAATGATGGAAAGTGGCTTGGTGAGCAATTCCACCAGCTCCCTTAGTACCCTTGGGTGCATCCTATCCTGCCCCATAGACTTGTGTGCATCTAAGTGGCAGAGCATGTTGCTAACCATTTCTCCTTAAGATTATGGGGGCTTCTTCTGCTTCTCATCCCTGTCTTCCCAGGGTGCTGGGGACCCGGAGCACAACCAGTCTTCCTATTAAATACTGAGGCAAAGAAAGCATTAAGTACCTCAGCCTCTTCCTCAGCCTTCATCACTATATTTCATCCTGCATCCAATAAAGGATGGTGACTGTCCTTAGCCCGCCTTTTGGTGTGAATGTATTTATAGAAACATTGTATTTTGTCTTTTACTCCAGTAGACAAATTGAGTTCTAGGGCTTTGGCCCTTCTAATTTCCTCCCTGCGTAACCTCATGTCATCTTTGTAATCCTCTTGAGTTGCCTGCCCCTTCTTCCAAAGGTCATAAACTCTCTTTTTTTCCTGAGTTCAGACAAAGCTCTCTGTTCAACCAAGCCAGTCATCTTTTCCACCAGCTCATCTTTCAGCATATACTGTTTAGTTGTATTTAATTGCTGAAAATCATGACAGATATAGTGTACTCAGGCACAGGCTTACTGGCTGAACTGAGAGACCTCAAGTCCTTTCTTTTAGAACTGTCCAGTGGGGAAGGGATCTTGTATCCTGTGGAAGATGAGGGATAGTATCATCTGACTCATTTTACTGTAATGGAAATACTTACACATGGGTGGAGAACAGAAAACAGAAAAGAGAAAGGTATATGCAGCAACTTGTACCCAAGGTGCCTTCCATGCACAGTGAGCTCTTGTGCCAACAACTCAGTGTTGGTGTCAGCACACGCTGGCACCACTCCAGGCTACCTCCTCATTTCTTCACTTCAGGCTGGGTTTTTCTTTGTAAGTGAGCTGAATGTATATTTTGATAACACCTAGAAAACCCCAGCAAAAACAGTGCACCTACTGAGTAAGCCACTATGCAATCCTTGCCCTGAAGAGCTGATAATTATCATCCAAGGAGGGTTTATTATGAGGATTATAATTACTGCTTTTTTCTTAAAGTTTTAATGCTGAACTTAGGAGAATCCATCTTTTGGTTAAAACAAAAAAAAGTCCTGGCTTTCACAGAAGAAACAAAAATCCTTTTAAAACGCAACTTGTGTATCTTCTAATGGCTGAAGCTACCAACAATAAAAGAAAAGCTGATGCATATTACTTGCAAAGTAATATGAACCTGGGTGGGGACTGTCAACACCTTCTTTTTAACTCTTGACTACAGACACACTGTTACCACTGTCTAGTTTTCAACAGATGTGATTTTTTTCCAACTACCTGGTTTGTGGCAGTGTTTTGTGAAGCTTAAAAAACAGGGTAAATACATACTAGTTAAAAAGCCATAAATTATCCTACTCAAATGAACAGCAAGCATTATTTTACAGCTCCACAACCAAGCACTCTAAGAAAGGCTGGTCCTGTGTGAGGATGTCATGTTTGCCATTATGTTACGAAGTCAGTGATGAAATGGGGGAATTCATCGCTCTTGGGGATCAACCTGAAAATTTTATGAAGTTTTAGTGAATCTTAATTGTTCACTTCATTGTTGTAGACACTGGCAATGTGGAAAGCAATGCAGAGACCATCTCTTTGTGGTTTTATTTCACATTTTTTAACATTTTGTGGTGTTAGGTCACATCCTCCAGGTCACTGCTGATCAATAGGATGTGAGATGCTAGTGGGACAATGAACGCCGAAGTACTTTAAGCAAAGTGAAATAATTTCACTAGAAGAAAAATGTCCAAGCACTACAGTATCTTTCAACTTGGAGGTAGGAGCTCTGTCTTAGGATAAGGAGACACGTGAGCTGAAATCCCCTTTACACATTGATCCTAGATCGTCACAATCCTTAAGGTAATGGGTAAAAAAGAATGCTGATCCTGTTCCTTCTCTTTCTCTGTAGATTTTCTTTTGGGGAGAAGAAGGTTGAGAGCAAGGAAGAACTTTGTTTTGCCACATCCAGTGGCAAAGCTGAAACAGGATTTTCTGGATTAGACACCTGACGTGTCTTAGGCAGGGGGCAGGCTGCACCCTTCCCTCAGCAGTTTCCACCTGAGCCCTTAGGCACCAAGGGCCTTAGCTCAGTGCCTGCAGGAATCGAACTCCAAGGCACAGTTTTGGGGCAGTCAAGGTGTCTTCTCCGGTGTCAGGCTCTCACAGAGCAGAGGCAGCAAGACATGTTGTCCCGTGGCTCCACTCATACAAATCGTCTGACCTTTATTCCACAAGAGGATATAGATAACTCCCAATAAGGCCAAAGGAAGCTGGTTTTTTCCAGCAGGGACAGCCTGCGCCTGCAGTTCACCCAGAGGTTACCAGCACTCATGTCCAAGCTCGCTGGGGCTGCCTCCTGCTGCTCCACGCAGTGTGGGAGGCTGTCAGGAGCAAGGCTAAACTCTTTGCAGGGAGTCAGAAGGCAGATACCATGAGTTTTAGCTCTTTGGAACATGTCTTCACCCTAAACTACCAAATTACTTTTCATAAATGCTTCAAATCTTCATACAATACTTTATTGTAGTCTCCTATGACCTGTATTGAGTATTTAATTACATATTTTAAATGTAATTTCTCTCTGTAAGTAGAGAAAATTTAATCATATTTCAATTATTTTCATGTGTAGGCCATCATGTACGTGCTATAAAAAAAAAAGAGAAACAGAAAGGTAATACAGCAATGACTCTATCCTAGAAAAACCAGACCAACCAGCTTTTCTGCCAAAGCATAAACAAACCAAAACACAGTGGGGAGAATAAAATCCAACATTTCTTTGTTTCAAAGCCCTCGTACCACAGTAGAGAAAAACAGGTAGACAAGCATCATGCTTGATTTTGCAGAAAATGCACAGCAATAAGGCATGCGTTGAAGCTGTCAACATCAAGTGATATGTTGAATTAAATATGGGGAATTAACCTTTGCAACCCTAGGAATATAGCTTTCACTGATCAAACATTTGTGGAACATTTAGACTTTCTTAATTCTCACACCCACACTGCTAGTTAATTTGCCATCAAACTCAGCAATGATAGTTAAAACACTGAGTACCTGTAACAACCACACAGAATTTTTACGCAATTAAAATGCAAGTACTGCTGCTCTTGCACTTCAGCCCTTTTATACTGTTTTGCAAAAAGACATTCCTTGACTGCTAGAAAACTATACAGAGGTAAGATTACATTGTTTATCTGTAAAATTATTAACCGTAGTGTAAAAGGATTTATTTGGGTTTAGCAAAGGAAGCTGGAGGGTGTGAGTTCATGACCAAGCCTGTGGGAGCTTCCCCCAGCTGTGGAGGAATCCGGCGGGATGTCTCCAGCCTCACCCTGCCTGAGCAACGCTTGGTTGGGAGGGACGGAGAGAAAAGGAGAAACAGCTCCTCACTTAGCAAGAGGCAGAATCGTGAGTTTACTTAGTTGCCTTAAGCGCAGCAGAAAGAGAGTCCCAGGAGGAGCTGTACCTGTGGAAGCCAAAGCTGGGCTTACAGCAGACACCAAGCCAGGACCCCATCAGGAGCAGGGACCTGAAGCCTACATAAGAGACCCTGGCTACTGCCAAATACCCCACCAACAAGGAACTAGGAACAACTAGCCAGCACAAAAAAAAAAAAAAAAGGATTATCCCTCACAAGAAGCAGGTGAAGGACTGGCTCTTACTTATGTTTTCTTATGTCTTGTTATGTCTGTTAGAACAAGAGGTAACAGGAACAAACGACCATAGAAAGTTCCATCTAAACATGAGGAGGGACTTTACTTTGAGGGTGGCAGACCACTGGCACAGGCTGCCCAGAGAGGTGGTGGAGTCTCCCACTCTGGAGACATTCAAAACCCGCCTGAACGCCATCCGGTGCAACCTGCTGTAGGTGACCCTGCTCTGGCAGGGGGGTTGGACTAGATGATCTCCAGAGGTCCCTTCCAACCCTAACCATTCTGTGACTCTGTGGCCTGGGGTGAAGCATCTCACTGCATGGAGCAGTCACCTGGCCACCAAAGGGTTGCCGATTGCGTGGGTCTGGTGCAATCCCACATAACTGGAATAAGAACAACTGTCAGAAGGAAGTTTTTCACCCCTCCTGAAGGAATTAACTGCTTGTTCCTCACATTAGGGGCTGATTAACAATCCAAGTCCTGCTTCCACCTTGTGCATCCCCCAAAGACACTGAATGGTTTTAAGCAGCAAGAGGGGAAAAGGTTTCCTGATTCTGTGCCTTGCAGCAGTAGCCCCACATTTGCAGTGGGCTCCTGTACTGCCGTGCTCTGCTCAGGAGATGAGGGTAGGGCTGTTGGGGTACGGTATTGTGTGGAATCGCTTTCCCCTGCCACCCCCAAAGGAAGGCCAGGCAAGAGCAGGGACAATGTGGCATTCAGAGGTTGCAGCAAAATTCCTACATGGCCCTGCAGCAAGGCAGAGGGAAGCACCTTTTTCTGTCCTTGCCATCCTTTCACTGTCTTTCACTTTAACCTCATTAATGGTGAAAGTGGCTGCTGTGTGTGTGCAGCAAATAACTTGCAAATCCTAAAAGCTCTGTTCACTTCATTTCTAAATCCACATTGATTAAGCATATTCATAGTCAGCATCTAGACCACACAAGACTGTTACATATCTGGAGTTTAAAGGTTTGACAAATTTCAGCTAAGTAGAACAAAAAATATTTTTCTAAATGTGAATAATAATTATGGCTATGTTGTTCATTAAATTTAAAAAGAAGCTAAACAATCTAACTGCAAATTAAATAATTCAATCACAAATAGTTATTTTACAAAAGTAGAACTCCTTCCTCAAAATGTAATGAAATGTAATGATGGAATAATAAAATTATTTTTGGCTGTAACACTAGCTTTTTTTGATAGCGTGGTAGTCCCCAAGTTTGGGCCAAATAACAGCATTGGACCTGATGAAGTGTTTGTGGTTTTCCCCTGATCATGCACATAGCGGGAGGTGGGCTGAGATGCTGGGACCGGACGAGGCTGGATCCTGCCACACAAAATAAACACTGTGAGAACAGACAGGATGGCTGTGTGGAAAGTGTGTGACTCAGCACAGCTGCGTGGATCTCCTCCTCACATCCTTTCTTAGCATGGGGAGTTTCCAAATAATTTTCTGGAGTCCTGGCCAACCAGCACACTTTTTCCATTAAACTCACTTCTTTGTGGACACTGGGCTCTGCTTCTAGACAGACCAGTAATTCCACTGATAAATTAACTGCAGAAATGGTTCCAATCTCTGGGCATTTTAACAAATAATCCCTAAATAGGACATAAGGAGTCCCCTTTCACCTCAATGATAATGAAGGCACGAATTCCCCAAAAAGCAACTTGCAAACCACTTGAACTATGGTAAATCAGCATTTATTAGACCTAGAGAGAGAGGTGACATTGAAACTATGAAAAGACCATATATGCTCAAAACCAGATAGACACATCTCTTCCATGTTAGAGCTGGGAGACACTCAGTTTCTAGCAGATATCTTTTCCCAGTTCCCCTGCCCCCAAGCCACAACCAACAGTATCTGATCTCAAACCAGTGGTAAGGTATGCCACAAGGAAGCGTGGACAGACATGCCCTATGCTTCCTCAGATAACTTATGATGCAGGGTGCTCTGCAAAGGCAGATTAAGAAGTGCCAGCACCTTCCTCAAATTGTGAGCTTTACCGCAGTCCACTGCTGCAAGATTCAACTGTGCTCACCTGGCTGAGCACACAGGTCCTGCTGACACATGAAACAGTTGTTCTCCCTGGAGAGCTCAAAGCTGCTCCAGGAGTCCTCTCTGTCAGCAAACTGCATCTCTGCCAGGCACACAGGAGGAAACACAGAAAAGCACTGGAGGACATCAGAGTGGAACCTAAATGACATCCGTAATGCCACATGGCCATATTAGCAGCTAATGAACTGGATCACTCAAGTTTTACCTACATCTCAGAAGAGCCTGAGAACTAGGGCAAATGACCACACTAAAGGAAGGCTTACTGGCCACAACAGTGACCATAAGCAGATGCAAAGAAAAGAAAAAGAGGATTATAAACATAAATGATATTTCCCCAATTACTGTCTCTCTCTTACACTACATTCTGCTCACAGAAATTCCCAAGTCAGTTATGGTTTGTCTCTTCAGTAACCCTCAATGGATGTCTCTTGCCAGTGTTGCCCAGCCTTCCCGGGAACTCATGGAAATCTCTTGTATCGCCAGCAAACTTTGGCAAGGAGTTCCACAGGTCTCCTACATGCTGGGTATCCTTTGTGCAATGTTTTTGGTATTTTAACCTGGCTCCTGGTACTTGAGTGGATGGCCCCAGCCCCTAGTTGTGTAGCAGAGGGTGTGAACAGACAGACTGAAGTGTCCTTGGTTGCTTAGCCAGGTCTCATACAGAGGTTATTCAATACTTTCTATCATGTGTCATAACTATTGTTGGACTCTATCAGAGCCTAAATTGTTAATGTGACTGGATCGCCATATTGCCTATTATTCAGAGCTGTAGAACTTAACTTAAATCCCATTCAATCTAACTTTTAAGATATATTTGTGTGTCCGTTGCTTAACTTTATTCACTTTTAATTTATTGGCATAAAACTGCAATAGGCAAGATACTAGTCCCTGCAAAACCAGGCAATGCCAAAACAATAAATACTTCTACTTGCCATACTGCCTTTTGAATTCTAATGCCATGTACTATTTAAACGTCATAAGCCAGGACTGCTGCCACACGAACTGCCTGACCTGCTCAGTGCCCTTGGACTTTTGTGCTTGTATCTGAAACATTCCCTTTTACCTCGACACAGGCATACCACCAACTGGACTCAAGAACTGATCCTGTTAAAATTGTGCCTCTTTTTGGATTAGTATCCCATGATCCTGGTGTGGTTGTACCAACCTACGGGCCAGCACACAGGGGTGGAGCGGGATAGTGCAGGTCCATGCACACAGCAAGAAAAAAAAAAAAAGCTGTGGCCTTAGAAGTATTTATCTTTTCCACCCCATACTCCTAACATATGGATGTTGTAATATTTCACTATCATGATGACTAGAAAAGTTATAATTTTTCATATCTCACTTAGATCACTGATAAGTTAAGAACATACGGATATAACATGGACGAGACTCCAGAATACATTACAGATACCAGCGGAACAGTTAAACAGTCAAGTCAAATGCTCAAAATGGAATACATGGTCAGAAGTTAATAAATGCATGATTCTGTTAAAATTTCCACAGTTAGTCAGGAAATGTGGTCAAAATGCCATATTTTGTACATGCAACTTACAGAGCAATTTAGACTACCAGCATATCATAAACTTCCACAGAGCACAGAATAAAAAAGAGGAGATGGATTGACACTGCACAAACCTTAGATTAAGTTAACTTTCCATTTAGGAAAATGATACTGTGATACAAAAAAAATCATATTTTCTTATCTATTAAAGCAATTACGACTTTTATTGTTTATTACAAGTATCAATTTTCAACGAAGAGTAAGAGACAGGTCCTAAAAGTAAAAATTTGATTAAGCAATCACAAAATCACAAAGACAAATACTATTTAGAGTAAGAAAGTTTTCAGATCTAGAAATTTTGTACAAGTCCTCCTTTACTTTACAATGCTGGAATTGTTCATATAATTTTTACATCAGTTGACATTGTTCTGAATGAGTGTCACATGTCTACCTGTTCAACTGAGCTAAAAGCTTGGCATAGAAACCTTCTGTAAAGCTCTCAGAATTCATTTCCAATTTGCTTTTTGCAAATATCAATTGGAATCGAAAAAGACTGATTAGACAGATCTTAGCATTAGCAAGTGCTTAATGGTGCAGACAGGAACTCGTTGTTGCCATTAACTTCTTGGATGCTAACTCTTGGCATCCATTCACAACTGAGAATGGCATTACTGCTTGGGCAAATCCTACGTCCCTTGGAAGCCATCAACAATTCTCAATCCCTACAGCCGTCCCAGGCCTTATCTACACCAAGATGTTTACAAAATGTCAATAAAACTGAGGTAATCGAAACCAACACCTTCTGAAACTGATATGGGCAGAATGCATTGGCCAAACCACAGCTCAAATTCTATTGCCTGTTCACTTCAGCAGTTCCGCATGCATGAAAGCACCACCTGCCTTTTATTGACCTATTTTATAGGTTAGAACAAGCCTACAGCTTTAACTTGGTGTACTTTTCATAAGACTGCTCTGAGGAAGACTGTTCTTCCTTTCATACAACTCTTCCTCCTACATCTCCACATATACTTTTCTCCTCTGTAGATTTGCCATGGATTTAAACATTGTACAGTAGGTTGTAATTCTGGCAAGACCTCAACAGATGAAGGGATCTTGAGGGGGAAGTCCAGGTCAACATTCATAAATCATCATTTTTTTCCTTGATTTGTGGATTCCTTTTCCATCTAGGCAGCCCCTAGAGGTGAGCTAGAAGATGCAGGAAAAAAAATCCTTTTTTGAGAGTTTTCTGGGAACTGTGGCTTGAGGAGTAGTAACTGTTTGGCAGCAGAACAACACTAGAAAAATACGCATGCTTCCACTAAACCGGGAAATGCAGAAGGGGTGGTGAAAGCAGATGCATGAGGTAGACTATCCCATTCTGCAGGCTGGCAGAAGCAGGAGAAATAATGCAAATGAAGAAAGGCAGCAGGAAGCCAATAGTCAGGCTAGTAACTGCATTAGCATATCTGTAGGTTATTTGTACTGTGGGTTACTCTTACTACAGATTGCTCATAATCTGAGAAACATGCCCACAAGGCAGAGAAGAAATCAGTTCAAAAAAGTCATGATAAAACCAGGAAACTGTGTCATACTCCACTTTGCTTGTATAGTCTTCTCCCAACCTGGAGCAGCTCAACACAGGCAAAAGAACCGATTCTTAGAGATTGTTTTGGAATTGCATTGCTTAACTGAAGAATTATTTATGCATTTAATCTTGCTGCCGAGAAAGAGAGGGGAATGTTTATAGTATCCTTTAAGTGCCTTAATAACCACTCTATTTTTTAGACATATTTGCATTTTAAATGCAAAAGGAGTAAAATAAACAAACACTAAACTTTTTTTTTCAATAGTTAAAAAACCTTCCACAATATAATGCCTATCCCTCTGGAGAAAAACACAAATGACACATGACTGTGAGCACATCTGGTTTGTACACAAGATTAATTTCTTATAAAGCTATTTCTTGTCAGAGAACTGCTGAAATGTCTGGCAGCACTGATCACCCATGGCCCCCTACCCAGACTTTGGGTTGTGTCTCCCCACTGTCCAAAATCTGGCTGTGATTTAGTCAGCTCCCAAGTCTCTGAGACCGTGTCTTGATGCTGTTCTCTGAAGGCGACCAGGTATGCGGTTTAATGTTACTCTCTTCATGCTCTTTATCTCAGACTCACAAAGTACGGTTCTTCCCAGCGTCCACCAAACTTTGTAGTTAGTGATTGGCATATTTCCACACCTGTTGTCTAGCTCTTCAAAATGGGCACAAATTCCATGGGGTTTCCCAGAGGTCTACTGCTACCCTGAAACCTAGCTGGTGTTCTCCCTCAGTGCCCCACCTGAATGCTTCTTCCTCTGGTCTCCTGGTCCTTCATTTGTTTGGAAAAATGCTGTCATCTGGGTAGTGGGGAAGCACAAATGCAGAGGGGCTTGAACAAGCTCCTCTCCCCAGAGGCAAAACCATGATGGATCTCAGCAAGAGGCCTTGCTGTTGCCTGAGTCATGATTGCCAGTAATGATGAGCATGACCTAAGGATCGGAACTCTTCCCAGCTAGAATCAGATAAGACAGGGCTTAGATAGCATTTCAGTAGCATTTGTTTTTGAACAGAGGTACATGAGTGTAAAACCACTAACGCTGACTCACAACATAGAACACCATGTCAAATCTTATTGTGTTCACATCACAAACAGAAGTAAGACCACTGAGTCCAGTGTAATAAAGGACTGGCTTTTTATTCTGCTACGAACATTGTTGTAGAGTCACTAACAGCTGGGCTGGAGAAGTTACTCAAGGGATACCTCCTTCTCCTGCCAGGAGGTACATACCTACATCATTTCTGTTTGTCTAAACCACTTTAAAAATGCCAGTGATGGAGGTCCTACAGATTCACTTTCTAGAAAGTGCAGCTCAATAAAACTAGTGCCAATTGACAGAATTTTTTCCTAATACCTAACTTTGCTAACATTTCAGCCTACTTAGTGAACATGGAAAATATGCTGCAGCCTTGGACATACTTGAAGTATGTCATCATGTCTCTCCACAATCTTCTTTAGACCAAACAAAATTAATTGCTCCAAACATTCTCCAGATTGTTCCAATTGTTCAAATATTCTCTGGACTTTATCCAGTTTTCTTTAAGGAAGACATGACTGAGTTAAAAACATCCTCCAGCAAATAATTTACCGGTGCTGAATGGAGGACTTCTTCACATACATTACAGACAACAACCCTCTTTGCTGCAAGACAATACTGTTGACTCCCATTGCGTTTGTGATTCACTGTAATGATTCAGGTTACCTGAAAAGGAATTGTTATTTTATACACTCCACCCTATATTCCTTCCAATGCAGATGTACAAACACCAGACAAGAATTGTAATAGACTCATACTGAAAACAATTTTCAACTCCATTCAAAACAGTTTTACAGACCAGTACACACAAATAGTAGCTCAACTGAAATGGAAAGAAAAAAAGGAAAATAAATCCTTCCTCAGTTTGGTCATTGTATCCCAATATTCATCTAATTAATGTCCAGAAGGAAAACTTGTTCACCTCTTCTCACTGCCTTGAATTAACATTTCACTATACTCATCCAACTTTGCAACATTTTTCGGGTGTCAGAAAGGTTTTGTTGTAAAATTTAAGTTAAATAATTCTTTGGAACTGTTGTGGTTTAATTATATTAATAAAAGGAATACAGAGAGTAGAAATTACCTGAGAGATGTTACGGGCTTTTAAGATGTTTCAGAATGCTTTTAACATTTTCAGTTTTCACTTTTAATGGTTATCTAATAAATATCTGTTCCTAAAAGTAATTTGGCATTTAGATAGTCCCACAGTGTCAATACAAACTGAATTATCTCTGCGATAAGTCATCAACGAAATTCCTTTGTGAGATGGACCAACAGGATTCTGAAAGAGAAAGATGTAGAAAATGTTTATCCAGTTCATTACAACGAATACTGTGATTAATTTTCCCCACAGCCTTCCCCACTATATTTCTACTGCAAATAGGTTCCATATCTAAGCATACAGCTCTTTAATAATTTTGTTTCCATTGTTGTAATGCTGACCTATTTTAAACTCCATGTGTTGATGCAAGCTCCCATTTATCATTGTCTGCTTGCAGGTGGTTTGCTCTGGAGACTAGCTGGCTATTACAAAGGACACAGTAACACCTACTCTAACAAACATGCCAACACATAACAGTGGTTCATTTTGTTGAGCTATTACGTATTTTTATCCTAGCTTAATAATGATCCATTGTTTCATTTCCTCAGCACAGGTAACAGAATAGTGCTACATACATCAGACAGATACAAACTCAGCCAAAACTAGTGGTTGCACTGATGAGTCACAAGCAATCTGCACATCCCTTTCTCTGCATTCCTATCTATGCAGAAACAGCACTTTCCCAGTTTACAACAGTAGCAGGATAAGAAGTCAGTACTAGTTAAATGGTGGTATCTTGAGTCTATCTATACATGTAAGTGGAGGTGTAAGTACAAGATTATCTGTTTATTCAAGGGCACGCTCCATGCAGTGCACCATGGAAAGACTGGATATAATGTCATAACTAACCTCCTTTCAAAATGCATATGCACAAGCACACTGAATTAAGATTGCACAAGAAGCTCCAATTATAGTATTTCCTAATTTTCAATAGCTTGATTTTGGCACCTTAACATATTATTTTTCATGTAGCTGTAGGCATACTTGAAGAAAGATGTACCACAGGTTAAGCAACTGTCAACACAAGTACAGAAGCACTGCGTTATGTTCTGCTCAGACCAAGCCGTTTTGTTAAATTTGCACATCCTCTACTGCCGCAAGGTCAAGGTGAACTGTACCTGTACCTCCATGTCAGTGTGAAGTCAGGTTTGGGCCACCTATGTTTCTACCCCCCAGGCACTGAGCATACCTAACATTTTGTTCTAGACCTTTTGCCACTTCCTCTTTGCTGTGCCTCCAGCCCAAGCCCTGGATCTCCTTGCTTTTGAGAAAAGCTAAAATACAGGAAAAGTCAAAGGCCAAACATCACGAACAAACACAGCACAGTGCTGACAGGTCAGCAAAATCAGGATGACACCCAATAACCATTAAAGGACCACCTTAAACAACCCATACTACCTTCTCCCAACACAGTGACCTCAAAATGCCATGAAGTAATATGCTACCCACACTGGCGCCCCAAGTAGTAACAACACAATAGTACATCAGCACAACATGCTCATAAAGCCCATATTTGCCACAGCCAGAATTTCCAAAAACTGCAAGAATCTTGGGGTAAATGGGGTAAGAGAAGGAATGGATGTGACTTCCTAAATACAGAACGAAATAAAATGGATCTTTGCTACCGAAGAAACAGAATACTACACAGCTGCTGCCCATAACGCCTCTTGCTTCCTTGCTGGACACACACAGAGCATCAAGGTCATCAGTGGCAACCACTGTGTAGTACCTAACAAGTCTGCCAGCAAGGCCAATGAGAAATGAGCAGGAAATACAGAGACCTGTTCAAAGGCTCAGGAAAACAGGCAAGAAAGACTGCTTAAGACAGCCCAGGGGCTTTTATGAATGAGAAACACAAGGAGGAAGGACAGAGGGCTTCACTGTGTCAAAATGAGTTATCGAAAAGGTTTATTATACCCAGAGACCTGGTCTTGCCCTGCAAAAGCAGAGCCTTGCAGTAACTTAGTACCAAGATACTCTCTTATTTTCTAAGATGCCAGGTGGCTACCCTGAGGACAGGCTAAAGCACCAGAGATGATGCATCAGCTTCTTTTGAATCAAAAATTAAATTAGTTTTTAAAATGAAATGCTTCACATTGTTTCATTTGAACCAAACTTCACCATCCCTCCTTGAATCCCTGCACTAACTGCATTGTTTGAAGGATATTTTAACTGCTTATGCCATTCCTACAAGACATGTTGATTATTAAAGTTAGGAGATTTTTATTTCCCCTCCCTTCCCAAATTAAGCTCTTTTTACACCTTAAAAAAAATATCCATATATTTGTGTAAGACATATGGCACAAACAGCCATCCTTTACCTTCTCCCCCAACAGACGTGGTGTGATTACAATAAGCCACACACCAACACCCCATTTGCCATCTGAACTCAGAAATTCCCAGGGAGACACAAAGCACACAAAACAAGCTCTATATATTGAAAATGCTCCCACACATTTTTCCTAGCACAAACTGCATGAGTACTGACAAGTGCCTTGCAATGAAATCACATCCATTTCTCATTTAATAAAGGGGTACCAAGTATCTTTGACAGTCACACATCTTCATGATTACATCACATCATTATGCTGTTAAAAAGTGAACCAAGACCTAAGGGGTATGCCCTGGAATGTCCCCTTTGGAGCCCCTGTGTGGTAATACCACCACACCCACCAGCTACTCAAAGTGCAAGGGAGAGCACATTTTCAATGATGCCCTTTGCCCAAAGGTGCACAAGATTTTCCTGATAACGTGCCCCAGACAAACACTGCTAGAGCAGGGAATTATGAGCTGATGCTCACTTATCTGTTTGGCAGTTTTGGCTGTGCTTTGACAATCAATAATCAATGATGTGCAAGTTCAAAGCTCCCTTCAAGCCACTATATAAAGGTGCAAATGATTCTTCCCAACTTCTTCTAGTATAATATAGAAATACACACACACACACACGTATTTGTAGCAGAAAAAAATGCATAACAGAAAACCCAATAAACTACCAATTTCTAACACAGTATTGAGGTTTAATAAGCATCTATAGTCACATACTTATTCTTCCTGTGGCAGTCATATTTATTGCAATTATTTTCCAATGATAAGTGTGAACAAGAACAAAATTATTTTGTGTATATTTACAAATTGTTAAATTTTCTTTCCCATTTCTTTAATAAATGGCACACTAGAACTGTAAATAGGTTTGACAAGTCAGTTGTCTTCAATAAAGGCAACTAAAAATCGCAAAGGCTTGACATCGCTCTGTACAGAGGTCCCAGTGATTTGAACAGGGGCAAGACCATTCCTAGTTTCTATAAAATTTTTTTTTTTAAGTCATATAAGGCAGAACCCATATGTAAACTATAAATGGGGAATCTTCCTAACAAATACTGTCCCTGCTGAAGATGTTAGTTAGGAACATCAACTTCTTGATAAAAGTAAATAGAACAAAAGCCTTGTTAGCAAGGCACAGATGGAGCACCAGGAACTACTGCCTAAAAGCGCCAATGATCATTAGTCTGTTACAGAATCAGAGAGTGGTTTGTGTCGGAAGGGACCTTTAAAGATCGTCAGGTTCCAACCCCATTCCATGGGCAGATACACCTTTCACTAGGTCAGGTTGCTCAAAGCCCCATCCAACTTGACCTTGAACACTTCCAGTGATGGGGCACCCACAAGTTCTCTGGGCAACCTGTTCCAGTGTCTCACCACCCTCATAGTAAAGAATTTCTTCCTTATCTAAATCTACCCTCATGTAATTTAAAAATGTTACCCCTTGTCCTGTCACTACATGCCTTTGTAAAAAGTGTTTCCCCATCTTTCTCATAAGAACCATTTAAGTACTGAAAGGCAGCAGTAAGGTCTCTCTTATAAGGCAAGTTAATAGAGTTCTCTAGTATTAAAGTTGCCTGACACTCCCTCTTATAACTTCCATTTTTAATTGCTTGGGAATCTAATGAATTGTTTATAAGATTTTGAAGGGTGATGATCTTCACATAAACTACATGTTTCTGACATGCCTATGAAAACCTAGCCAAAATATAAACCTCTGTTAACAGTTTCCTGACACTCAACAGAGGCTAAGTCCAGAGCCACATTTCTAGAAGATGCACCTGCAGTGACACTTGCTTCTACACACAGCCACAGGACTTCTCCAGTTGCAGCTCTGACCTGTCGTGGAACAGCCTATAGCAGATTTTGTTTAATGACAGGACTAAACCCTTTTGCCTTGCATTCCCAGTCCCTTCCACTGCTGCTAGATCCAAGCAAAGAGGGAAGGAGCAGCCTGCTTTGAACGTAAAGGGGACAAGAAGACAGGCTGGGTGAAATAAATCAAGAGAAAACAAACTGAACACCGGGACTAGGCGCTGGCAGGAGAGCACCGGCCACAGCAAAAACGGATGAGAGACGGACTGACCACTCCTTAGTACTAGAGATCTGAGAGGCAGAACAATGTAGAGACCAGTAGCCAGTACACATGTACACGCCTGTTTGAAAGAGAGATTAGATAAAAAGCCAGATGAGAAGACTACAACTCAGTGGACAAGGTGATTAGGAGCAGGAGATTTAAGTACCCATGAAGCAGTTTGTAATGGTAAAGTAAACAAAACAGCACTGCAAGTGAGACCCAAAGAGACAGGGAGGGAATCTGGAGGGATGGGCTATGACTTTCCCAGTGCTTAGCCTGGAGGTCGAGACTAACATGAGAAATCGGTAAACAGTCTTAGCTGGGTGGATGACAAACAGGAACTGTGCTTTGAATATGGAGTAACTTCTAACAAAGACTCAAAAAAGAGAGGCCCTTGATGTCGACTCAGGCACCCAAAACTTCCAAGTGCATTTATCTTCATCACTCTCTACTCCATTTTCTATCTGTAAAACGGGAACAATGCAAACCTCCTCAACTCACAGCCTTATTTCATGACCATCACAGAAAGCCCACAAAAAGAACAATTTTCTCTTCAGAACAACACAGAATATATTCATAACATATTAATTCAAAAAAGGAGGAAAAAACCCCAACAATTTTATCACCAACTGAACACTGAGGACTTTGCAGACTGACTGAGGCAGAGGGAGCATTACTGATGGAACTGGAGAACTGGGCTAGAGCTGTGAACCAGGGTTGAGCATGTAGTTTTAATTCTGGAATTTAGTAAGTTATGTGCTTGATTTTACAAACCCAAAACCACTTCGTAAATTCATATTTGCATGGATAAATGCAAAACAATTCTGGCACTGTGCTGTGTTTAATCTTGTTCTTGTAGTCCCCGTTTCCAAAAACAAAAGTAAGTTGGGGTACTGCAAGTTTAAGCAGGGCTGACACACGAAAACACCCTTTTCATACCCACCAGCACAGCACCACCAGTGCATTTGGGCTACGCAGCCATTACACCTTTTCCTGCCTTCTGTGTCATATGCCACCACGGCACAGGACAGTAGGACACCTGGCAGACACAAAGCAGTATGTTACGGGTCAGCAGGATTAATACTGTCCCACAGAGCCCCTCCAGCCCGCTTGTTGCCTGCTTGCTCCTGACCCCGTCCCACATGTCCCAGAACCGGCCTGCTCTGCTCCAGGGGCAGCTCGGCACGAACGGCGGCCGCCTCTGAATACAGCGCACCTCGGCTTTACTCAGCTCCGACCTGGCCACCGGGAATCTGCCGCGGGCAAAAGCCGCCTCCGCCCTGCGGCCAGGCTCCCACCGGCTGGCTTAGGGCCGGCTGACCGCCGGAGGACCAGCCCGAGAGGGAGGGAAGGAGGGGAGTAGGGAGGGCCGAAGCCCGCGGCACCTGCTCAGCCCCACCCACCACGGAGCGAGGGCGCGGGGCCTAAGGCGAGGCGCGAGACCAACCGCCCCATTAGCGGGAGGAGAGGGTGCCCCCGCCATTTTGAGGCGGGCGCAGCGGACCCGGCGGTGAGGCTCACCCCGCCATTTTAGGGGCAGCCCCACACCCCTTCGGTGGCGGGGGATGTGGCCTAGCTCAGCTCCGCCCTCCGACCGCGCCCTCCGCCCCCTCCTAGCTCAGGTATCAGGTGAAACTGGTCGGGCGTACGGAGGAGGTAGTGGTGGCCAGAGCGCAGCGGGAGGATGGCTGGGCGCCGCGGGCTGTGCTTGTTGCTGCTGCTGCTCTGCTCGCTGCTGGGAGCCGCCACTCGCGCAGGTGAGAGGAGAAGTGCTAGCTGCTGCTGCCGCCGGGTGCGACGGCCGCAGGCTCGGCTAGGACCAGCCGGAGCCTCCCGGGGCTCCGCGGGTGCCGTGCTGGTTGCCGGGCGCCCCTCGGCTGCGGGTTGGGCTGCGGGCGGCGGCGCTTCGGTTGGGGGGTGCGGCTGGGCTCTCGGCGGGGCCAAACCGCAGGTTTCTGGGCCCCGGGCGGACTGAGGCGAGGTTGCGGCGGAGTCGAATAGGTTCGGGAAAACTCGGGCTGGTGGTTGTGGAGGTGCGGGGACCCGCGGGGAGGGCGCTGCCGGCCGACCGACCGGCCTCCACATCTTCCCCCCGCCGGGTGTGGGAAAGCAGCTGGACGGGCAAGCAGGGAGGGCTGGCTTCCAGCCCGCTTTGGGGCTTCTGGGGCGCGGGGAGGGCTGCGGGACGGCGCGTCCTGCGTGGGCTGTCCGCGGGAGCGGCCCGGCACGCGTGGCCTGGCTTCACCTGCGGCGGTGCCGGCCCTGATCTGGTTCTCGGATAGCAACCTGCCTAAAAGCTGTGTATAAACATGAAAAAAACTCCTTAAAGATCGTGTTCTCGCTTTTTTCCCAACTCTTAAAAGTTAGGATTTTTTTTTTTATCCTTACCTTTGCTAGTTTACATTATTTCGTATCGAACTTAAGTGTTGTTTAGGGGGAAGGAAAACCCAGTTATTCATATTAATATTTTACTACCCTAAAGTTCATGTTTCACTACCTTTTACAGTAAACCCCGTTGCCTTATCTGCGCATGCCATTGCACTGTGTCCTTTTGCGTTTGTTCATCCTGGGCTTATTTACCTAATAAAGGTATATGCGTAAAGATTGCGTAAATATTGAAGCCAAGCTTATGGTAGGTCCTGTTTTCTCAACAAAGTAGGTGCAAAGTTTGTTGTTCAGAGTGGAGTTTCTGATATTAGACTGCTTCTTCATATCCTAGTTATCTGACGGGGGGGGGGGGGGAGGGGGGCGAGGGGAATTTGGAATCATCCTGGGGGTGGGGGAAAATAGTCTGCTTAAAAATATTAGCTGAGTGCTTGGTCTTCTGGCAGGTGAAATGAGCTGGAAGTGTGCTCCCGTGTCAACCAAGGGAGATGCGCTATAAGCCAGGGAACGTGATTGTGGCTGTTTTCAAACAGGCTAATGCCATTTGTGGGGTTGTGGTGAATCTGAGCTGCAGATCCAAAAGTCAGAGTAATCTTAACCTTAGTCTTGTGTGGGGTTTACTATCATGACCTAAGCTAGTTAATTTGGATACTCTGCTGCTGTCGCTTTTGTGTCTGCAGGGTAGGCATAATCCTTCTTTTGGTATGCAGTGGGTTATATCTTCTGGACAAATGGCAAAGGTGTTGAAACAGTCTTTTGTTGTGGGAGGAGAGTACGTTTTTCCCCATGATGCCAAGGAAGATTTTTCCCGTGGGCAGATTAGCAAATCAACTGCATTCTCCGTATGTGAGTCAGGCAGGGTGAAACTCGGCTTGGAAAAGAACTCAATTGTTATGGAAAACTGCAAGCACAGAAAGAGTAAGAAAAGGGTGTAGAAATGCACATACCTAACAAAGGATTGGTTGCTCGGTGAGGGAGTGTTAACTGCAAAGAGAAACAGGACACTAAACTGTCTCCCTATATGGGTGCCAGTAGGGCTAACAAAAGCTGCCTGGTGTCTGCAGTCAGAACTTTTGAGGCTGAGACTACTTAAAGTCAGCATAAAAGCAAGACTTGGTCTCTGAAATCACCCGTTTAGCTTGACTATGTCTTCAAAAATAGAATAAAACAAGCCTTTTTTCTCTATTCTGTCACTCTTGTGATATTAAGTCCTGTCTGTGGGTCATGTGTCAGACAATCCACTTTATTATAGCTTTTACTCTTTCGTGTCACACTAACACTTAAGGGCTTTTTGGTGAGCGTTTTTTTTTTCTCAACCAAACCTATGAACATTAGTTGTAAAGCATTGCTTTCTGTCTGATTACAGAACACTAATAAGAACAAAATGGTGGTATTTGCTCTAGCATTTTTCTACAATAATTTAAGTCTTTGCAATGGAATGCAAATAGTATGAATGCAATTTGATAATATCAGCTACTTACTGATGGACAGCTGCTTAACAGTACATCATGCTGCGCTTTATTACAGTATTCTGAGAACTGCTGTCAGCTTACAATAAAGGGTCTGCTTCCAAGCATCTCTGGGACCTCTCTCAGCTAAGCTGTAAGCCTGCTTACATTGTCTGATGTCTACTTAAGCTATGTTCTTCCATCTGGTTTTATGGCTTCTAATATTCACAGCTCGGGTTAGGGACTTGGGATTTCTGTGCCATACGAGTAAACTTTGCAATCTTTAACAGTATTGCTAACATAATCATGTGGCTTGAAGATCTGAGAGCAGGATTTGTATAAATCTGCCCTGTTGTAATTATACCACATATAAAGCCAAAATGACTGTTTGGCATTTGAATACATTTTCTTTAGGATGGTTGTTTTGTTGGTATAATTTAGACTTCAGCCTTCATGCAGTCTACTGCAAAGATTCGTCCACGTCATTGTACTGGCAAAAAGTTTTCTTACACCTGTTTTCAAGTGAAGGATGCCTGTGCCTGCAGCTTGACAAATCCTTGTTAAGTGGAGCTAGAGTAATTTAATTAAAAAATCTAAAGAACACCAATATATGCTGTATTTCTGTACACCTCTTTAGGATGTCACATAGTCTAGACAGGACGCTAATGCTGTACATCTGACTATTGCAGTAATTACTTGAAAGGAACAGCTATCTAAAGTCGTGCTATTTTTGAGAATCCTATACTGGAAAACATGCATACTTATGTATTTACATATTTCTTGTGTGAGAATTCATTTCTTATACTTTTAAATGTAAGGTGTAAACGTTTTTCATTCTGGAATGGTATCAAAACTATTTATAGAATAAGAGGGGCCATCCTTCACTGTTCAGGGATTTTTGTATGCAAACCTGCTTGCTCAAGAAAACTCTCCTTTATACTCCAGTTGGGATTTTCTGTGGCTAAAATAATCTGCAGATATTGATAGAAATTGAGATAAGGTTAAAAATACTTATCCCACAGACAGTCAAGTTCCATTTCTGTACAGTTTAGCTTGATGGATGTCAGGCTTCTTGGAACAGGGGGAGTTCATGGACAGTATCTGCTTGTGCAGTTTAACCTGTTAGCACAAAAGGACTGTGTTGTGTCCAGAGGGTGTCTTGGGAGATTCTGGACTGAGCCATCTGAAGACTGTCATACAAGACAGAGCAGTCAGGAATAGCTGGCTTGCCTGTACAGTTTGTAAGTCCCTGTGGCATTCGAAGAAGCAGAGCAAAACTTGAAGTAGCTGTCTGGTGTATGAAGCAACCATAGCTGTCAGCTTTACCAGCTAGCACTTTGAGCAGAAACTGCAGAGATTGTCTGACCATCTTGGCCATAAATTGGAAGGAGATCCCAGATGACTGGCCCAGTTGCATCTTCATACACAAAGTTAGTCTGGTCAAGTTTCAATTCAGATAACGTAACATGCATCTTTCTTTCCCGAGAGATCAATTGTGCATAGCTTTTGGCATTACATTCAGACAGTTTCAGTTTTAGCTGGTCTGAGGACAGCATGCCCTTTTTTTACTGCATAGCTGATTTTCAGGCCGCTTAAAACTGAGGAAACTTCTACTGCAGCTTTGTTAGCCTGATGCAAAGTTTTATGAGTCCTAGCACTTGGGTAATCTGGCAGTGCCATGTGAAAGGATAATGGTGCCCTGTAGTACTTGAAGCAGTTTCTGTTGTAACTGTTTGGATGGTAGGTGCACGTGACAGCCATTTTAACAAGGTATTTTTAATATAAGTGGTGATGCGGAAAAGCATTCTTGTTAAAATCCTTGAATAGGGATATAGATTGCCTTTGGATAATAAAACACAGGGAAGAAAAATACTTGTGTTTGAAAACCAGTCTTTATTTTTTTGTTGATGAGGCCCTCTTTAATTCTTTAGAGTAAATCATGATGTGTAGTTTATTTTTAAAAAGTTCAAAAAGTCTGTGCTTCAGTAGCAGCAACTTAATTATTTTTTTTTATTTTTTTTTTTTTTTAGGGAGTAGTGGAACCAGCAGTTCAAAAGGAAGAAGTTTTGCTGGCAGGAAAGTTCCAAATACACATAATGCCTCTGAAGAGTTATACGAAGTGGATGAATTTGCTGCAAAAGTCCTCAAGGGAAAGCTGACTACAGTTTTTCTTCCCATTGTCTATATCATTGTCTTTATCATTGGTTTGCCAAGCAATGCCATGGCCCTCTGGGTCTTTTTTTTCCGAACAAAGAAAAAACATCCGGCGGTGATTTATATGGTTAACTTAGCATTGGCAGACCTTCTTTTTGTTGTCTGGTTCCCACTGAAGATTGCATACCATGTAAATGGCAATAATTGGCTATTTGGTGAAGGTCTCTGCAAAGTACTTGTTGGATTTTTCTATGGAAATATGTACTGTTCCATTCTCTTTATGACATGTCTCAGTGTGCAACGGTATTGGGTTGTAGTGAACCCCATAGTGCATTCAAGAAAGAAATCTGAAATTGCCTTTGGCATCTCCCTTGCTATCTGGATAGTGATTTTGTTGGGCACCATTCCATTGTATCTTGTTAATCAGACAGCATACATTTCAAATCTTAACATTACTACCTGCCATGATGTGTTGCCTGAAAATGTTTTAGCTCGTGACATGTTCAGTTATTTCCTCTCACTTGCAATTGGACTCTTCTTAATCCCAGCTCTCCTCACTGCTGTCGCTTACATACTAATGATTAAGACTCTGAATGCTTCCATCTCAGATGTAAGCAGTGGGAAGAAACGAAAAAGAGCAATCAAACTCATTATCACTGTCCTGTCTATGTATCTCATTTGTTTTACACCTAGCAATGTGCTGCTTGTTGTGCACTATTTGCTTCTCGAAACCTACAGCCAGAGCTATTTGTATACATCATACATAATTGCACTGTGTCTTTCTACTTTGAACAGTTGTATTGATCCATTCATCTATTACTATATTTCAAAAGACTTCAGAGACAACTTTAAAAATGCTCTTCTTTGCCGAAGTGTGAGAACTACACGGAGGATGCAAGTGTCTCTCTCATCAAGCAGGTACCCCAAGAAATCAAATTCTTACTCTTCAAACTCAAATGGGACCACTAAATCAACCTATTGAGTTTAATCCTACAAGAAAAGTGAACTTTTATTACTACTGCTGAAAGGATGTAAATGACAAGAGCGTTATTTTGTATAAGGGAGTCTGAAGAAACATCTTTGCTTCTTAATTACATTGAAGCCTGGATTTCAGAACTGGCAGCTGCTTACCCTGTGTAGAAATTGTAAGCAGATAAATCTTCCCACTAGACTGGAAAAAAATCATGACATTTCTGATGCTCTGCAAAAATGCTGCTGACTTGAAAGTGAGTCATGGTTGAAGACATTTTTGTTCATCATCAAAGTTGTTAAAAAAAAATCACTGGAATGTTATGTAGTGTTGCTAGTATATTTAATTAACAGAGAAATCTGTTTTGTTTGGCTTTAACTGTAATGTATTAAACAGTTGAACAGATTGTGTATG
The DNA here is from genome assembly GCF_965231255.1 of Vanellus vanellus. Classification (NCBI taxonomy): domain Eukaryota; kingdom Metazoa; phylum Chordata; class Aves; order Charadriiformes; family Charadriidae; genus Vanellus; species Vanellus vanellus. The sequence goes on from NC_138908.1 coordinate 61,833,408, forward strand.
TAGGACCTTGCTTTGTGTACCTGCTTACACTGAACATTGTTTGAAACTGTAGGGAGAAGGAAAGGAGGATCCATTTCACCATTTTGGTGTGGGTCCAGCAATGTGACTGCTTGTTATCTTTAGTATAACATAGTTCAATATTGTTTTCCAAGTTTTCACATTGTTAATACTAACATGGCAGAAGCCTGTAAGGTTATCCTATTGAGTTGACAAGCTGAACTTGCTATCAGCTAGCACTGAGATAAAATGTTAGTTGTTATACACTGTTACTTAGTGCTTGCCTGTACGTGATCTTAAATGGGGATATTTAACAAAGTTTTGATGAGTAGCTATTTGATTTTTATGTAATGTGCCTTGTATTTTTTAAGATATCTAAATAAGACTTTTTTAATAACACATTCGAGTTGTGTGCTTTCTTTTGTGCTTTTACATGCTTTTTAAAATGCTGAGTATTTCAACTTACCTGGTTTCAGGTAACAAAGATATTATTTCTAATAGTCAGTTAGAAGTCTGACAACTGTAGCTGTAAAGTCTAAATGGCTTAAGTAAAATTTGCCTAATGATGCATTTTGTTATAGCAAAACTGTTCCTTTATCTTACTAGCAGATAATGAAAACCAAACGGTTCAGAACTGGGGAGGAGTAATGAAATATAAACAAACACATTAACAAGATAGCAAACTTCACCCTCAGTGGATTTCCAAAATAACACCCTCTTCCCTCACCCAGAGTATTTATGATGACTCAGGAATATGGAATCACATGTCCTTTTCATCTGACAAGCTGATGGGTATGTGTTTGGTCGTAGGGTTTAAATGCATTTTTTTTCAAATCCTTCAGTCCTGGTAAGTTTCACAAAGTTGTACATTGAACTCGCATCCAAGTGACCTATCTGAGACTTAGGCATAGCCAGGTCCCTACAAACACTAGCAAATGAAAAAGCTCTCAGTCCAAAAAGTACCCTGAGACAGCTGATATATAGATAGGAAATATTTATCATTTCAAATATGGAGAGTAAGGAAGGGGATAGACTGAACTGTAGCAAGAATTTGAGCAGTCTAGTACAGCTTAGAGGTCATAAGTGTTTATATAATAAATTATTTTTTCATGTCTGCTAGTCTGTTCCTTCCCTTGTCTTGTTCTTTGGTTTCCATGTTCTCCCCCAAGTTTGGTAACAAGGTTTTTTCCCCATACATAATAAAGACTAAGAGGTGTATTTAATGCATTTGATCTCTCATCTCAGGGATCAATTAAACTGTCTCTCTCCTTTTATCTGCTGCAGTCTTGTCTGCTAACTCTTAGCGGGTGCTTAGCATGGAAGTAGGATGTGTGCTGGTATTTCAGAGGTCCAAGCTAAAACAGTGACTTATATTAAGAACTGTCTCATCGAGGAGCAGAGAGCTTACAGCTCTATAGATGACATGGAACACAAATGCTTCTCAGACGTAAACAGTTTGCTCTTCCTGTTTCCTGACAAAAATGCAGGGAAATAATTGCTTATTTATTACTGAACTGAAGATGCAATGCAGCATCCTTCCTGGAAAATAACTATATATACGAGGTCATAGTTCACTGAAAGGATTTACAAAGAAGAGGGTTGCACCATCTTCACGAACTGCCATCTGAACTCTTCCCTTAGCCTGTGTGCAATAAACAGAGTACGAGCATGCACTCTATCTTGCTGAACAGCCTAGTGTGCTTCCTGCTCTGTATAGGGTGTTGAACAACATGAAGGAAGGGCATCTGGTTCATGTGATTACAGCAGTACCTGTGTTCTGCCAGGAGTCCAAGAGTTACAGGTTGTTTGTTGTAAAGATGAATTGTCTGCGTGTGTCTATATAATACCACAAAGATACTGCTAGTGATTCAGAGGTCACTGTTAAATTGTTGAAAAAGAGTATGCATAATGTAGCCAATCTTTTGGGGGACAAGAATTATTTCTCCTTGTCATTTAATCAGAAGTACCTCAAATAATGGTTGTATCTGTACTCTCACTCTCTGTTCTTCCTTTCCCATCGTTGATCGGATCAGAGTTGGGGACTATCAAGCAATCAATCAGACCACTCCACTGCAGCTCGTGCAAAGGCGAGCACTGATCGTCTTGACCACTTCTCCCTTCTAGCCTTCTTCATCTGTGGAGTGACAAAGCAGGTCAGTCTTTCAACCTGACCTGCAGCAACAGCAGAGGTCTGCCAATGACAGGTGTAAGAGTTAGACGTTACTGCAGTGTTGTTGAAAGCTTTTTGAGAAAAAGTTTTAATTAATAGAATGATTTATTTTAAAAGGAGGTTGTACTATGTGTGACAAACTTCAGACAATACTATTCAAGGAGCCCAGAGTCATCTAGGTGAAGTTTATTCCTTCAAACTATGCTCACTGAGAGCTGAAAAGATGTTTTTAAGTCTAGTTTCTTTTTCTGATAGAGATTACTAATGTCCTTTTTGCTTTTCCTTTGGTGTTTTAGTGATACCATCTGGGTTTGTGTCTTTAGCAGGGGTAGGGAGGGTCATCTTCCTCTGCATCTAACTTTTGTAAGTGTTGGAGGGGAAGAAGAGACCTGGTACTGAGAATTTATCAAGCATCCAATTGCTTTTATTATCTGTACCTTCTAGATACATTAATGCTGCAAGTGTGTTTTCCTTTGCTGCAGCCCAAGTGCAATGAAGACTAATCTGCAGATAAAGAGGAGGAACCTTTATAAGAATTGTTTTGCTTTGTTCTTCTATTTGTTCTTGGAACAAGAACAAATTTTAGGAAATTTTCCCATCTGTAGCCACATTGCAAATCCTCATCCTGAATTTAGTATGAATTATTTTGCTGCAGTTAACAGAGCAGGTAGACCAGGCTTGTTGTTCAATCAATTTCAATCAACTCCTTGAATTCGCGATTGTGTGCCTGTGCAGCCAGGTAGTGGGGCAAGAACATGTAGCCGAGGAGTGATTTACATGCACAGTATCATGGTCTCACAAACAGCTGAAGCATGTGCTGCAGCTAAGAGAGGTAGACTAGTCTTTCCCCTAACCGAACTGCTTGATCACACTGTTCCCTCGTACTGTCATAAGCACATGTGACCTTGGGGTGGATTGGATCGGTCCTGGGTTAAAGTTAAACCAGGAGGAGGGAGGAAAGTTTATTTTTAACTTGGAACAGCATTTCGCTGGTTTGCTGGATGAGCTCTTGAGAGGGTCAGGCAGTCTTTTACCACCAATACTGGCTTGCACTGTGCAGCTACAAGGCAAATAGAAGCACTGGAGCTGTGAAGCTTCTGCCTACCCGCCTAAGCAGCCAGGAGCAAGCCTCCATCCGTGACCATAGGAATGGCACTGATGACTCAGACCATCCAGCTCAGCCATGGTCATCTGTTTTGGAGGTCAACAAGACAGCAAGGTGTCTCCCCATGCCTGGAGGTATTTAAGGGTCGTGGAGATACAGTGCTCAGGGACATGGTTTAGCAGTGGGCTTGTCAGTGTTAGGTTAATGATTGGACTAGATGATCTTACAGGTCTTTTCCAATCTAGGGGATTCTGTGATTCTGTGAAGGGACAAGTCAAAAAACAAGGACTGCTGCACAAGGTACCTGAACAACATACCAGATGCACATAAGATGTAGCCAGGGAAGTTTGCTGCTTTGCACCGTGTGAGTGCTGTGCTATGGGATGGTTGAAACGTGCTCTGAAGTTCAGAAGAGCAGGAAGCAAATGAAGGCTGGGGGAGCTATACTCATTGGCATCTGTGAGGCAAGCTACTGCTGAGAAGGATTAATCTGTAACTCAAAGAGCATGGATAACAGCAACAAAAAGAAGTTGCAGGCAGGTACCCAGGGAGGAGTAAAAACAATGCAGGCACGTATTGTGTCCCTCACAGTACTGTCCCAACATCCATCTATTTTCAGCGTGAGAGCTTCCTTAATCTGATTTGGCTGGTCTAATTAGTAACACCTGTTGGGTGTCTTGCTGTGAAAATCAGCCTAATTTTATTTGCTTTGAGCCAGGATCTGCTATCCTCATTTGGTGGCCCCTGGTTCTTTACAAAGAGCATGAATGAGTCCTTAACTGTTTTGTTCAGCCACTTGTGATTTTGTAGGCCAGTATCATATTCTGTCTCTCTCAGCTACTTTCCAGGTTGGACTCCTAGCCAATTTGGTCCTTCCAGTACAGGCACTATTCAACATGGGATAATCTTGTTTTATTTCTCTGAGACCTTCCCATTCCCATATATGGCCACCAAGCTACACATTCCATTCAAGCCATGGATGGTACAGTGGTGACTTCTGGTCTGCTCCCTATTACTTTCCCAAGCCCCTAACATTCAATTTTATTTTATTTTTTTCCTGCTCCTTATCATTGAGTTGTTTTCACGCAGCTGCTTGTAATTATATCTCTCTCCTGAGTGGTTACAGTCATTTTGCAAGCCATAGTTTTGTATGTCAAACTAGCATGTTTTTCCCTCATGCATCTCACCTTACAGTAATTTATACTCAATTCATCCAGCAATTCATTATTCAGTCAGTCTTACAAGGTTCTTCTGCAATTCTTTGCAACTTGCCTAGGTCCTTACTGTCTTGACCAGCTTTGTGTTATCAGCAAACTCTTGTGCCTCACTGCTAAACCCTCTCCAGACCATTTATGTATATGCAGAACTGTACAGGTCTGGCACCACGCTGGTGAGTAACAGGCATTGTGAAAACTGATGATTTTTCTGCTACCATGTATTTCTTTCCTTGTAATCAGTTATGTTTCCATGAGAGGATCTTCCCTCTAATTATTCCATGGCTGTCTCTTGTTTTTAAAAGCCTTTGATCAGGAATTTTGCCAAAAGCCTGTTGGAAATCCGGGTAGGCTGGATCTGCTGGATCGCCCTTATCTCCACGTGCATCTGGCCTTTTCCAAGGACTCCACAAGGTTGTTAAGCCCAGACTTCTCTTTACAAAAGCTGCGGTGGCTTTTCCGAGAAAAGTCCAGAAGTTCCTTACCAATGTCCCTTCTTAGACTCTTCATTAATTAATCGGTACAAATATTGGGCTTACAGGGCCATATTCCCCTGCATACCTCAGAACCTTCTTTTAATGATTGATTACAGTATTGGCTCCCAGTATTCAAGTATAATTTTGGCAAGAGGTAACACACTTCTGTTACTAATTCAACTATTTTGTCATTGAGCTTTCTCAGAACTCCTCAATGAATACCATCTGGGCCCACCAATTTTAGCATTCATTTTGTCTAACTAACTGTGGTGTGATGACTGAAGACATGTAGCACATGGCTAGACGTGTAGCTGTCCTGGGAATCAAGCCGCATACTGCCTCCCTACCATAACAGCTCTTTGGGACTAGAGTTTCATTACGAATGTGTTTGATCTATTACGGATGTGTTTGATCTATCGTTGGAACTTTGAACATGGTTAATATACAGCATCAATGTTAAATTCAGCATGAACACAGTAGTCATGGTCATTTTGATTCAAAAACAGCCAGGATAGTATGAGTTACCTACATTTTTTCTCAGGAGTGGTGACCTTCTGTAGGCTTGCAGACAGACATTCTCCAGGCAGTGTTTGCTGGCAGGACCAGTACAACAGGCTGACTACCTAGTCAGCCCGCTGTCATTTAGGCCAAAGGAGGTGGAGATGCTTCAGATATGGAAAAAAGACTAGTGATTGTGAAGGATGCATTGAGTGCTGCGCAGAGACACTGTGACAACTCCCTTGGACGCATCAGGACTCACTGATTCAGCGTTAGGTTGTGTGACTTGGGCTTCACAGTCATTGAAGTGTGTCTGCAACCAGCTTCCCTGGTGGTCAGGATGGCTCTTTGGTGGCCAGGGAAAGGGGGAAGGGCATATCTGTCTGTCTGTACATGGAGGTAGGTGGGTTCATAGCTGCACTGGAGTTCATAAACCACTTGGGAGTACTCGTGTTGCAAACACCAGAACAGAGCCAACTCAAGGGTCGCAAGGTCTACCTGGGATTATATCTGATGAAATTCTGTCAGAGCCAAGCTCCAGTGTCTATGCTTCAATATAGAGACTGCATTCCAAAATGCAAAGATAATCAAAGCGTGTCCACTCCCATCTCTCCAGGAGCTCTCTTTCCCCGTCACCTACTCTGCCAGCTCTTGAATGCTGGGTGCTACCTGTGCCGGCTTAATGCTTACCTGGGTATTGCCTTTTTGCCACGGCATGGAGCGCCCACCAGGACAGAACCGGTGCAATCTCTGATTGCCAGAGTCATGTCAGCAAGAGCCCTAATGTACTAATGTAGCTGTAACCTGGAGACTGCACCTTTGCTGGTAAAACTTGCTCCGTCTGATCTCCATGGGATTATTATGCCAGCTGTAAAGCACACTCCTGCTGCTAAAGTTATGTCTGCATTTGGAATGCTTTACCAGTGCAGTCTGCTGGTACCACACTCATCACATGGACTAAGCCTTGTTCCTTTGTTTGTTTTGAAGGTGTTAATAATATGCGGTAATGAGCATTAATGAGCACTTGTGTAATGAAGCAAGACAACAAAGTGTGGGAGGAGAAGAAAAGCCTACATTTGACCAGTCTACATTTGGGAGTTAAGAGAAATGCCCCAATAACAACTCTCAGCTCTATCAGTTGGCCACGTCTGGGTGTTGCAGCCCCTCTGATGTGCCAGTTAACACAGCTCTGTGGAAACAGCGGACAAGAAGGATGTTGTCTGTATTTTATGGCAGTTCTAAAAATCAACAAATAGTAATACTTAAGGTTGACAGTATTTTAACTGCCAAACCATGCCATGCATCAAGTGACAAGTGCTCTGGCTGGGGACGAGCATGAGCTGGCACATGAGTGTATGTCTATTGCAGTAAAGAGCTACATTTTGTTCGGTGACTGCACTCTGGCTTTGTGCCTCCCATTCAAGAAGCAAACTGCTGGGAACTTAGTGTTCCGCGTGTTTGAGGGTGAACCTTTAGTGCGGTTTATTTGATCCCCCCCCACCCCCCCCCCATTACAGCACTCACCAGCTCTCAGCTGCTGGAAAGAAGTGATGCATAGACATGATGCAGTGGGGAATGCCATCAGTATTCAAGCTTTCTCCGCATTTAGTCTGGATTCGGGACAGTGTGTACCCCTGGTGCTGTGGTTTAGCAGCTGGGTTCATGCTTCCCCTGGCTGAATGTCTGGGATGGGGACTGCGCTGTCACATAGTCCTTTGGACTGCGGGATGCGAGGAGGTAGAGCCCGTTTGCATGGGGCCTGTGTCTGTATTTGTGGGCACGTGGGAAAATGGAGTAAATTAACATGGGAAAACAAAGGATACACTGCGTCTGTGGAGAGGCTGATCCAATGAATAAGAGGAAATGCAGGAAATAATCAACTTGTAGAACATAAATTAAAAAAATAAGATGCAATGGACAGAGGGAGTTTCCTGAAAGTCCTGAAGGGTCTCCTGTGTCATGCATTTACAAAAGCTGGGGGCATATGAAGAAAACAGAAGAAGCAATCGATGAGTCAAAACGGCAGTGTCAGCTGGGGAGGGAACACCATGCTCTGGTGCTCTCCAGATTTAATGGGCAGTGACTCAGGACTAGTGCATACTTCCACTTTGACACACCATGACCCCCTGGCTTTTCATCTTCAAATCCCAGTCAGGCAAATCCATCTGGCCTTCTGTGAGCAGATGAACAGAGCAGTGTGGTTCACAGTGTAAAAATATCAAGGGCGAGCCCTTAGCACTAATTCAGGACAGGCTGGAGGCAAGCGGCGCTGTACCACATTCAAATGAAATTGCCTGGTTTTGGTCAAAATCACTAATGTCTCTCCATTAACTTCTGGAGTACAACTGGAAATGCTGGAGGTGGCTGTATTGTGGTGTTGCTATTTGTGAGCTGGGGTGGAGAGTGCTGTTGCTGTGAAGAGTGATTTGATGGTAAAATGCAATGCTAAAAGGAAATTATGGAGCTGCTCTGTCATAATTTATGATGACTGTGGTGTGTGTGTGTTAGGCTGGTTGCATGGAAGCTCCCCATGTCACTACGTGTGGTTAAATTGGTAGAGTTGTGAATACTACGATACTAACCAGTAAGACAATCCGCAGTAACTGTGAGTTGCTGCCAGGGCCTGGGCAAGTAGCTGAGACCAAGGAGCCCTGCTCAACTCCCAGAGTCCACCGGCATGAGTTTTTGGTTAACAGGGCCAGTGATGGAGAGGGCAAAGGAGCTCTCTAAAGGTGATGGCTGGTAAACTGCACGTCAGGGAGATGTTTGGTCTGATGTCTCTGAAGGGTGCAGACGGCTTTGTTTGGGTTTGCTACTGAAGGGTGTAGCGCTGGCTCCAACATCAACAAAACTCAACACAGGGTGAGCTCTGCAGAATTAAATTCTGCAGCAGGAGCTGAGGAGGGGCTGGAGAAGGAGAGATGGCAGGAGAGAGGGGAGGGAAAGTCCTCCCACAGCTACCTTCACTTTGGTAACTGTGTTATGGCAGGGTGTGGGCAGGCAGATAGGGAAGGTCCTTGGTCTAGGACATGGGACAGCACAGAGTGGAGATACCTCTGCCAGAAGTGTGGAAATGGCAATGCCTGACTGCTGCTAAGGTCACAGCTTCCACCGCCTACACCTCAAATCAAGATAGCAGGGCTTCAGATAAGAGAGATGTCAGCACCCCTTTTGTTTAAAGATCATTTTGTCTTCCGAGTGTGGTTTAAGTTTAAACAATGCGTGTTACAAACACTAACCTTAGAGTTATTGCTTGTCAGAGGCACCCAAAGACACTGAACCAGACCTGTCAGACATGATCAGGAAGAACAAGGGCTCCACAGGCACTGTGGCCCAAGGACCATTCAGGGGTCTTGTCTGCTTAGTGGGGTCACTGTAGGGTGCATGCAGCATGTATCCCATGCCAGCTAATGCACAGTTTCCCTTAGGATGAACTCACGGTGCCTCTGTGCTGGGTAGTTCATTCCCGCTTCAAAGGGCAGACAGCTCCTCACAGTTAGTTTGCACTTGGGAAGGGAGTCAAGACACCCATCTCTGCTTTGGTATCTAAGCATCCTATAAGGACAGGCAGACATCTGCGGAGGGTAGTTCAGCATGTCTAACCTAGCAGCCTGCCTCCTTCCTCCCAGACCATCTACTTCTGCACCACTTACACGAGGAGCCAAAGCCGCTGCATTAAAGTCAGAGATGCAAGTATCTCCTTGGCTCTTGGTGTTTCCGTGGAGTAGTGTGTTCACCTTGAATTCACATCCTCACTTCTGTGTATTAACCTTCTAGCTTCAGGAGACTTTTGCAGTACAGGGAAACGGTACCATCTCAGCTGACAAAGGGCACAGAGCGTGACACAGGAACATGGCTTCTCAGCGATGGGGCACAGGTACACGTCACATACCACCCAAGCTGTCTGCCCAAGCCCAAGGACATTGGTGGTATTCAGGAGCTGGCTGAGGACGCTATTCATCAGCTGGGGAAAGAATTTTACATATAGAATCACATTTTGTTTCATTTTCTGAAAGACTGCAAAAAGAGCAGATACTGTGATTAAAGGCTCCCTCTTGTGTTTCTAGCTGCTATTGCATATTTTCTTTGACATACAAATGTGAAAGATTTAATCCAGGTTTCCCTGTGCTGTGCAAATAGTTTTGTAATTCCCCATTTCAAAACACACTTATATATCTGATGTTAGAGAAGGAGAAGGACTTAACAGATGATACTAAATATCCCAGCTAAGCCCGGGATCAGGGAAGCAGATTGCTAAGGAGAGATAATGGGCCTCCTGGAGAGTATCTTTTGAAGCAGGATACTCTCATGGTACCTTCCAGCGTTCTTCATTTTTCTAGGATATAAACCACCATTAAAAAGAAGTCTTCCAGGCATAATGTTATCTGAACAAGAAGAGGTGTTGTCGTTTATCTTCTGTAATCCCCAGGTTTCTGAAATACAAGTCTTAGAAGAATAGAAACATGCAGAAGCTTATTGTCAGTGATAGCTGATTTTTGTCATTATTTTCGCCGTGTCTGAGCCCATATGAAGTTTGCCATTGTAGAAATGTTGATTCACCTGCAAATGTCTGGCTGTAGCTTAATGCATATTTACCGTGGCCATTGTAGCCACCAATAGCTTTGTGCTGGTGAGGGTAGTGACGCAAGCTGCTTCATAATAGTGGACTCAAATAAGAAATAAATGTATTTCTCAAGTAAGGAATGAATCTTCTCCACCCTTTGAGTAAAGGCAGAGTCACATTTGTACCAATTTTTACCAGCCTTTCATCTTCCTCAGTGAGGAATTGTAATACTCTTGAAAGATGCTGCAAGTGCACTTCTGTTGGGTATCAAAGGCAGGACCAAGGCTGGGATGCATCTCTTGAGCTGCAACCCATCATGTCAGGTGAGTCAGGAACAACTGAAAGTACAGGCCCTTCAGTGTGGCTGCATCATTAGAGGAGATGGTGAGAGCATTTGCCTTTCATTTTACCACAAACTTCTCTTGACAGGGAACTGAAGAATGAAGAATGGGGAATGCCTGGACCCAGTACCCTGACAAAAAAATCTAGATGCTTTGTCGTATCATCCCTTAGGAGCTTTCCATGGGTCAGCAACATCTGTAATTTTGGTTCTTGGAAAGTAATCGTTCATTTGCTCGGCAAATGGCATAATTTTACTTAGGTAACCCTTGAATAAAAGACATCAATGCCTGTTATATGTGTTGTTTCAATGACCACTAGAAGACACAACATATGCGTGTAATTAATAAAGGTACCATAATTAGAGGGCTGTACAGTTAAGGCAGCAATCGCTACTGATATGATACTGGTTTTTGCCATACTTCTGCCACAGTATGACTCCTTAATGTCTTAACAGCCTCAGGTGTTTGAGATTGCTTCTTTCTATCTGAAAACAAGGATACTTACACTTTTTTACCAAAATGAACATACTTAAGTACCCAACTCAACACAATAGAAACAAGCTGGTAGCATGCACTTGCTCCTGAGAACCTGACAGCCTTTTGTATCTGCCAGTTACCCCAAGAAACAGAAGTTCTCTAGAAAAAGAGAGCAGGGAAGGATGGTGATATCATGCTTTTTAGTTCAGGGATGGCAGTGCTTTGTATTATCAAAAGTACATTTGAAATCTCATTTAATACCAGTCTCAGCATTTGTGCCAGTGTATTGTCCTGCTTTCTCTGGAAATACCAGAGGGACGATGAACTTTTAAACAACCTTTAAACAATGGCAAAAGAGTTAGTTTGGAAAAGACTTTCTGTAAAGGTAAAATCTGATTTCACTCTAAAATAACTGTGAAAAAGGCAGAAAAATACTTGCAGGGGAAATAAAAAGCTTAAATTAAAAACTGTTGCGCATTATATCAGTCACTGACGTTCTTTTCACAGCTCATGGTCTTTGGTCAAGTATCTGAAAAGCAAATAACAGAAATTCATAGCGTTCTGATTATGAAGGAATTTCTTTTCAGAGGTATGTGCCTCTTAGTAGGTACAATTTAAATGTTATTAAACTCTTAGGCATAATGAATGTAGAAATCTCACTGGAATCAGGAAGTTGAATGCAACCTGTGCCACATTCTGTGGCTGAGAAAGTGTTTAAACACTGTTATGCAGCTCTTTGGAGCAAAGAGAAGACCCGCTAATCAAAGGTTGAATATTGCTCGGCATGGCAGGGAGGAGATGAGAAGGAAGCTCTGTGAATGTAACACCAACTCTTTCAAGGCTTTGTTATAGGGGTACTTGGAACACAGAGTAAGTGCAATAAAACATTACTCATTTTAGAAGACAACAGAGCAGTAAATTTCTAATTGGATTTGTGCACAATCACTCTGTTTTCCACAGCAGACATGATAACTATTTTTAGTGGCACATAGACAAAGTAGATAATTGCTTTGTGGGCTTCCTTCTGTCAAAACTCTTACTCACGCATTTTAACTCACTTGGGTGATTTAATTCCAGTTTATTTCCAAATTTTGATAACGTATTTTAACCATGATGTGTGTTGGTTGAGTAATAGTTCTATAGTCACTTGTGTTTACTGGTTCTCTTCAAACATAGAATCATAGAATGGTTTAGGTTGGAAGGGACCTTAAAGATCATCTAGTTCCAATGCCGCTGCCATGGGCAGGAACATCTCCCACTAGACCAGGTTGCTCAAAGCCCCATCCAGCCTGGTGTTGGACACCTGTACTGATGGGGCATCCACAACTTCCTTGGGCAACCTGTTCCAGTGCCTCACCACCCTCAGAGTGAAAAATTTCTTCCTGATACATAGTCTAAATCTACCCTCTTCTAGTTTGAAACCATTACCCCTCATCCTATCACTACACGCCCTTGTAAAAAGTTGCTCTCCAGCTTCTTCTAGGCCCCCTTCAGATACTGGAAGGCTCCTGTAAGGTCTCACTGGATCCTTCTCTTCTCCAGGCTGAACAACCCCAACTCTCTCAGCCTGTAATCATAGGAGAGGTGCTCCAGACCTCTGATCATCCTTACGGCCCTACTCTGGACCCGCTCTGCTGTCTTGTACTGGGGACTCCAAAGCTGGACATAGTACTCCACGTGGGATCTCACCAGAGTGAAGTAGAGGGGTAGAATCACCTCCCTTGACCTACTAGCCACTCTTGATGCCACCCAGGATGCCATTGGCTTTCTGAGATGAGACGCACAGTGCTGGCTCATGTAGAGCTTCTCATCAATCAACACACCCAAGCCCTTCTCCTCAGGGCTGCTCACAATCCATTCTCTGCCCAGCCTGTATTTGTGCTTGGGATTGCTGTGACCCAGGTGCAAGACCTTGCATTTGGCCTGCTTGAACCCAGTTTTGGTTTGGTTTTGTTTTGGTTTTTTTTTTTTGGGGGGGGAGAGGGGTAGTCCTTATTTTTGTATTGGAAAAGACCATGAATAATTACTTCTTACTCACCTTCTCCATGCCATTCCCGAACATACAGACTTCTTTCATACCGCAAGTTATGTCCTCTGCAGACTGAGATGCCTTGTGTATTTAGCTGTTTCTAACACATAAGCTGTTTCTTTGTTGTTGTTCTCCTTATCTCTTCTAATCCTGCCATACTGTTTGTAAGATGAGAGTAGGAGGACCACCATGATACTAAAGAAGTGGTCTTCTCTTGGACTTATTTAGTAGTATAAAAACACTTCTGTTTTGTTTTGCTTTGTTTTGTTTTCTGTTTCTTTCCTAATCCTGTTTGTTTTCAGATTCTTAATGGCCCAACGTTTTTGCTTGCAGTAACTCCAAGATCTCATTCATGAATCCTAATAGTCAACTCAAAACTTATACCTGTGCACAAAAAACTGATTTTCCCCATGTCACTTTGTGATTATCTATGCTGAATTTATCTGACACTATATCACTCAGTTCCACAAGGTCCTTCTGCGTTCTTCACAGCTGGACTTTAGCTTCCTCTCTCTGTATAGCTGTATATCAACAAAAAATCTTTATCCCTTAATTATTCATTCCCTTTCTCAGATCAGCAGTGAATATGTTGAATACCGCTGGCCCCAGGACAGATTCCCGTGGGACCCTATTGATGGTGTCAGTTCACTTGTAAAACCCAATAATTTATTCTTTGTTTCCTATCTTTCAGTTAGCCATTTACTGTGTGAGTCTTTTTCTTATATCCCATGGCAGCCTAGTTTCTTTAAGAGTGAGGAATGCTTTGTGGGAACAAGGTGCATTGTAACCAGGGAGGTCACCCATCATGGACTCCTTCAGGGAACACCAGTATATTTGTGTTATGACTCCTCTTTACTTTTCTCCAGTGTACCATGTTTAGTCACGTTTCCACCCTTCTGGTTTTCAAGCTGGTCTCTACCTCTGTACCCAATGCGGACAGTAAACTTAATGTTCAGCAGCTCTCTGGATGCTGCTTGGCACCTCTCCACTTGGCATTGTACCTGCCAGGTTTCTGTGCTGTGGTCCTGAGACAGATTTCAACCGGTGGCTCTCCCATCGTTCATTTCCCTCAAGTTCCACTAGAGCTCTGGGGTGGATACCATCCAGTCATGGCTTGTTGAGGCTTGTTTTGTGGATCTGCCCAAGAACATCTGCTACCTACGGTTCAGTGTGAGACAAATCCTTCAGCATGTCCATGTCTCTGTCCTGTGGGAACCTCCCCAACTCCACCATACGTGTTTAACGTGCAGAATATTTATTTACGTTTTCTGCTACGGTCTTATCTTCTTTAAGCACTCCTTCTGTACCCTGACCATCTACTGGCCCTCTATGCCCTCTTCAGGCTTCTTGATCCCATTGCTTTTGGACAAGAATTCATGGCTATTTGCAGATTGCTCCTGTAACAGCTCTGGTACTCTGGTCTTTCCTTCCATTTACCCTCCAAACAGTGCCATTGGTCTTAAGTGCTTCTGAACTTTCTTTTTCCCACAGCAGGTGGTAAGTTTGGGATGCATTATTAAGGGCCATTAGTGGAATATACAATCTGAATTCAGCAAATCGTGTTCCTAAATCCCATTATTTTAACATTAACCTGTGTTAAGCACTTAAATTCTCTGCAGAGTTTGTATCTGTAGGCTGTAACAAGCTGTGCACAACAGGTATTTCTTCTCTCTGTAATTTTTAATGATATATTACTTCTAATTTGCTTGTTGTTGCTAATGCAGACGCCTATGCAGAGCTTGCTGTAGTAATCCAGCGGTGAAACGTGACGTGTCTTGGAGCAGTCAGGTGGGAGTCAGTCTCCCTTGGGCCGTGCAGCTTTGGTAGTCGTGGCTACCATGAGATCTGGAAGCAGCAGTTCTTCAGTAGGACGCTAAGGGGCAGCCGCAGACCAAAAGAAGTTTTCCTCTTTTTTTTTTTTTTTTTAATATACATACAAACTAAGCGAAAACTTTATTTGCCTCATTTTTCTATATTGATTTAACATCAACAGTGCCCAAGAATATTGAGTCAAGCCTGTCTGGAGTGTTTTTTTTCCATTTCATATTTTGGTAGGTATTTATTTCGGCACTGGTGATAAGGAAGGTGAGTTTATTTGACAGTTATTTCAAGACGTGCCCACTTGAGCACGTGGCTCACAGACAGAACAAAGAGGATGGAAAAGATGCAGTGAGCTCTGCATCTGGATCGTTGGTGGCCACCCACGCATCATGGCATGGCCAAGTGCATGCACAAGCATGTAGTTGTAGAGCCAGGGGCCTTTGCAGCTCAGAGACACTCCTTGCCACCAGAGAGCTGGTTATACCAGTCCTAGGAAACCCATTCCCAAAGTAATAGCTGCTGTGTGCATAGCTGGAGACCAGGAAAGAGGAACTGAGGCAGGAATCACTTAACGGTTCATCCAGGACCAGGGAAAACCTGTGGACAGTTTTCCTACCGCTACAACCTGGTAGGTGACTTGACCACTGTCCTGTGACGCAGGATCACCCCCTGCAAGGAAAGGTCCCAACAGTTAAGAAGCATAACCTGAACCTAGCTGCAAAACCCTTGTGGAAGAAACTGGACGTTGAAGTGAATTAGAGCAAAGGCAGGTGCATGTTGATACGAGTTCAAATTGGGAAGAAACATGAGTTGATCAGAACTAGTGTGTCTCAAAAGGGTGGATTTGCCCTATCCATTGGTGGATTTAACACAAAGGGAATTACTGTCTTGGCTTTGTTCAGAAAGTGATGTATTGCCAAATACTAGCTGTAACGTGAGCTACCAAAGCCTCCTGGCTCGGGGTGCGTGTTCTCTGGTTACTGTGGGGGGAGCTGCTCTGTAACGGGACCCTCTGCTGCTACCTGAGGCAGACCTGGCTCCGACTCTGCATCTACACCGGGGTATTTTACACTGTTTTGGTGTCGTTCCTTGGTGTAGATAGGCTGCATTATCGTAATAAATGGCGTGGCTGATACACGGCTGGATAGATACATGTGCTTCAGAGGCTTACGAGGAAGAAAGCCAGAATATAGTAAGAATATCGCTTCAAAACTCCAGTTTAGAGTTAATGAAGGCTTTCTAGGCTATTGTCCAGCTAGCAATACATTCCTATACAGCCTGATGTTGCCTTCACAGGCTAGTAATGGGTAGTTGCTCACAGATGGAAGAAATGGTGGCTGATTTTCTGAGAAGAGGAGAAGGGAGCAGGAGGTGGTAACCTAAGTCAGTGCCTCAAGTACAGACAATGGTCCAATTTCTGCCCTAAACAAGTATCACAAGATAAATGACTGCTACGGCAACAAGCAGAATTCAATGATTTGGACATTTCAATGAAAAAGTAATTTACATATTTGGAAAAGAAACGTACAGTCTTGCCCAAAAAAGGACTCATCAGAGAGTGAGATCAGGATATACTTCAGTTGGGCAGCCTTTGAAGTGTAACCCATTAAAAAAAAATGCTTACATAGTAAACCACTGAATTTAGGTGGTAAAAGCTGCTAGCAAGAGCTTTAATAGCTCTTCACTATTCTGCTGCCTGTGGGATCATGGCTGTTAAAACAGTCTTCAAGATGTGAACCAGAACCTGTGGGGACGGGAGACATGCCTGATGCAAAGGGATAAATCAATCAACCACCCAGATGGGGAAACAAAATACAAACGAAAGTGCTAATAATCCTAAAAATGTAAAAATGCTCATACAACTTATTAAGGAATACTGGTTCAAATGTAAGTCTCTTATAAGCTCTTTAGTCTATATTAATAAGCTCTTTAGTCTGACCTAGGCTCTAATCTAATGTAAGCTTTTTAGCATATACTGTATCTGCCCTTCTGAGACTTACAGTGTTCCCTGTTGCTTCCCATCACACCTTTTGCCACTTTGAGGGTACAACATTGATTTAAAACATGTGCATCCCAAGAAAAGTGTGAGTTTGGGAAAAATAAATAATGACAGGATGTAGGTGGGAGGCTGACTTGCCTTTCCCAGCGCAGTAATTATTTGTGAGAAAATATTCCCCACGTGCATTCTGGCAAATGTTGAAAACCAGATGCCCTAAGTATGAGATCCTCCCACTTAAGCTGAGCAGTATTTTACTGTGGCTTAGACTGTCACTTTATAGGCTGCTCTGGCTTGTAGGCAGCCTGTGTTATGTTGTCTCGGGAAGCAACCAAGGAGAAATCCTAATGAAGAAGCCAAAGCTGCTCCTTCCCAGCAGTGGAGGAAGGAGGCTGCTGACCTATGTCAAGGGGTAACTGCTTTCACACAGGGCAGAACTCTGCTCCGTTTTTGGAGGGGCAGAGACCAGCAATAAGATTTTCTTCCTGTGATCTGACTGCCCCATCTCCATGTAGGAGGGGAGGAGCAGTACCATAGACCCTCCCAGCTGGGTGTACCTCTACATTACCCCAACTAAAATTAAAGGAAGCAGTCATAGCTGGTAGGGTTCTTTCTCAGGTTTACAGGGCAAGGAGCAACTTCTGCCTCTCTCAGCAGCCTCTGGTGAAATCAGATGGCTAACTCATTCCGTAAGCCTAGCACATGTTATTGCTTAAGCAAAGATGGCAGAATTCGGCCCTGTAGAGTATTTGTGCCGTGCCAGGTGAAAAATATGTTCTTCTACTTCTGACAGCCATTGATTTTGCAGTGCACACTTTAATATTGAAATACTCATTAGGAGCAGGGTACAGCTGGAGCAATGTGCAAGGGGCAAGCATGTAACGTGATGGGGACACTAAAACATGGAACTAGACTGGGCGAGTCAGGGGACAGGGTGTTTTCAAGTGTACTTTTGAGTTTGAGTGAGGAGCCAAGACTATTTGAAGGGAATTCATAAAGTCAACAAAGTCAAACTCTTTGTGCTAGTGGTAAGTGGTGCAAAAAGGGCCAATGACCACAACTTCAACTTGGGATGCTCAGATTGAATATTAGGGTAAACATTTTCCCCCAGGGAGATAGTGCAGCACCAAAGCAGGTTACCCAAGAACCTGTGAAATCTCCATCCTTGGAGGTTTTCAAGATTTAACTAGACAAAGCCATGGTTGACATGGTCTGGCGTTGGTAATCATCCCACCAAAGTGGGATGGTGGAACTAGACACCTCCAGACGTGCCTTCCCACCAACACTGCCATGATTTGGCAGGCTGTGGCAGACAAAGTTCAGTCATGAATAAGAAAGGCACCAGTCTTCACCATCTCTACAGTCATGCTGCACTCCTACTCCCTCTGTCAACTACATGTCTGGTGCCGCTCTTCTGTTTAGCCTGGTGGAAACCAGAGTGCAGGGGAGGATCGATGGATGTGTGAGCCGATGCAGGCAGGACGCAGGGACAACCATAAAACCACAGATGGAAGACAAAGAACAAATTTAATCTCAATACCTCATGAATCGGAGAATCTCCAAAGCAACACCCAAGCAGAGGAATGCGAGCAGGGGATGCAGACACGGCAAAGCAGGAAAAAGTCCTTGTTGGCAGGAGCATGTGATCTCCGACTTGCTATTCTCACCTGCTTTTCAAAGGTTCAAGCAGGCATAGTTTTCCAGTGTGCTTTGATCTCCTTCAAAAACAAGGCAGCAATCTCATGTATGCTAGATAAGCTGTCCCTGAGTCCATTCCAGACTTATGTTATCTAAGTGTGGATGTTCTACTTGCAAGCAACAGGTAGCGTGATGTATATGTTGTCCAGCACCCCAAGTGTGAGTCACTTGAGCGTGTTTACAATCCTCCTTGCCAATCTTCCGTTATTTTCCCACAATGGGGGAATGGTGGTTGCTGACACGGAGCTGGGTCTTGCCCTGATACAGAAGTGCTCGTGGGCTGCATTGACTTCAGTTGTCTTCAGTGCCTATTAGATACCATACAAAACCGGATTGTGCTGGAGTTTTGGATGAAAGATTAAAAACAGGTGATTGATGATCATAAATTTTGAGTAGCCTCTGGGACCTCTGCTCACAGGAGGTAGGAGATCTCTGCTGCCACTGGAGCCACTCGCAGGATTTCACTGGACAGGGAGGAAAGGGATGGACACAGCAAATTGGACAGACCTCTTACGAAAAAAGCTCAGTGCAGCCATTGCCTGTGTACATGTAATCCACTAGTGTGAAATAGAGAGTTTCTTACACAATTAGCTGGAGTCAAAGTAGCTATTGAAAGAGACTGCACAGATTATATCACTGGATAAATTATTGAGCTGATGTCCTGGAGATGACAGAGGAAACCCTTCTTTCTTCTGTCCTGAGGATGGCAGCTCTGAAAGTTTATACCTGCCTCCTGGAAGTTGTACCTCCTGTAGACTCTGCTTAGATGATTAATTTGCAATATTCACCTGCCAGAGGATTGATGTAATATATAGACAAGCAGGAGTATTTTATACTTATGTATTGACTCAGCCATGTGTTTTTTTTTTCTGGTTGTGGGGGAAACTGTTGTTGAATAAAAACCCACAGCGTTTTGATATTTATCTGGTTAATATTTCTGAGCAATAGTTACAAGCATCACAGGCAAGGCATAGCGCTGCACGGCCGTAGCTACGTAAGAGACCTCAGTACAAAACCAGGCACCCATTAGCTATCCCCAAATACAGAAGAGGTATGGAAAGCAACTCTCCTCCCCCACTCTCCTCTGACTCCAGGAGCGATTAGGTTCCTCTTGCTGCATATCAACATTTCCAGGCTGGTTTCCACCTGGGCCTTTTCTAAAATTTACCTGAGCATTGGGTCCCCCCATGCCTGGTGAGCACTCACAACTGCAGTGATAGGAGGTGAAGGTGTATGCCCTGCACGCGGTATTGGGCATATCTGCAGGGACCTCTAAGCCGAAGAGCCTGCCTACTGTTTCACAGAAACAACATTTTACACACTGTCACCTGCCGTACCACTGGGATCCAACATTTTTATGTGGCCCTCCTTTCCCTCCCCCTTCTCCCAGAGGCACAGCCAAGACCCTTCATGTTGTGGAGACGTGTCACAACAGCACAGATGGAAGAAGCATCATGTCTGGAGGCAAAGGAGGCAGGCAGAGGTGTGGGCTGAGATCTACTGTAGCACTCAAAATTACAGGCACCTGCAGGCTTTCAGATCTAAAAACAATGCCCGTCTCATTCTCTTTCCCCCTGGCTGGAATAAAAGAGAGAAAGATCTGCAGCTGTGTGCCCTCTTGCTGTTTATCTGCCCAGTTGTGCTCGCTGGACATGCGTGTGCAGCAGGTGGAAGGCTTTATCGAGGGAAAGCAAAGCCGGAGCAAGCAGCTTTCCATTTCATGTGGCTGTCATGAAAGCTGTGGTTAATTGCTATTTTGGGTAGTAAGTAGGCCCCACCATGGTGAAGCTGCTGTTTCTTGCGTCCCCCAGCCATCGCCCCTGGGGTTGGTGAGTCCCTGGGGTCGGGGCAGGGGAAGGTCTCCTGGGGGAAGATCACCTATTAAAAGAGAGACGCTGAACTGCAGTTGTTGTGCAGGATGGATAAAAATGCAGCCAAGCCTGTTGATCAGTGCACACTGTAATTTCAGGCACACCTTCCTCTGAAACTGGTTTCCTTGTTTGCTCCTGAGGACACACAGACTACAGAAAGAATTTCATTCAGCATGGGCCAACGTCTTGGGCTTTTGGAGGCATCTGACAATAAAAGTAGATGTTTCAAAGGATTTATGCCAAACTCACCTACAAGCCTACCCATAGGTACCCAAGTACCTTTGAACACTGGCTACCAGTGCCGAGGCATTTCAACCCTCAGGTGTAAAAGTGCAGAGAGACAGATTAGAAAGAGTTCTTTTGAAAATGGGGGGAAGCTGTTTTACGCTGACTTGGTGATTGTTAGCATTTTCTAATTTTAACCTTCAGTCCCCGGATGGGCGTATTTGTAAGAGGTCGAAGAATAAAACATACCTCATATGTTCCGCACACAGTTCTCTGCTCTGCCTAGTGAATATTTTAGTGACCCATTTACAGCAAGCGGCTTTTATTGAACAGAGTAGGCAAATGCAGAGGGAAACAGAAGCCCTGTCATCCTTGTGACAATTATACGTCTGTCTCTGTTTGTGTAATCCACCCTCTCAGCCTGATAAACAAGAGCCCGTGCATGGGTTTTGAAAGGAAGGTGACCATCACCTTCTGTGATCTGAGTGTTTTCTTGCATACACCTCAGCTAGCCTGTAAAGCAGGTAAGTCTTAGCCTTTGCATGGTGATATTGTTCAGGACTCCAGTCTTACCTTGAATTTCATTCTGGCTTTTTAATCTCTCTTCCGGGGCTTCATCAACATAATGTTTCCCTTCCACCTGATTTCTATTTTTAGTTATTTTTGAAGTCAGCTACTCAGCAACTAATTGCATTTCCATTTTTTTTCTTGATGGTGCTTCCCTGTGTACTTTCTTACTGCAGGCTCAATGAAGCAAACACTCGGGGATGCCTAGCTCACATTTGTTTATTCCAGGTAATTTAAAGGAAAAAATGGCAGCCCAAGCAAACACCACCAAATAAATTGAAAGCTGATGCTTCTATCCTTATTACTGGTGACTTTCCTCTAACCACCTAAGAAATTTGTGTGGAGCCTTCTGTATAAATGCGGATCCACTTTGGCCACTGTTGTTTGTTGATCTCATTTTCTTGAGAGAATTTTTGAATGAACAGGTAGGAGGGTGTGTCTTCATTTTCCCTGTGTTTTCAGCTATGGGTACGAGAGGTTTCCTTTTACAGCAGCTTTGCAAAATGGATGCACAGTAGATCTCTCTTAAATAAAGGCTTTCATTTTCGAAGTAATTGCCAGTGAGTTCAGGACAATGTTGTACGACAGTCTAGCCTTGTTCACACACAGCTGACAGGATGGATCAATTAAAAATCCATTTTTTCAGCACCAATAACAATTTCTCTGTTCACCTAGCTCTCCATCCCTTCCCTGAGACCGGCCTTTGGTTTGGTTCCTGTGCAATGTCACTGACTCTGGGTCTTTGCCCCGCAGCTCTCCCACTCACTGCTATGTCCACACCACTGGAGGATGCGATGGACACCTTGATCAGGATTTTCCATCACTATTCTGGCAAAGAAGGAGACAGATACAAGCTCAGTAAAGGAGAACTCAAGGAGCTCCTCACCAGCGAGCTCACTGACTTCCTTTCAGTAAGATGCAGCTCCTGAACCTCTACCTCTTGTTACTGTTCTGTGGGTGGGATAAGCAGCTACCCAAGTGTTCAGGAATAGCATCTCCTTCTGCAAGGCACATCCTGCCACAGCCTCTCAGGTGACAGTTGTCTTTGCGGAGCTGGACAGGAGATGAGATCAAATGTCCCATTTGATAAGTGTGTTTTCAGAGGGTGGTCCAGCCCGGGTGCCCTGCCATGTGGCACCAGCAGCAGAGCCAGGAACCTGTGCTCTGCTTACTCCTCTGTGCTTTTGGGCAGGAGGGCAAGTGCAGCCTAGAAGCAGTAGCAAAAATCGATGCTAAATCAGGCTTTAATCATTTGTTTGTTTGTTTGTTCGTTCATTTTTAATAGTAGGGCATAGATAAGTCCTTCAGAGAATTAAATCCAGCAACCAGTTCTCATGAGACAGCAAAGTAGCTTGTGCACAATGTCCAGAGACAGTATAGCTGCTGGGGTGCCGTGTAGAGAGGTGCTAAGAAAATCCTTTCAGCGACAAGCTGCTGATGTCAATATCTCTTTGCACATTCATTATGTTCTGCATGACACAACATGGATGCTTTTTATGGAATAATGACTAGATTCATAGTTGTTTTTCTGTATCCTCTTAATTGTAAAAATTGTTGTGGACCCTATCACCACCAGCAGGATTTTTTAAAATTGTATCCATTTCCTTGGATTTTCTTTTAGTTGGTTATTGATTTATTATTATGAGATTCACTGTTCTTACTCCCACTGAATAGGATATGTTGTTTGCTAAGTAGAGATCTTCTGAATGGGATGAATGGATGTTTAATACGACCACTTATGAAAAGCCTGTTGAAAATCTAAGTACTTGTCGTGGTTTGCTAAGGGATGATACAGAGAAATGCACATTATAGATCGATCTTGTCAAAAGAAACCAGTGTTCAGCAGCTTCTAAAATCTGTTTGATTCATTACAGAGCCTATTTAGTACCTGTATTCCTTCTAAGAGTTGCACTGTCTTCAGTTTCTGTTGCTGTTGCACTTTTAGGACTCCAGACCTATGTTTTTAATGCTGTGGTGAGTGGTATATTACTATTCAGGTGCACATTTCATGCAGCTTCGTATTTAATAGCACCGGGGCTTGTGACATAGCAGTGGGTTGCACCGCCGGGTGTGTCAGAATTATACATTCAAAATCTGCACAGCTAAGTAACTTTTCTTTCTCTTTAGGGCCAAAAGGACCCCCTTCTGGTTGATAAGATTATGAAAGATCTGGACTCCAATAAAGACAATGAAGTGGATTTTAATGAATTTGTCATTCTGGTCGCTGCTCTGACTGTAGCATGTAATGATTTCTTCGAAGAACAGCTAAAGAAAGAGGGATTTTAAAAATGCCCAATACAATCAGTCTCCTGGCCACAAATGCCAGCAAAGCACACCTTGTTAGGTAGCTCTCATCAGCGTTTAGTGAATTTTAACCATCATCCCTCCAACTGTTACTGCTGTAAGACACTTACGGACCGGATCAGCAGCTGGTGTAAGCTGGACCAAAGCCAGTTTACACCAATTGAGATCTGGCTTTTAATATTTTCACTCTTTGCAGTGCATGCATCTGTAACATGCATTCACCAGTTGCCCAGGTCAAGGGCTTGGGTTGACAGATCATTTGGCAGGAGTTGAGACTTCTATTTCTTAAATGTCAGTGGGAAGTAAAAGGCACGGGAATGTTAGTTATATACTTTCTGAATTGGAAAATCTGGGATGAGATGTAAAACTTGCAATTTAGTTTTCAGTCATTCTATAACAACCATATTTTTGCAGCTCAAAAAGAGCAGCTTGTTTTTTGCTCAGCTCTGCTTATTCTAAAGCCCTTTTTAGATGCTGCTCTGTACCTCCCCACTCTCTTGTATTTCAGATGTGGTCACAGCTGTCTCCTGCCGCCTGAGCAGACGATACTGCTTGCTGTTGTTACGGGTTCATTTCCCCCACCTCCCCAGCTTCAATTTTGTTGTGTTGGCATTACTGTATCCCAGTAGTCCACCTCTTCATTCGGCATAAATGAATTTATTCATATGATAAGTTATTCAAATACGTAGAAGATTTAGTCAGCAAACTGCTCTGAGGGCTGATGGAAGGACTGGGTCTTCAGGGGAAATGTAAATGCCTTCTGCTTTCAGTATTCTGGCACCCTTAAGAGGAGGGCTTTTAGAGGACCACTTGTGGGGGATTTAATGATGGGATCCCAGGGTACAGCTTTGTGATATGAGTCATCTTATGGAACAATGATTTCATCTCACACTGATCCAACCCACTGCATGGAAGCAGTGCAAAAGGGGCAGTGGGACTTCATGGCCAGGGGTGGAGAGAGCAGGACAATCCTTTTCAGTGTTAACCTCCTCTTGGGTTGAATGAAGAGTACTTCTACACTCCTGTTTGAATTAAGCATACTTCCAAAGCCCTGCAAATCCTCAGCAGCAGGGTGTCTTGCACAGAGAGCTCTCTTTGTTTCTTGTGATTTTGTTGGTAACTTCAAACTATAATAAAAGGCACCTGAATTAAATTAAGATCTTCTGTTTGTGTAAGAGCTTAATAAAAAAACCATGCCCCAATGAAGACATGTCCTGCTAAGCAACGTTTGAAGAATGCACTTTGCTTGTCTCTCCTCCCCAGGTCCCTGGACATCATTCAGTAAAGGCTAGAATATTTGCATAAAATCATATGTCATTAAGAAGATGCAATTTATGATAAGAAAGGGATTCTATAGGGTCTAATATAAAAAGGGGCAGACGTCATCCTAAGAAAGGGGCCACCACCAAACAATGTTATCCCAGAAAAAAGGAAACACCGCAGTGGTGGCAGAGCCACAGTGTGCTGCCTCTTTTACTCTTCAGTGACAGAAGTTGTGTAGGACTCACAGAAGATCTTCTAGGGAACGTGACAGCAATTGCACAACTTTTTGCCCCCTGCAGTGTCATGCACCTCGACATCATTGCAGTTATTGGACTAGGGTGGCAGTATCAACCAGAAAAAGTAAGGCTGCTTTTATGCTTCCCCATAGGTCCTGCAGACTGTTGCTAGTCTCCAAGCCTTTTCCCTTCCTCCAAGGGGAAGGGAGAGAAAAGCAACTGTAAGCTTCAACCCCAAGTTAAAAGGCATAAGATCATCCCAGTAAGAACCAGTTTCTTCATTATGACTTTTGAGCAAGAGGCTTTTTGGAAACAAGCTCCAGAAAGTCCATAAACCCTCTGCTCATCCCTGATGAACCCCTGGACACATAGCAGCCCATGTGTCGAGCAGAATTATGCTAAGTTACAGCTGGTGGCAGCAATGTGCCCCAGGGTCAGGCAGCAAGAGCTGCTGCCGTGATGGAGAGGGTCACTGGAGCCATCTCATCATCTGAATTTACTAGGGATCGAGTGCAGCCTAATTCCTCTGCGAACGGTGCTGGCTTGCACATGAGCTATGGGTGAATCAGAGGAGAATGACTCAAATGATCTTTATTCCAACAAAAGTTTTATAAAACCTCATAAATCACCCTTTTTGGCTTGACTGGTTAGGTTTTTCTTGCTGCCGTTTTAACTGCAAGGACAACTGTTAAACTCTATCAGCCTTAAAGAAGAAACGTTTTTGCACAAAGACTGGATACCAAGCAGAAAAGGAAGAAAATGCTATAAACCACATTCAGCTGCTTGAAAACACAGAGCATTGGCACAATTTGGGGTCCTGGTGTAAGGGACTTGCCATTCTAATCTTGGGCTAACTCCGGGCTGGCCCACTGCCCCAGCGGGTCATTCCTCTGCTGTTCCTCTCCCACAGGAGCCAACTAGTGCTGCGTTAGTAGACACCACTTCCAAGGAAGACACCTGAAGATCACCTGGAAGTTTTGAATTGTGTCTGAACCAGAAAAAGCTGTGAGCAATCCTCCTTTCTGTAAGAAATCCTCAGGAAGGAGAACTGCATTGAAGCTACTTACACGGGCTGTGTAAGACGATGCTTGCATGGCTAACCTCACTGCGGCCTCTTTGTCCTGCAGATGTGAACATTTTGGTTTTAGCTTCTCTCAGAAGGGAAAAATGTCTCCTGCAAACATGAAGGCAGTATTTTTTTCTCATTGTTTACTGACACTTTTCCTGATGGCTTTGAGTTTGCCTGTAGTTCATGAATCTCTGAAGCACTTTGAAGTTTCACATGCAGAGGAAGCTTGCTGCGTGGCTTTCTCCAAAGTCCCTCAGCTTTAGGAATGATGTCTAATTACAGGCACTTTTTTCATTTGTGTTATCAGACTGTCTGAAAAATCGATAGAAAATTGGACACCACAATATGGCCTAATATTTTCAAGTTACATTAAAGACCTATAAAAATTCTGTGATGCCACACAAGATCTTTTCTAGCTATTGTGAAATTGTTTTGCCTGACAACTAAAAAGCAGATTTTCAGAAGATAAATGATATTATCTTGAAAGCCCCAGCCTCTGCCGTTTGCTTTTATTTCAGTTCAAAAGAGACTTGAAGTGCCAGTGCAACTGGGTACACAAAGTGTAATGCACTATCGGTAAAAAAAATTATAATCTCCTCAGATTCAGTATCCAAATAGGAGTCTCAAAGAGCTGCATATAGCACCACTGTGATGACAAGTGCTTTGCAATGGAGTGGTCCCTCCAAGCTGTGACTTACCAGCCAGGTCCACTGGGAAGGCACCAACTTTTTCTCTCTACAGCAGCGTAGAGGGTGTCAAGTGCAATGGGATAATCATCATCCTACAACATCAGTTCCTCCTTGTAAAGGTGAGAAACAAAGTTGCCTGGGGTTGTGGGAAGGGAGAGAGAAGTGGCTCTAAGGAGACCTCAACAGAACAGGCAATGTTTCCAGCAGCCAGAAATTTCATTAATTGCTTTCCACCAAATGCCACTCAAGAAAGAATTTAAAGTTATTGCCAGTGACGATTTCATATTTACGGATATGAATCTGGTGCTGCGCTTGCAGGGATGCCTTGAATACATGGAGTAGCTGTGTTAACCTACACTTGCTAGCAAAGGAAATCCAGCATCTCCAAAGCCTGTCACAACTGCTGGGCAGGCGCAGAGCAGCACATGCGGCGCGGGTGACAGAGCCCAGCGCAGCGCAGGGTAGCACAACAGTACAGCAGTTTGACGTGCCTGCCTGTTTGGTCTGGGAAATCTGAATGGGGCTGCCTTTCAAATCCTGGTGGTTCATTTACTTCTCACCCTTGGCACCCCGACACACAGGCTGGCAAACTCCTTGGGCTCTCTGTCCATACAGTGCCTGCTCGGTTCAGGCGCACACACTTTTCCCTTAGGAAAGCAGGTATTTCCTCCTGGCCCAAAGGCTCCAGGGTCTCCCCAGCAGAGCAATCACTGCCGGGGGTGCATGGCCACAGACACATGGCCATACATGGGTGTACGCAGTGTGCCTGGGATGGACAGTATCATCTCAAAACCCAGTGCAGGTATCTCAGTGAAGCACGGCTTCATGGTATCCCAAGCAGCCGGGGAATTAACACTATGGTACAGACAGGACAGAATAAGGGGGAGAGGAGCTCTCCTGTAGCAATGCACATCTACCCCTCGTCACTCAGCCATCCAACGCAGAGCCCCTTTCCAGGGTCCATGCTGTAGCATAAAGCAGAGTGTGGCCAGGAGCGAAACTCTTAGGGACAGCCCAGAGCCCATTGTCAGAGCACAGAAGCACACAGAAAACATTCAGCTCCTCTCTGATTTCAGCCCTGAAAAAGCTGGGTAAAGGGTCAAACACAAAACTTGCCTCTGAAATCAGATTAATCTATATAAAGGTTTTTGACTGACAGGAAGATTTGTTAGACTGCGATGTGACGTCACGCGCATGTCTAATAAGGGTTTTGATTGACAGGCCAATAATTATTAAAATGTGTCTTTAGGGATAATTAAGTCTGTTGAATGGCACTGTATTATTCCAAGAAAAAAGGGGTCACATTTTCAATTTTGTCTTTCTTCTGCCACATGATATGGCATGAGAGATGCTTCACTTATGATCTGTAAATCTGTTTTCTAAGCTAGCTCCATCCACATACTTTCCTCTGAGTTGAGGTATGGTGGGTTGCAGGCCCCAAGGCAGCCATCAGAGAGAGCACATGGATGAATGAATGAACATGATACATTTAAAAACAAAAAAAAAAAAAAAAAGGAAAGAAAAAAACCCCAAACTTGTACTTTTTAAATAACAGCTCTCAGCCACCTGCAATCAGTTGTGTACCAAGGGCAACTCCCAAGGAAGAGAACTGCAGCTGCATCCACTTATTTTGCCCTCGCAAGTAGGTTCTCAGCTGATGTAAAACGGCAGAGCCTATTGCACTTAGTGGCATAATTTTGCAACAGCTGAGGACATGTGCTCGAGACTTTAAATTAGCCCTCAATGGAAAGCTATGTTTCTGTTAGCTGGTTGGCTAAGTAAGGACACGTCTGTAAAACTGCAAATGTTGCAGCAAGGCAGCTAAGAGGAAGACAGGAGGAGTGGTTGCTCAGGGCACAGGTATTTGGGGGAAAACTAGTGGAAAATACTCCTGTGATACATCTGCTTTAAACTCGAAGCTGTTCTCTCAGGTCCTGGTTGACTTCATGGGCTGCACAGCAAATTGACATAGCTTTGTGTCATGGGCTTCACAGACAACTATTTGTCTGTGAAGTCTGCCTTAAAACTCCATGTATTGCTCTGACTCTACATTCCCAGCAGTTGCATGGACCCAGAAAAGCACTGTGTGGAGACACAGACTAAACCTACATCAGGAAAAAAACTGTGAGTAGAGCATGTCACAAAGAGCAGAAAAGGAACCAAACCACCCCGAGCATTAGTTAAGGTTCTGTTTTGGGAGCTGAAAAATGGCAAGAAGCTGAGAATGCTGCAAGAAGATGCAGATTCCCCAACTCCAGCCAGAGATATCGAGTGGCAGCAGCACATAGGTGCCTGTCGCTGAACAAAGGACGGCTGGACGAGATGCAAGGTTGGAGCTCCATCCCATTAAACCACTAATGCCTTGGCTAGGTGAAACCAAAGCTCTTTTTGCCCCTGCACTGTCTTTAGACCTCAGGAGGTTGAAAAATGCTGACCAGGTGATCTCAAAGTCCTTCAACGTTTATTATTTTTACACTGACACAAAATATTTCAGCACTTTCCCCTAATCGTGTTTGGCACTGCAGCCTGTATGGTATTAAGGATAACTGGTAAGGAATCGCATGCATGTGAAAAATAAAGGACTAAGTGGTAGAAGCAGTTGAAAGGATAAATATACCATTACGCTGGCTATGCTGGCGTCTCTTACCTGACTCATATTGACTAGTTGAATTGTGTAACACTCCACAGTGTTTCTGAAATGGGCCCATTACTGTGATGCCTAACACTACCAGAGATGACTGTGTTGAATCACAGTTTTTTTTTTTCCTGGATGAGAAAGACTCAATCAAGGAGACAGTCGCTTCGGCTGAGAAATACTTGTCCTTGGACAGGAAAAATATCTTGAAATGTCACTTGTCAAAGTGGTGCTTTGTCAAAGATAAAGTTTGTTCTTCATAGTGACCCAGATCTAACGAATTTTGGAACATGATGAGTAAATACTAAGATTTCTCAAGACATCTCAAAATTATATTCTGTATAATAAAGCAACCTCAGCATTGAAAGTAAAGTGACAATAGTTCTAGTAACCCAGAGTTGAACAGGAAATTTTGGAAAGGAGGAACATGAGCTGTTGCTTGGGGCAGGGTCACTGGTAGAAGGCTGCAGCGGTGGAAGAGGCTGCAGCACCATGTCCTCTGCAAATCCAGCACAGGACCTGATGTGGGACAAGAGGGGTGTGCCTCCAAGGAAAGACCAACTGCAATAACTGTGTCATGTTTTGGGAAGGAGATTGTTCTTCTGCAAGGGCGCTGGGACTGATAAGAGAAGCCACTGCAGCCAGCAAAGGCAAACGTGACCCACTCCAGTCCACAGACATGGACCAAAGGAGGCATCTACCAAGGTTCTTTGCCTGGGAGCCACACTGACACCTCCATGTGGCTACGGTGTTGAGGTCTTCCTGCACCAGCCCTCAAGAGGGGAGGTACCATGTGGGTGATCCACAGAGGAGGCAGGCCCAGGCTAAAATTAAACAGCATGGCAAATGTCCGCCAGAGCGATGGCACGCACCTTCGCCGGTCACCCCTTCGCACATCGCTTGTCTCCTTCCTGGGAGAAAACTTTTCTCTGCTCCCACTTCTTGGCCCTGACTGCTTTGTGTAGATGCTGTGTTGAGTCACAGGCAGAGCTGGTAGTGATAACCGCCCTCAGGGTAATCTTGGTGTCTGAATATAATATTTGCTTGATTATTTGTAACCAGCTAAACTGTGAGCTTCACAGTCCTTGCTCTTATTCAGTGCCATAAATAGTGTTAATGCAACACTTATCATCAAGCCTGCATGATGCTGATAGGCTTTCAGTTCATAAATCACATGCGTTTTTCATTTCTTTAAACCACTCAACATGACAAATCACACATCTCTTGTGTCAAACTGCCCAGAGTTAACAAGCTATGCTTACTTCACCTTACAGAAAGTTCAGGTCTATTTAAAGCCAATTTAGACACACACAAAGAAGTAATAGAAGTGTCGTTACACAGAGATGTATGGCAAGGCTCGGAAGAGGCTTGCCATACCCAGCACAGAGATGGGGCAGACAGATAGCAACAGAAGTCAGAGACAGAGATGCCCACTGACCGCAGAGGGAGGAATTCTGGGCTCAGGTTGGATCATGTGCAGTAGGAAACCTGCCTGACGCTGAAAGCAACACAAGAGTAAAGGAATGAAGCACAAAATGTGATCTCAGATTTGGTGTTTCTGCTGCTGGGAATGCTGTCCTTCAGCTCTCGTTGCAACTCTGATTGAGTTCCTATAAAAGGAAAATAGCAAACCATTGACAGGGCCAATTTAGTTACTTTAGCCGTGTTGAAGTCTACGTTTCCTTTTGTATGTCCATGGCCTAGCTGCTTAAACTGTGTTTCCAGTAATTAGCTGATGCGTTTTGTAGAATGTGTGGTTACCCATCGATAACTACCATGGCAAGAATCAAACTAATTTCTCATATGCCACAAAAAGTCCCCAGATGAAGTCATGATCACAGCCACAGTTACAGTC
This sequence comes from Vanellus vanellus, assembly GCF_965231255.1. NCBI lineage: Eukaryota > Metazoa > Chordata > Aves > Charadriiformes > Charadriidae > Vanellus > Vanellus vanellus. The sequence continues at coordinate 61,864,508 of NC_138908.1, forward strand.
CCAAGCGATCTGTCAGTTGCAGTTTGGGTCCTCCAGACAACAAGGGCTTAGGAGAGGTTAATAAGCTCCACATTTATTTTTCTTGGTCTGCTCTATGGGTTGCCTGCTGGCTGGGTCCCGGGCAGGGCAACGATCCTTTGCAATGGGCTGCGGTGGTGAGTGTGTGTGCTGGATACACCAGGAGATTTGGCAGCAGGTGTCTTGGTAATTAATTTGCCCTTATCAGCAATAATAACATGGTGTAACTTCTTAGTGGAGAGGGGACCTGATGGTTACTGATGCGGTGTGGCTGCAAAGTCCCTCAGGACTGACATGAAGTATTTAGTAACGGTTTGCAAGTACCGAGTATGGATTTAGTTACCCCAATGCTTTCTGTGCTGACTTATGGGATGAGGGAAGCAGACCAGAAGCAGAAGCTCCATACACATTTGGTTCTAGCTTCTCAATCTCTCAGACAGTTTTTGAAGTGGTCTTGTGTGAGTGTATCACAGAATCACAGAATCACAGAATAGGCAGGGTTGGAAGGGACCTCTGGAGATCATCTAGTCCAACCCCCCTGCCAGAGCAGGGTCACCTACAACAGGTTGCACAGGAAGGCGTCCAGGCGGGTTTTGAACGTCTCCAAACGTGGGAGACTCCACAACCTCTCTGGGCAGCCTGTGCCAGTGCTCCACTACCCTCAAAGTGAAGAAGTTCCTCCTCATGTTAAGATGGAACTTCCTATGTTCAAGCTTGTGCCCATTACCCCTCGTCCTATCAATGGGCCCCACTGAAAAAAGACTCCTCCCATCCCTCTGGCATCCTCCCTTTAAGTATTTGAAAGCATTAATAAGATCCCCCCTCATTCTTCTTTTCTCTAGACTAAAGAGACCCAAGTTCCTCAGCCTTTCCTCATATGAAAGATGTTCTAATCCCCTAATCATCTTTGTAGCCCTTTGCTGGACCCTCTCCAGCAGATCCCTGTCTTTCTTGAACTGGGGAGCCCAGAACTGGACACAGTACTCCAGATGCGGCCTCACCAGGGCAGAGTAGAGGCATATCAAGGATATGGTTTCCTAATGACCACCAGGGCTGCGATTTCCTGTACAGCCTCCCCTTTGCTTCCTCTTCTGTGGTATTGTTTCAGACAGGACCAAAAATTTGGCCCTCACGTAATATTGGTGACGCTTCAGAGCCACTAGATTTCTTTCTTGCCTTAATATGGGCTAACTGTTCCCACTGTTCAGGAATAATACATTGAAGGATTTGCAACCAGTTGAATGGCATACGTGTGTAATAAAATACAAGTGCAATCCCCTACCCCGAAAAGACACAGAGGTCGGTGTGAGACCTGCAGCCACATGATAAAAAGCAAGGAAGGACTGGCTAGTACTATGTCTCCCAGACACTGTAGGGGGAAGGAAAACCTAGTTCCTAAATTAATTCTGAGTTACAGGGGAGATGAGCGTAAGGAAAATAAATGTAACTCAGCACAATGTTTAGCAGTTGACACGACAGGAAGTTTAAAGTCCAGCCAGACGTCTCACGCTGTGCATCGCCACACTGTGTCTCCAGCCAGTGCTGAGCAGCTGTGAGAAATCAGCACCAACAGCTGAGGATGGAGAGCCCGAGGCGGAAGAAACCCTCTTCGCTTGAGCAGTCGGTGGTGTAGCACTGCGGACTTGCTGCTGCTCCTATCAGTTCAAGAAACCACCAGGCAGAGACAAGCAGAGGGGCCCCTGTGGGACGTGCGGCAGCCTGGCTGCTCCCTGTGGCGTGGAGTTGGAGCCTGCATGGGGTTGTGTCTATACAGGAAAATTAACTGTTGTTTAAGATCCCGGTGCTAGAGGGAGGTTTGGTCTGCTCCGGCTGCTTGCGCCAGCAGTCAGGCTCCAGCTGAGGAGGGAGGTCCTCTGGAGGAGAGGAAACAGTGGGTTTAAAATATGACTTGAACCAGAATATTGCAGTTTTGAATGCGTCGGTGATAGGAACTCCCAAGAGTCTCAAGATTCGTCTCTTTACCTGGGTGCAGGGTGAGATGTGCTGCAGGTAAAATTTCCACGTTGAGTGGAGGGAATGGGGGCCACAGCCTGCAGTGCGTTTGTGGTGAAGCAAGTGCGAAATAAAGTGGTCTTTTGCAGGAATTAAAGCATGGCAGGGTGCTGTGTTAGTGAGCTGGGGACTCAAGGGACCCTTTTGGGAGAGCAGAAAGGGTTCATGTTGCTTGGCCCCTCTTCACATCAGGGAGTGTCTAAAGAGTGTCTGTAGCTCAACCACTGCTCACTAGGAAATCTCACTCCCAAGAGCATCACCCACAACCTGCCTGTACCAACTACCTAAACTTCGAGGAGAAGAAGCTGCATTTACCAACTGTATTATAGCACAGAGCATCGCTTGATCACCACGGGGGAGGCTAAATGGGGTTTGTTTCACTACTCTTTTTATTCAGCTGTATTTTCTCCACCTCTCACCACAGCTGGGATCTCTTCTCTGCTATAATAGCTGACAAGACACCTACAAGCTCTGAGCGTGAGGCGGAGGATTTCCACCACGGGGCAGGTGGGTTCTCCCAAGCACGTACCTGAACAGCATAAAAAACACACCTACATCACTGCTTTAACAACCTGAGGCTCTGCAAATGCTGGGGTGCCCCAGCAATAGCCCCCTGAGCCTTAGCAGAGCGGGGTGGGTGACACCTTGCACGCATCCCGGCCTCTCACCAACATGATGGCATCCCATCACTTCTGCCAGGGAAAGGGGCTGCTCCCAGGGTAAATTACGGTAGCTAGCAGAGTCAAGGTGTCATAGCATGAGAGCAACTGGATTATCTAGCCCCTGGCAGGGTCAGACTGGGAATTCGTTTTACTGTGTTATATAATTTGATATTAATGAACAAAATTGTCCTACAAAGTGCCAACGTGACTCAACCCCATGACAGAAAACTGACACCCTCCTCATTCGCCCAAGGGTTTATATCACATTGAAAGTGCTTTTCCCTTCTGAAATGCCAGAAGGATGTTTTGAACCCTGCTTAAACTGTTGATTTTTCTTTGCTTTATTAGTCGCAATCTCACCTCCTGAAGAGCTCGGTCTTTGCCAGTGGCCTTAAACAAAAGCAGCGCTGGAGCTGGCAAAGGGAGGTCCAGAGGTGAAGGGGACCTGTAATACCCTGTGAGGAGGCAGCAGCATTGAGTGAGGAAGTGGTCCCCCATCCTCTCTTGCCCTCTGACAGCCGGGATATAGGGCTGTGAGAAGAGCCCTCTCCTTCCCCTAGGATTGGTCTCCTTTGGGGGTCTATCTGCCCAGGCTCCACCTGAGGCAGGTGTGGTGGCACTGCACGGCAGAGCCCCTGCCAGCAGCAGCAGCAGCTATACCTCTCTGCCTGTGGTTCCCTGTCCTCACCCCAAATACTTGCCTTCCACAGGCCTTAGTGCTGCTCAAAGGGAAGCATGTAAGAGTTTGGTAGCTGAGGGCAGCCCTGTGTTTGAGGACACAGGGAATTACCCCAGGCACTGGGAGCCTTTGCGATGAGGCTGGACAGGATGTCATTGTGCTTCATTGGCTCCTGCTGAGCCCAGAGCAGAGAAGCAAAGCAGGAGATGACACAGAGTAGATGACAGGTTGCCGTAGTGCCTGTGTTAAACCCAAGCTCCACATCCACAGTAAGGGGCGTCTGAGTTTAACTTTTGCACTAAAGTTATACAGAATATTTGTAATGCTCCAAGCAAACTCTTGCAGGTGTTGCATTGGAAAGGCAAAGTCGCTGTAGGTCCCTTGTGAGTAAGAAGTTGCAACAGATGTGGAGGTGGCTCTTACCCTCACTCCCACCAACTTGTTGGTTGGAGATCCTCATCTGCCAGGATGTCCTCCAGCCCTGGGACTAGCTGCTTGTCCAGGCTCCTACACCAGCAAATGCTATGCTAGCTCAGACCTCAGCTCTTCGTGGGCAAGTGTTTAAAATATGTGAATATTGCTATTGGTGTGTTTTATTTGGTCTGTTTTATTTTGAGTAGATTATGTCACAGCTGGTTTAATAGACAGTCATATTGATTTAGCTGCAGTGTCATTCGTCCTTCACTCATTTTTGGAGCTGAATTTAACCAAATCTTCAGTAACTGGTCAAATTTGCATACAGTCAAACACTCTCTCTCCTTTGCTGAAGATATTCAAGGACTCAGCATCTAAGGTCTATGTTGGGGTCCAGCAGGGCACACTGGGACACCCCAGCCAGATTTGGGACTGGGTACTGCAAAGTGCCTCAAAGATGAGGAGCAGGGGGTCATGCTGTAATTCTAACTTTCTTCATCTCTTCAGAATGTGAAAGTGTGATAAGAAAAGTGAATGAGGCTGGGCTCTTCTGCAGCCCCTCCTGGTCCCACAGGATCCCGGTGGTCTCCAGCACACCTCTCACCACCCTGATTAACCTCCCAACCATTCTCTAGTGCAAGTTGGGACTAAAATCTGCATTTTTCCAACAAAACTTGTAATTGCCAAAGAACCTCAATGGATTTCAGATTCCAAACTGCCTTGGATAATCCACTGATAATCCTTGCCTAAAATCACAGTATTTAAACAATTCAAGGCAAGTATATGAAGATGAATTAACTCATGCTGTAGGTAACTACTTAGTTCTCCAAAGCAGTTGTAACAACTTTGAATGCAACTTGATGTCAAAGTCCAAAAACAATATTTCCCATTTCCTTAGTATTCTTTATGCTTTTGACACCCACACAGATAGCGTGTTCACAGAAGTGCTGTGCAGATATGGAGCAATATTATAGCTTACATTAAAGTAAACCATAAGAATCACAGAATCACACAGTATAATAAGGTCAGAGCCACAGGTGCATAGACAGAAAAAGAGTTACTTATTTGTTGTTCAACCAACAAGTTGAGGGAAAAACCAAGCAAATGTTTCTGTCCATAAATCCTAACAATGAAATCAGAAGCAGCAAACTTAAAGCTTTGCAAGTCCAGATCATATTGTTTCTAAGTTTTGCTGAACCAAAGTGACAATTTGACAGGGAAGCATAGAGCAGAAGGAGACATTAGCAAGAAACCTGAGATGGGCAAAGGGTGGTTATCGTCTGCCGAGTATTGATGTTTCATGCAGGTCAGGCAACAACAATAACATACCCTAAAACTAATATATTTTCTGAGTTCCTGATTTTTAGTACTCTGCAGAGTTATGATTTTTCATTCCCAGGTTCACCTTTTGAAGGCCTTTCTCAGGTTTCCCTTGAGAATCAGGGCTGGAGCGGTATCCGCTGTTCTGTGGTGACTATGCCCTTAGGAACCCCAGGTTTTCCCAATTCCTGTATGAAAGCTGTGTCTGGTGGGGAGACCTCTGTTTTCACTTGAGTACTTGCCGCAGAGCCCTTGTGCCCCGGCTGCAGGCGCAGGACCTGGAAGCCAGCGGGTCCCCCAGCCCCAGGGTGATGCTGGCCCCAGGCTGCAAGCCCGGCTGGGATGCAGAGTGCCCACCCAGGCCTGGCCAGTGGGAAGCACCTGGCACGGGGGCTGCGGAGAGCTGCATGTCACGGAGCAGCAGGGGGGAGGCAGGAAGCCCTGCAGGTGCAAAATGCCCTGGGACTGGAAAGTAGGAGAAGAGGAGGAGGGAGGAATGCCCCCCATTCCTCTCTTTGGAGTAACTGGAAATGAGTACAATGCGCGAGTGCCCTGGGTGCACGGGGACAGGCTCACCTCCCCAGATCTTTTCAGATCTGCCAGACAGATAAGTAGAAAAGACATTTGCCAGAAAGGGGAGTTCCACTGGCTTGAAAATTTGTGGCTGTGATTTGGACCCTCGTCATGCCCACGTACTCTGTCACTGCAAGAGGAATTCAGTTACCATGGGTTACCCTATCAGTACGGGGACCAAGTGCCTCCCCTCCCAACAGCTCTATAAAAAGAGTCTCTCCAAGATACCCCAGTGGCTCCTGCCTACCAGCACAGACCGGGAGAAACTTGGCCACGGGGAGAGAGGGAGAGCTGCCAGAGGAGGTGTCAGCATGCCATCCGCTTTCCAGTTTCAATGCCACTTCGTTCTTATCTTCCTGGCAGCCTCCAAGGGGGAAACCAGATACCTAGAGGTGAGCAATGGGGCTGATGACTAAAGCACCTCACTGTGCTTTTAGCTGCTGTCTTCTAACTTGTACTCACAGCTTTTGAGCATTGTGCTTTTTCCTCTCTCCTCTCCTATTCCCGCTCCTCCTGCATTAAACCTACACCTGGGTAACATTAATGCAATTGTCCCGTTCCTCCCCCCCCCCCCCCCCATTTGTTTATCCTTCTTTTTCTCAAACTTGCATTTTTGCTAAGCATTTAAGAGACTCGCTGTGCAGTGAGCCGCTGGGCTCACCTCTTGGGTATCAGGTTTGTTCCCCTCTACTGCAGGTTCACAGCTTTCTGACTGAGCTCTTCCACAGCTGCACTGTTTCTGGAGGAGGGATTTAATCTGCAGGTGCCTGTTCTTGAGAGGTGTAGGGAAGGGGCTGCATTTCACTTTGCCCCAGTCTCTTCTTGCCCTCTTTCCTTCACCAGGTGAGGGATGCTGCTGAAGATGAGCCCTTCCTGCTCCTCAGTGAAGATCTGAAACGCGAGCTGTCTGCAGGGCAGATCTACCGGCGGTCACTCCGTGAGTTTTTTTGGTGCTCTGGTGGGGACAATCAGTGGGTGGGAGAGTCCTGGGGGGAGCTCAGGGCTCAGGAAAGGGAAAGGGGCTATTTGGTAGTGACAGAGCTGCAAGCACTTTTTTGCAAGGGAGGGGAAAAGAAATACAAAGTGTTAGAATCTCAGAAAAACTGTGCTTGAGGCAGAGGGATCAAAACGGGGGCTCTGAAAAGAGGTTGGGGCTCAGAGTTGAGGGTCCCAAATAATGTCAGTGTCCCTGGGCAGGGTCACAACTCCAGGGGATGGCGCAGGTGGGAAAGCTGTGACTAGAGAGAAATCTAAAGGAACCGGGTGCTCGTGCATTTGTGCACATACACACACACAGAGTTTTCTGCTCAGAGATCCTTCGGCATGCATCCCCCCCTCCTCCCCCCCGTACCACCCCATCACAGGCTTGTGCTTACACCTGCAAGTTACTCTTCATCCTCCGATGCTCAGCAGGCTCCTAATAGCTTCAGCTAGGTCTCCGTCCCCTCACCGCCAGCTGGGTCTCAGCGCCGGGGTCTCTCCTTTCTCCCCTCTTCCCTGTGCCAGGGGAACCGGTGCTGAGTCTCCCTCCCCAGCAGGCTGAGGCAGCAGCCCCATGGCTCTGTTTCTCCAGGGTGCATCGACATGCTGAGTATAGAGGGGCAGTTCACCTTCACGGCAGACCAACCGCAGCTGCACTGCGCGACCTTCTTCATCGGGGAGCCTGAGGAGCTCATCACGATAGACTACGACTTTGTAAACATCGACTGCCAAGGGGGCGATTTCCTGAAGGTAAGAAGCTGGCGAGTCCTGCTGCCCTTCCCCTTCCCTGCTTTCATCTGACGTGTGAGACATTTGCTACGTGTGGAAGGGGCAGGCGAACGCGTGTGCGCACAAGTTTGTCTGTGTGTGTGTGTCTGTGCAGAACAGGCTTTCACAAAACAGCTGCCCCCGGGATGGCTGTTCCTCCTCCCTGAGGCACTTTGGGTATGTGTGTGTCCCCCATCACCACCCCCCTAAAGAAAAGTTGGGTGCAGGCTGAGGATCCCTCTCCAAACTGCAGCACCGGTTCTTCTGAACTTTTCCAGGAGCACTTCTACTGCATGTCCATACATGGGGGACCGACTGAAAAGTTTGGTCAGTATGAGCCGAGCCCCTCAGCCCCGTTAGGAGGGTTTTCTCAGTGCACCATGAATCACACAAGCCATGCAGATAATGACACAGCTCTCTGAATGGCTGTTGCTGCTCCGGGACCTCCGCTTGCAGGTCACTTAGCATCAGCTTATTAATGAGTGGATTGTTGCAGGCTTTCTTTCACATCGCCGCACTAGAGCTTTTCAGGACGTTGGCTCTGAACAGAGAGAGCTGCATGACTGAGAGCCATTTATATTCCAGCATCAAAAAAACTTTACCAGAGCATTTTGCTGGCAGGCAGAAGTGCTGACCAAGATCTGAACTCGGTTCAGGAGAGAAGGGGGGGCTCGACGGCCCCTTTCATTCTGCCCTTTGTGCTGCATGGCTGTGCACAGCACAGACCCCATCCCACCCAGTGGCGAGCTGAGCTCCGGGGTGGAGGGGGAGGAAAGCTGCCTTTCAGTCCTTTCCTTGTCTCCCTCTCTTGGAAAGATGCTGTCCCGCTGCTCGCTTTACCCTGGGGAATCCTGTCCCTCCATCCCATAGCCCTGGCTGGGATCTCTCCCCACGTTGCTCCAGGGATGCTGATTTCAGCATCTGCAGGTCCAACGATTTTGTACCTAGGCTTACAGCCACTTGTGCAGGCTAGAAAAACGCTGAGAGACCTTTGAGGCTTTACAGAGATTTCCTTCCGTTGATCATGGGGTCCCCAGTTTCTGCATTATACTATTGTATTTATACAGGCAGCTTTTCCCCGGTGTAATTTGAGCACCCACGTCTCATTACTTCAGAAAATTTACAGTTCTGGCAAATCCAGAGACTGATGCTGCAGCTTTTCCTTGAGGAATTCCCACACATACTCACATTAGGTTTACTCACTGAGGTGATAGCAGGATCCAGTCCTTGGATTTTCAAAGTATTGACTGGAGCATAGAAGGAATTATCAGGTGAGAGTGGCTGGGAGGGAATTTAAACCCCAAGGCAGGCAACCGCGCAGCTATGCTGGAGTTAATACAGATTTCTAATTCTGACATGTGTGTGACACATTTCCCTGATAATGGTAAGGGCAAATTGTTGCTATTTTTATTGTGAAGGAAAGATTTGTAAAGGTTGCTGCTTAAGGTCCAGCCAAGTAGGCAGCATTTGTTCTGCTTTCTAGTGGTCAGGACAAGCCGAAATAGCAGACACAGAAGAGAGCAATACCTCTGCCAATAATTCCTCCCCGAAGCTTTATCGTATTCCAATACCTCTGGAAGGCCTCCGGGCCCATTAATGACAAGCTGCAAAATACGGATGGTGGAAAATTACAGGCCAGATCAATGGACTTAAGTTACCCTTTCAAACTTTGGGCATTAAGTTTCATGCTGCTTCCAAATCAGGCTGGTCAAAAACTTCTCTTAGTAGCAATGAGATTGCAATAGTAATAAATAATAAAATAAAACAATTATGCAAATGTGATGATGCTGGAGCAAAAAGAGCTGCTTCCCTCAAAAAAAGGTCACGAAAATTGTCACCTGAAGGAAATAAAGACCACATTAAAATTTGTATGTGTCCCTTTCCTAAATACAGATTGAAGCTTGAATAATAAGTTAAATGCTAGGAAATTGATCAGTACAAAGAACTTTTGTTTTTAACGAGTGACTTTGAACAGGCCATCTGGTGTCAAAATAAAATAGTGTTGGTAATACTTCATGTTTCTGTTCTCAGCTAACAGAGCAATAAGCAAATGCCTTGTTTTCATATATTGAACCTCTGTAGGTATTTGATGGTTGGATACTCAAAGGAGAGAAATTTCCCAGTTCCTTGGACCATCCCCTCCCCACTTCCCAAAGATACGTAGACTTCTGTGACAGTGGAAATATTCAGAGGAGCATCAGGTCATCGCAGAACGTGGCGATGATCTTCTTCCGGATCCACCAGCCAGGCAGCGGATTTACTGTCACAGTCAAGAAAAACACCAACCTCTTTCGTAAGTCTCTGAGTTTTTATACCATCAAATGGGCTTGTGTTTGGGGCAGGAAGCAAAACGAACATGTTGGTTTGCATTGAATTCTCTCGCTGGTGCTATCTGCACGGACAGGGCTTCGGTAACGGCAGCGGAGCCAGGCACACCTGCACGCCTGAGGATTTGACTCGGGCTCAGTGTGTGTCTCCAGAAAAAGTAAGAGAAGTGCAAGAGGTAACTCAGGCATGACTGCAGTGTACAGGACCAGAAGGCTCTTTCTTCCACAGATCTCTTCCCATCTAGTATTGTCATGTTCTAACACATTTGGCCAGAACAAATAGTAGTTATCTAGAGAGTTTAATCTCAGCAATTTCTAGATCTGTGTGAACAATGAGGAAAAAATATTTGGAAAAGTTCAACAGCAAAACTAGTGTATTGAATTGTTACGTGATAGTTATGAGTGATATATGATCCCAAGGATCTATTTGCAAGTTATTTCCCTAAGCCTGCCAGCTGGCGAGGCACAAATGACGGTCACTTGCATCGTTTTTCCAAGAGGCAACAGAACATTTAACAATTATTGTTCAGGTCAGTCTGATTTATCCACCTCACCATGCAAAGGATGAAGATGGCGGCATGCCTGCCCTGTCCTTACTATGAGCTGTTTAGACACAAGCCTGCAAGCTGAATCTCCACGCTGGTGTGGCTTTGTGCCTGTGGATGTGATTATTGCGTGCAGCTGGTGGTGGTGGCTTGTGTCCTTCACTGGCCTGCTGAAGCAGCTGCAGACCTCCAGGTCTTCGTGGAGGATCCCTTGGGTTGCACACGCAGATGATAAGCTACTCCCTCACCTGGACTGTTAAGATTGAACTTCAAGATAAAAACAGCATGTACCTGCTCTAGTTTCAATGGGATGTTTTGCGGGCTAAAGAACTCCAGTTAAGAGGAGCAGAATAGGACTTAGGGGTTTACTGACAATTATTAGGCGATAACCAGTCAAAGCTAAACAAAAGCTCTGCATCCATATTTAGCCTCCTTCAAACTGGCAAACAGTACAAGCACCCGACAACATAAGCTCCTGCTGTATGGATTTGGGGTGTGAGCTCTCTCCCATTGACCACTTCACCCTCAAGTCCTGCCAGACCTCATGCTACACAGTAAGCAATGGGCAGGGAATTTTTAGGGAACAAATGTTACGCAAGAATCTCAGAAAATTCCATATGCATATTTTTCAGCATTTGGTTGTAACTCTCAGTAATTACATCATCTGTTCTTTGTTAGTACTGAAATTACATCGTTTTGCTACATGCAGTGATGACTGCACAAGTAACTCTTGTACCTCCTCCCGTCCACCAGCTTGCAATGTCATCTCTCAGACTCCCTCGGGAAGGTTTACCATGGTCATTCCTCATCAGCACAGGAACTGCAGCTTCTCCATAATCTACCCAGTGGTGATAAAAATATCTGATCTTATCCTGGGACATCTAAATGGCCTCTTTTTAAAGGTGAGTTGTTTGTTTCCTAAGAAATTACTACCATGTGCAGTTTTCCTGGGCACGGGAGAGGGAAGGGGGTGAGGTGGGGATAGCCTGTGAGTGACACTGGCTGCTAAGGCACGTGCGCCCCTGACCATGTGCTTGCACGCTGGGGGCTCTGGTTTCCCCCCCAGAGATGAGAGCGGGGTCTGTCTCTGTCCCATTGTCTCTGTAATGTTACAGAGGCGATCAAATTATGCAAAGCACCATTAATGCATGTAAATATTGCTTGCCATAACAAAGGGTAAGAATTTCATTAGGAAGAAAGGAGTGCTCTCCCAGGGAGCTGTCTGGCTGTATTTAAACTAATGAAAGCAGGAACAACTCTGAACAGAGAAAGGAGACACGGGTTAGAGAGTGAGGTATTAGCATGAGAAAATACAAACGTGCTCACAGCTGACTCCCTGCTCAGCATGCTGAGCATCCTCTGCTCCATCTGCTCTGATGCCCAGCACGGGGCTGGTGTTTAGCCACAGCATTTGGCGCGTGGTTACGACCAGACCAAAGAGGACAAGAGCTGTTGGTGGCACCCCGTGCCTGGGAGGTATAAAAAGGTGCAAATTCCAAAATATCCACAAGGATAGGAGCAAGAAAGTTTGTTTTCTGCTGCCAGTGAGACGGGCAGCCTAGGTTCTTCATGGGGACTGCCAGTGTCTGAGCAAACCAGGCTTTGAGAGACGGGCAAGTGAGTTGACTCATTCAGCAGTGGGTAGAAAAGGGACAACAGCAAGAGGATGATAAATAAATTAGGCACTTAAACAGCAGCATATGGGTGACAGCAAAAAGGTGCACGAGGTGTCCATAGAAGAAGATTTTGGCAAACAGCATTAATTTTCAAGAAAAGAACACTTGTGAATATAATATACACTAAGCCATTGTTGTCAGGCAAAACTACTGTTTTGGTTAATACTTACCTTAATTAAATTTTGCCATGATAGCATGTTTTAGCAACACTTATTGCTTGGGAATAAGTACGGTATAGTGGAATTTAAGTTCTTGCCTGCCAGATTAATGTGGGCACACGTGCATCCCATGCCTGTACTAATTTGATTACATGCCTAAGCACCCAGAATCAGACTACTTATCTGCACTAAAAACAGTTGAATCAACACCTCAACTACTTGTCAGTAATTTTCAGAGCCTACTTTGGTCTTTCTTTGGAATCCCTCAAGGAAATTAACTGACTAATGTCAAATTGAAGTAGTGTTGCTCAGGATGAGAACAGCCTGATTACACACAGCACAGAGGACTGTTGGCTGCAGTCGTGTCTAGAGAACTCCTACCTTAATAAATAAAATAAATGATAAATAATTTTTAATGTCTGTCTTTTTAGAAACCATCAGCAGGCTGTGCAGGAGTGGGAGATTTTGTAGAGCTGCTAGGAGGAACTGGCTTAGACCCATCCAAGATGTTTCCACTGGCTGATCTCTGTCACTCCTTTCATGGATCTGGTAAGAACTCCTCCTTCCACTTACCTCCACATGATAAAAAAATTAGCCAGAGGGAGTCACGCAGAACACCCCCAAACACAGATTTCATGTTGGACTGGTGAACTTCACGTGTAGCAGAACATGAGAGCTAAAGCTATTGGAGCCTGCAGCTGGGCTGTGTGATACAGCACACCCACAACCATCTTCACTTGCCCCTGCAATAATCATTATAACAAGGTTAAGTTATACATATTTTTCAAATGCTTGTCCTATGACACATATGATTATTAGACTGTCAACAGATAAATCATTCTGGAAATTCATAACACGTGAAGGCAGAGCGGTTACATTTTCAGTTAAGGAGTTTTTTCTCACTTACTCAGTGTTTCCAAAGTGTCCTTTTCTGTAGGAGTAACACATACTCCAAAAGCCTCAGAGCTCCCACTCTGCTTTGAAGCCTGGAGGAGCTCTGAACCTGTTTCACTATCATGCCAGGTCGGTGACCTCTTTGTCACCACGAAAATAAGAATTCCCTGTTTCCCAAACGTTGTAGGGAAATATACATTTGTTGTACCTCGGGAGTATGAACAGGTGCACCGGAGAAGCGGCGTCCCTGCAGGATTGGAGAGCAGGAGCACGCCTGGCACTTCACCTCTGTGGTCTCCCTAGCCTTTCCTCACACCACAACTTAATGGTCCAGGCACTGTTTAAGGCTTTAACTGGCAAGCGCTGGTGCTGAGTGAATATTGAGCACTGTGATGAGATTAAAATGTGCTTTGCTGGTGTTGTGACGGAAGGGAAATCCCCCACTCTCCCAACGACCCACCAGATTTCTCCTACAGTGAGGAGGGTGCTCCGAGTTCCTCAGATGAAGTAGGCTTTGCCAAATCCCTGCTCAAACGGCTCATCTAAAGCAGTGGTTAGTGGTATGCTTGATTTCCCCCAGAGTGAGGCCATATGCTGGGCACTGCCATTTGAGTTTGTCTTGCTAGGACTCTCTCATGCCTTTGTTACTGTGGAAAACCTCCTTATGCACAAACCCACTCATCCCTCTAACGGAAAACATTTCAATATCGTTAATTTTTGGTATCTCCAGGGTAGGGTGCCGTTACACCTTACCCATCACCCACTTTTCCAAATGCAAACAACTACAGACCTCTGCGTCTTGTCTGTCTATACATACCTGAGACTGCGGGTGGATGGGAAGTGAGTGGCATTTGCATGAGTGAAGGTTGCAACACTTGATTAAATACCCAAGCCATTGTAAAGTAAAACTAACAAATACAAAAGAAGGTATTTAGTCAGCAATACCACCACCGGCTGGTCGTTACTCCACACAAACTTGTGTTGTTTCCAAAATCGTATGTATCGGTGCTTTAATTTCCAACACTATATATCTTTTTTCCCTCACTCTCACATAAGTGTGTCTTTATATCTCCTCTATATCTCTTTTCCCTAACTAGCCCAAATGAAGATTGGCTGTGACAATACCGTGCTGAGAATGGTCTCCAGTGGCAAACACATCAACCGTGTGACATTTGAGTATCATCAACTCGACCTGCAGGAAACGAAAAACAGAAAGGAGAACAGCATTGAGGAATTCTGCTTTCCCAGTATCTGAGACACCAGGACACAAATCTTCACATAGCTAATGAAAATAAGGTTCTGGTGAATTAAAAAAAAAAACATTTTTCCTTTAACCAGATGGTATTGTCAAGCCTTTCTATGGTACAAGCATATTTCTTTTTTCATACCAATCAGTCATTCCCATGAGCAAGCAGGAAAAAGCAACCAATATATTAATCTTTGTTATTATCATAACATTTTTTTCTGCAGTATTTAAGCTCATTTACCACATCCAAAATCAATAGCAAGAACAGAAGGCTATGTTTCCCATAGAAATATTATTAGGAAAACAGACACAAACACTCTGTGTGTCTAGTCTGAGGACATATGAAACCCACGATAAGTATAAACTTCATGCAGCAACTTTATCCTTTTATATCAGGTATAAACAAACAAAAAACCCCCAGATGGTGGAATACACTTCCAGTTTTGTAAGAGGAAACCCGGCATTAGTGTGTGTGAAATCTACTAGTTTGTTTATGACTATAAATGTACTATTTATTTCTAATGACATGTTTTTAATAAAAATTTATAGCATGGAAACTTCCTTACACAAATCCAAACATGAATAAATACATTCAAAGAGTTGGCAAAACATTATTATGTTGTATTTTTTCTGGAGAGCTCTTTTAACATTCTGGTGAAACTTCCTAGGTCTTGTGCAGTTTTCTGGAAATGACAATTTTGAACATATGTTGCTGTAAAACTGTGGACTATTAAAATAACATTATGGGCAGAAATCTGTTTTGCCAATGTTGCATACACCATCACGTGGTGTACGCTCCAGCTGTACACTTACTGGCACCGTCCCTGTTTAAGGCTTTTGGTCAGGTGTCCTGCTGGCCCATGGAGGCAGGGTTACACAAATGTAGATGGATTTTTTCCAGGCCTTTGTTAACCCAGCACAGGAGTGTAAGCCTGGAAGGCTCTAGGAAGCACAGTGCATCAAAGGACCAGAGTTGTGTCCTAGCTTGGAGGGAGGTACACGGAATCATTTGTATGTTTTCCGGGAGTGATACCTGGCTGTAACAAGAACAAACTGTTCCTCCTCTGATATTCAATTAACGGTCAACACTGATTAATCCAGCTGCATGCCTGAGATCTTCAGCACTGATTTCTGACTCTTAATCTCATAGTCAGCCACCAAAAATCAAGTGTTTTGAATATTTCGCAGCTCTGAAGTTAATCCCCCCCAACTGAAGCCAGTGAACACTACAGGATGCCTCAGAATCTCCCTCTGCAAGGTTCTGCGAGCCCAATTTTGGTGACTGACTCATGAACAGAGGGCTGTGTTTGGCAGCCTGGTCAGAGTCAGGCAAGTTTGTCCACATTGCAGGGCTGTATTTATGGAAAAGGTGGCGTTTGTGGAGATGTTTCACTTTGTTCCAAATAAAAATCAGACAAAACCATTGCTGGCTGCCCCAAGGCATGCAGCAGCCCTGGCTCAGGGGTCTGACTGGGGTTCTTGGACACCAGCCCCATGCAACCCACCATGGGCTTCAAGGGCCCTCGGTGCAGTGCTGGCAGTTCTGGCATGGCCACCCAGCACCAGAAACATCAAATCAGGGTAACAAAAAATCAGGGCTTAATGAAACAGCTTTTTGCCTGAGGAAACTCACAGTGATAGAGGATCTCTGTCCCCAGCATCTCCCTCGTCTCATTCTTTCTGGGTGCCTGTCACTGTCAGGGTGGCTCTAACCACGTCCAGCCCCACCAGCCTTTCCCGGGCACCCTTTGGTGAACCAGGGCAGGTTTCTAGGTTGGGCAGTTTGGGAACAAGCTCGGGGTCTCCCATACCTACGTACATGCCTACCTTTGAACTCGGAAGAGAGAGAGGTCTTTAAAATGACGTTTCTTGGTCACTAAGAAACACGGGAGGAGTTGAAACATCAACGGATTTCAGGTCCAACAGCTCAAGACTAAATCACCAGTGAAGATAAACTCACAATCTCTTGCTTAGTGCAGTTTCATAGTGGGATTTCCCACCTTTCAGCTTTATGCGGTACTTTTTTTTTTCAATCCTAACATGACCTAAATACCTCCAAAACACCAAGGCCCTATAGAAAAGACACTTAACATTCAGAGATTTGAGATTTCTCTTTCCATGGTATACAGAAGTGGACTCTATTACTAAGAAAACTTACTATTATGGACAGAGGAGAATGAAAAACAACACTCTGCATAGGTGTCGTGGTTTAGGCCCATCTGAGAACTAAAGTAAAATAACATTGCTTATTTGAACAATTTCTGTGTTAGAAGCAAAGTTACTGAACAAAATTGGTTCTGTTTTACCTCAAACCAGGACATTAGGACAGCACCATCTATTGCTATTGCTCTATGTGTAACACTCAAATACATGGTGGTTTTCCCAGAACCTGTTGCCACCTCACCTACTCCTTTTAATCAACATAAGTTCAAGCAGCACCGTCAATCACATCACTCCACTCCCTTGTCTGTCTTGGAAAAACGCAGACCCCAGCCAGCCAGCTAGCCATTTTTTGGTCTGTGCTTTAAGCTCTACCTCATGTGGAAAATCAAAACTCACTTCAGTCTGTGTACCTGTATTTATGGAGGCCCTCGTCATTTCAGGAGCTGCAGAACTTCAGTCACAAGAAGTCAGGTCATAGATGTCAAATGTCAAAACTCCCCCAGGGTTTAGTTCTGGAGAAGTAAGGAAATCAGTATGCTCCTGAATGAAATGAAAGGAAACAAAGGCAATAAAAGCACTGCAAGGGAAAAAAAAAAAAAAAAGGCAACTGAAACTTTGTAAAAGGAAAAAAAATAGAAAGCAGGACAAGAAATGTGTGAATAACATGAATATCTGTTGAAAGAAGCAAGAAAAGAACTTATCAGTCAACAGGGTTGTAGCCTGGAGGCTTACAAGAGCTGTAAAGCCTCCTAAGAATTAAAAGTAATCAAGCTCCTAACAATAAAAATGTAACATAAGTCTGTGAAGAGGCACTGTATGAAAATCTTGGCTTTAAGAAGAAATTGTACATCCAGGATTTAAACACCTTGACATCTGTCATTGTAGGCAAAATCACCAAAACTTACAATTAACATTAAAACACACAAAATTGTCAGGAGAAGATGTGAGTGACAGGCTTAGTGCAGACTCCGATGTCTGAGAATGAAGTACTTTTCTTCGTCTTTTTCATTTGGCATCACCACTGACATTCCCCTACAGAAGTGATGTAAAAGGTGGGATGATACCACAACAACACTAGACAGCATAGGAGCACCGTGCTAGATTTAGAAAGAAAACCACTGAACTTGAACTGATGGGTCAGCCAACACTCAAGCAACAACTGAAAAACTCTTCAGCACCACAAAAACTACAAAGGAATCTAGGGTGAAAATTTGTTGTTTGCAGGGAAGTGAAAAATCAGCAATTCTTACTGGAATCTCAACCTTGGAAGATAGAGGGGTACAGGACATGAATCAACTCCTGCATTTCTGTACTAACATGAAATACAGGGTGGCTGTTCAGAAAAAAATAACATAGTGAGTTGTCCAGAGGGAGGCTGAATTTCCCACCTTAATTAAGA
Organism: Vanellus vanellus; assembly: GCF_965231255.1. Lineage (NCBI taxonomy): Eukaryota > Metazoa > Chordata > Aves > Charadriiformes > Charadriidae > Vanellus > Vanellus vanellus. The sequence goes on from NC_138908.1 coordinate 61,882,344, forward strand.
TTGACCGATTAAAAGTCTTCTACTTAAGACCATGCAATAAATCTTCAGCTTAAGTGTTATTCCTATCTTTACCAGGTATAAATGAAATAAATTAATAACAGTTGCAGAGACTTATTGGAGAGTGGTAAGTCTTTGTTGTTGAAGTTATGCAGAAGAGAAGACAGAAATACTCTGGAGGTAGTAGAAAAAAAACCTAGAGCACCTGTCCCTGTAGAAGTGCCCCACGGCATTTGAAAGAATCAGTCAGCTGAAATAACATTTGTCAAGAGTTTTCTGGCAATAGAAAGGGAAACATTGTTATGGGACCTACCAACATAGAGCACATGCCAAGAGCCGTGTAAAATAGGTCTTGATACAGGAATAGATACAGATTTGTTCTAGCTCTTTTGGATTTTAAAGTGAAAAAAAGCTGTTCAAGAATTAAGGATTATTTTCAGTAAGTAAAAGTGCAGTATAAGTGTTTTATTAAAGTAAGAATTGCTGCCTTTGGAGGTAAAAACTCAGCAGAAAAAAAAGTAACTTAGAGAGGCTGACGATAGTGAGATATTACAAGGATTTCTTGTTTTGTGAGGTGACCATCGGTTCCCAAAATTAGATTCTTTGTTCTTAAAGCAGTGACAAAAAATCACGGACTTCTTGGCAGTAATGTGCAACCCCATGTAATAATATGCAATAATTTTTTACGTTAGTGTCTTTCTGCTAAGCTAATGTTGATTTTTATCTTTCGTGACTGACAATGAAAATAAGCACTCAGACAAAGATAAGTGTGTTTTTTTCTGAATGTCAGTCTAAACAACTTTTAAAACTTCTTCTAAATATCTGCTCTGATAACACTGATTCTATGAAATCATGCCCTGATTCCTCTGTGGTGGAGTTTTGATCAGTAGTTAGGAAGGAGTCTCCCAGAGGCAGAATAGTAAGGAAAGCAGATTTGCAGAACACATTAGGTGCTTGATCATATAACCTGCTTCCCACTGAATATCTACAAATATCTGCAAATTTAAAATACATCTACAGGGCCATCACACTGCACTGGCTTCACACAGCAAGTGGATTTTATGCTGCCTACAGGGACCACATTATTTTGTGCACATAGCGTATAAATGGCTCTGAAATCTGTTATCTTGCACTGGAAAATATGCAGCACCAATTATGTAACAGGGACCAAACTAATTTTTAAGCGCTTAAAGAAATTTCACTTGCTTTCATGAAATGCACACTTCTTAGGACCTCAAAGCTGTACTTAGTCAGTTCTAAACACAAGCTAAATTATCCTTCAAGGAAGTGATTCATTATAGTCATTTTTATTCAGAGCCTCATTACTTCTGGTATCTGAGTAACTTTCTTGTTGATAAATTGACACAGTTTTCACTTTTTTTTCTCACTTTGCTTCTTATCTTTAAAGATCAGCAACAACTAATCATAGCAACTATGGATTTCATACGCACATCATTTCCTATTAAAGGAAATGCAGTGTATTACACGTGAGTCACTACAAAATGAAAAGTTTTCATTATCTGTTCTTTTGAATAAAATTGATATTCATGGTACCGTGCTGCTGAAAATTACCATCAAACCATCAATTACAGTGTTGACTAATAGTTTTTTTATAACTTTGCCCCTCAACAGGAAAGCAAGCAGTTTTATAACCAAAATTTGCCTTTCGTCTACACACTCGTACTCAGTGCCCCTCATTGGGATTCACACAGCATTTTGAAGGACCTAGCATGTCCTTCAGGTCAAGCACGTAATGCCTGTTTCATGCGGGACACGTTGCTCATGGATGTCCCACCACACACAGTCCCACCCTGGGGCTAGCAGCTGCAGGTTTCTCAAAGCAGCATGGTGCTCAGCAGCACCACCTCCTGCCAGGAGCCGAGACCCCCAGAGCTGGAGGAGGAACATCTTCTGACCTTCAAGCTCACAGGCACCAGCACAGCCCCTCAGGTATCCTCCTTCCCTGCTGTCACATCACTGGCTCTGCCTTGCCCAGGCTCCTGGAGCTCCATGGCAGGAGACTACAGCATGACAGCCTCCTGCCCCCCAGGGCTCCTGGTAAGTCTGAGCAAACTGTTGTCAAGTGAGAGCAATCTCGGCTCCTCTACTACGGGAGATGTCCCAGCTGAGCATCCCACTGCCCTAGGACACTTCTCATTGCTGGTGGTGAGGAGGTGCTTGGGGAGAGGTGTCCTTTGTGCATGAGAGTAGCAGAAGCTGCCCTATCACCCGGTCTGGCAATCAGGGCCCATTGGCCACTGCACATACCTTGGACACACGCAGCTACAGGCAGGCAGTTAGAATCATAGAATCATAGAATCATAGAATCAGTGAGGTTGGAAGGGACCTTTAAGATCATCAAGTCCAACCATTAACCTACCCTGATAAAAACACCACCACTCCTAAACCATGTCCCTAAGCATCTCATCTACCCTTTTCTTAAACACCTCCAGGGATGGTGAATCCACCACCTCTCTGGGCAGCTTATTCCAATGTTTAATAACCCTTTCAGTGAAAAAATGCTTCCTAACATCTAATCTAAACCTGCCCTGACATAACTTGAACCCATTTCCTCTTGTCCTATCACTTGTCGCCAGGGAGAAGAGGTCAGCTCCCATCTCTCTAAAACCTCCTTTCAGGTAGTTGTAGAGGGTGATAAGGTCTCCCCTCAGCCTCCTCTTCTCCAGGCTAAACAACCCCAGATCCCTCAGTCGTTCCTCATAAGGTTTGTCCTCCAGACCCTTCACCAGCTTTGTAGCCCTTCTCTGGACACGCTCCAACACCTCAATGTCCTTCTTGTAGTGAGGGGCCCAAAACTGAACACAGTACTCGAGGTGAGGCCTCACCAGTGCCGAGTACAGGGGGATGATTACTTCCCTAGTCCGGCTCACCACACTATTCCTGATGCAGGCCAGGATGCTGTTGGCCTTCTTGGCTGCCTGGGCACACTGCTGGCTCATGCTCAGCCGGTTGTCCACCAACACCCCCAGGTCCTTTTCTGCCAGGCAGCTTTCGAGCCACTCCGCCCCCAGTCTGTAGCGCTGCATGGGGTTGTTGTGACCCAAGTGCAGGACCCGACACTTGGCCTTGTTGAACCTCATACCATTGGCCTCAGCCCATCTGTCCAGCCTGTCCAGATCCCTCTGCAGAGCCAATCTACCCTCAAGCAGATCAACACGCCCCCCCAGTTTAGTGTCGTCTGCGAACTTACTGAGGGAGCACTCGATCCCCTCATCCAGATCGTTGATAAAGATATTAAAGAGAACGGGCCCCAGCACCGATCCCTGGGGGACACCACTCGTCACTGGACACCAACTGGATTTAACTCCATTTACCACCACTCTCTGGACACGGCCATCCAGCCAGTTTTTTACCCAACGAAGAGTATACCTGTCCAGGCCATGAGCAGCCAGTTTCTCCAGGAGAATGCTATGGGAAACGGTGTCAAAAGCCTTGCAAAAATCCAGGTAGACAACGTCCACAGCTTTTCCCTTGTCCAGCAAGTGGGTCACCTTGTCATAGAAGGAGATCAGGTTTGACAGGCATGACCTGCCTTTCACAAAGCCATGCTGACTGGGCCTGATCACCCTGTTCTCTTGCATGTGCCGTGTGATGGCACTGAGGATGATCTGCTCCATGACCTTCCCAGGCACCGATGTCAGACTGACTGGCCTGTAGTTCCCTGGATCCTCCTTCCGGCCCTTCTTATGGATGGGCGTCACATTTGCCAACCTCCAGTCAGCTGGGACCTCCCCAGTTATCCAGGACTGTTCATAAATGATGCACAGTGGGCCGGTGAGCACTTCCGCCAGCTCTCTCAGCACCCTTGGATGGATCCCATCCGGCCCCATAGATTTGTGCACCTCCAGGTGCTGAAGCAGGTCCCTCACCATTTCCCTTTGGACTACAGGGGCTTCACTCTGCTCCCCATCCCTGTATTCTAGCTCAGGGGTCGGAGAATTCAAGGAACAACTGGTCCTACTGCTGAAGACTGAGGCAAAGACGGCATTAAGTACCTCAGCCTTTTCCTCATCCTTAGTTACTATGTTACCAGCCCCATCTACTAGAGGACAGATATTATCCTTGGTCCTCTTTTTATCGCTAATATATTTATAGAAACTTTTTTTGTTGTCCTTGACAACAGAAGCCAGGTTTAGCTCTAGCTGAGCTTTGGCCCTTCTGATTTTTTCCCTACATCACTTTACTACCTCTTTGTAATCCTCCTGGGTGGCCTGCCCTTCCTTCCAAAGGCCATATATCCTTTTTTTTTCCCTAAGCTGCAACACTAGCTCCCTGCTTAGCCAGGCCGGTCTTTTTCCCCGACGGCTTGTCTTACGGCACACGGGGACAGCCTGCTCCTGCGCCTTTAGGACTTCCGTCTTGAAAGACATCCAGGCTTCCTGGGCTCCTTTGCCGTGGAGGACTGCCTCCCAGGGGACTTTGTCGACCAGGCTCCTGAAGAGCCCAAAGTCCGCTTTCCGGAAGTCCAAGGTGGCAGTTCTGCTGACCCCCTTCCTTGCTTCTCCCAGAATATAGTTGTCATATATTTAAATAAAACATCATGTAAAGTTCAGTTATTAAAACAATCTGCGGCAATAGTAAAGGGTAAGATTGAGTATTTATCACACAACAAAAATAAAAATTACGGAATCATCACAATGGCAGGTGATAAAAGATCATAATAATTTGTCTGAAGAACAATTATTCTGTCTTTGGAAAACCTAGCTTTAATTAACTGACAGATACTGGCAAATAACTGCAGCACAGTAGAGCTGGCTGAACTCAGACACAAAAGCCGGGTGATGATGACTCCTTCTGACATCTTGTTCAGATGTCATCCTATTGACATCTTGTTCAGATGTCAGAGCTTCGATTAGGCTGATGAGGGAACTTGCTGAGAGTCTCGGCTGATCCTGCCTTCCTGCCCCCAGTCCCAAATCATTTCTGGTGGTGAGAAGTTGCACAAGGCGCCTGGCCCAACAAGAGCCGGAGACATGCAGCTCCACAACCTGCAGCTGCCACCAACTGCAAGCAAAACCAGGCACGTCCTGACATCAGAAGTAGCTGGACATGGATTGTGCAGATCCCCAAAAGCCCTTCAATATGGAGGTGGGTGTGTGGGAAACAAACCCCAACCTCTCTTGGAAGGTTTCACAAGATTTTGAATTAGGAAGCCTATATTTAAAAGGAATAGATACTCTTCCGACTAATGTTGTGGGTACGGGGACTACATCCAGCAGACAACACAACAAGCAGGTTCAAAGCACTTTGTTGTAGCTTCTGTGAGGATAATACAGGACACAACAAAATGAGCAACATCTCTAAGTAGCTCTTGGTTCCAATCCCCCTCAAATTTAGGTGCTGTAGTAAACTGAGCTTTAAACTGGGGACCTCTTGGAGGAGGTCTGAACACAGCCCCAGGTTTCTGGTTTCTTTAAAAAATATTTTGGTTTGGAAATCTGGCTTTTCTACGAGGCAAAGGAGATTGATAACACAGATGTCTAACTCTGCCATCATTTAATTAGAGCTACAGTAAATTCTCCTTCAGTTCCACCAGATACAACAACTAATTGGAAGTGAAAATGAAGTGTTCCAAATGAAGAGATAACTGAATGGGATCCCTGACTGTTCAATCAGTCAAGCTCCAGCCTCACCTTCGGGAATGTGTATGCAGTTTCTTATCGTACAAAAGATCCTGTGTCTTCATGCTGTTGCAAGCTCCTGGGTTGAGCTCAAGCTTTGCGAAGAAGCAACATTACAGGCATTACTGGTGAAAAAAAGGATCCTGTTAAAATACACTGGGTTCCTTTAAGTAGGGGAGATGATGAAACCTAGAAAAGACTGGCTTGGAGGCAGGAGGAATTGGATCCTCAAAATAAGAAGCAGAGAAGTAAATCTGGGAAGCTTTACAGAACCATCCCCGCATAATAGAGTCCATTCTTAATGCAGCTGACGCACACATTTATCATCTCATTACATCAAAACTTGTAGCTATCTTTGGAAGGAGATTGTTTTTGGTTGATCCATTTGTCACTACGGCAGTATCAGCCCTACCTGCCCAAGTATAATATTTTTTTATGTTAGTAATAGATACTTCACAAAACATGGAAATTGCTGTGTGTTTGCTATCATAATTTGGTTGGTTTGAACACAGATAATGGGGATTACAAAAATAAGAAATCTGCTCATTCTTAGCCCATCTGAGCTGTCAATCTCTACAGTCAGTGGATAGTACAATTTTCTAGGGAGCTGAGGATGCAGTGGAAATGTTGTTTAGATGATCCAATCTAAAATGAAGAATGGGCTAGACTGAATCCTGGGGGATTTGCCCCAGTGGTTTTGGCTTGTTCTTATTTCAAACCAGCTTAATTCAGGAATGTGATCCATCAGTTTGTTCCCATCTCTTGGCTTTTTTGGACAGTTGTTCTTACTGTCCTTAGCAAGGAAAAGTGGAGCGAGAGGGGAAAGTTATGGCAAGTGTGTGTTTGCATACTTTACAGAGGACACATTAAAGTCAAGTAGACTTTGGAGCCTGCATCGTATCAAATGCCAAAGGAAAAATCAATTGGAAAAGGCCAGGCTGGTTCATCATAACCCAGAGGTACGATTATATTACTACACAGATGCAGGAGACCCCATTGTTGAAAAGCCACCAGTTCTCCCACTGACTTTAAAACAACTGTCACGAAAACTGGAGCACTACTTAACTCTGGATAATAAAATCACACAAATAGATCAAATATATGTTCATGTTTCTTGTACGGTTGATTAATTACTATGTGTAATTAGTTACTGTGGATTAACTACTAATTCCTACACAACTTACTATTGCTATTAATTACCGCTATTTTTCATATTGAGATATAATTTCTTTGATGTTTTCTAATTCACAGAGGTGTAGTACAGTATGCAGTAAGCTTGCAAAACTCAAAACTGGATTAAAACTAAAGGCAGGGTAACTTCACCAAAAAACTGAAAGCTGACACCACAGTTAAACGAGTATGTGTTTGCCATACAAGCAAGAGAGGAGCAGCCTGATCCAGCAGGCACAGCGCACACCGTGTGTGTCCTGTTTTCCAACTCCAGCAGAACATCAGCAGGAGAGACTAGTGGGAAGGTTCCTGGTGCAGCAGGGAAAGAGGCAATCACAGCCACGGAGAAATCCTGGTTCTTCATTTAAGAGAAAGGTGAGCCTTTACCTTCAGTGAGATGGGGCAAGGTGCAAAATGGCAGCCCCTTGCTGGGAGCCTTGCAGGGGGGCCTGGCCCCACGGACAGCAGCTGTGTGCTCACTGCGGTCCCCAGCCTCACATAATTGTCCTGGTTGGAGAGGACCTCAGCAGATCATCTGGGCGCTTGCTCCACAGTTGTGCCTGGATGCTGAGGGCCTTGGCCAGTGGAGGTTGGAGTACCCCATGGGCAGAGAGGCCACAACCTGGCTGCTCAGCATTATCTGGTCCCTCCAGTGGTTTCCTAGGTCTAAAACACCCTTTCCATCACAAGGGCATTGGTGGATCAGTGAATAAGGTAGGCACCCCGGCCAAGACCAAGGGTCCCACCAGACAGCTGCCATCCTGGCATCAGCCTAGCCTCACAGAGTCTCAGAGCAGCTGGGCAGCAATGGTGCCCCAGGGGAGTGGCAATTTGCCCATCTCCAACATGAAGGGAGACGCAGTCTGCCAGAGGGGTTGGAGAGGGTTCTGGTGCAAACATAATGACCATTTCAGTGGCATCTCAATATTGCTGTTCTGATGCAGGATAGGAGCTGGATGCAGACAGCGATACTGTCACACCATGGGCTGAGCAGAGACTGTGGGAAGGGGTTTCCCATCTGTAGTGACCACTGAAGAGATGATGGGGCTGGGATATGTGCTCTGAGCAAAGACCTTCTCAAGATCAGTCTCACTGAATGACCTGCATAATTGAAGCCATCTGTGGTGTCAGGGCCCTCTTGCTGGTTGGCAGGGAGAAGCATTGTCCAGGAACTGAGGTTCAGGTCTCCCTGAAGCAGTCATCCAAAATGGACCAGGTGAGTGGCACCAAAAACCTGTCTGGCTCTGCTGATCGAGGGACCCAGGATCATCACCTGAGTTGCAGGCATCCTAGTTTCTCCATGTGCTCTGGAGATATTACTTGATTAAGCCACAGAGATGTTTCAAATTCAGGCAGCAGTTGAGAACTAAGCTTCTGTACAGCTATAGTAAACATAAGAATTTATTTGTCATTTCTCCTACACAAACAGTCACCTTTACTGCTTTAAGGAAAATGATTCCAGATTGAGATTTTTGGAAAATACTGCCTGGGCCAAACCCTACACAGGATGGGAAATGCTGCCCAACCTGTGACTGGTATATCATCTATAGGAATGGAGGGTTAGTACAGTTTTCTGAGATGAGAAACTTAAAGAAAGGGCATTGCGCATACATAGAACAAGAGAACTTACGTAAATTCAAAGCGATGTTCTATTTTTGCTGCTGTTAATTAAATGTTATCTTGCATGCTTCATGCTTACAAATCACTTCAGCTATTGTCAGATCTCAAGTAGCTTCCCTTCATTTCTTCTTCTTCAATGAAACCAATTTGAAAGTCTCTTTCAGCGATTTGCTTTTAATTGGAAAGCACTCCCAAATGCAAGACTGAACAATGTGGTCACTGATGTGCATTGATACTGATAAAGCATTATTTGTCATGTCTGTGTTTAAAAGGGAACATCTGACCAGAATCTGTAGCATAGTTTATTTTCACCCTTTTGCCTTTTTCCCCCAAGATCGGGTGAGCCTCAGGAGCAGTATGAAGGCAGGTGAGTGCCAGAACTCTGCTGGGGAGCACAGAGACCCCAAACCACCCAAGGTGAGGTGCTAGGAGCCTACACAAACACACCAACAACTGAGGCCGGTGGGTGAGTTTTGTTCATCTCATCATCATTCCCTCATGACGGTGGAGACTGGGGGGGAGGGAGGGTCTAAAGCCACTTCCTTCTCCTCTAAAAATAAAAGAAGCCAGGAAATGAGTAGGTTTTGACTGCTCTCTGAGCTGTCAGAGGGTCCTAGTGACTGAGGCTGGAGTCACACTGCTCCTCTGCTCCTCTGCCTCCTCTGCCTCCTTCTGCCTTCTCCAGCGTGTGTCCGACCCTCCTCTGTGCCAGTCACCTGGCTAACCAGTCACATCAATCTTCTGCTGAACCAGGGAGATGGTGCAGCTCAGCAAAGGACCTGTTGAGCCACTGCAAGTCAGCGGCAGGCACAGGCAGCTGAGGCTGGGAAAGAGTGGAAACACAATATCCCCTTTCTGGCAGTGGCAAGCCAGTGGAACAGTCCGAGACCTTCACGGTTTGTTGGGAAGAACAAGGAACAACAGCTAATGAACAATCTGGTAGTGCTTTGGGATCACACAGTGGGTAACCTTTGCTTTCCAGGGAGAAAGAAAGTTGTAAATGGAATATGTTAGAGGAGATGGCTTTCCTTTGCAAGCCTCAGAGCACACTCTGGACATTAGCCATCCATCTGTTTTGTTTTCTTCGGTATTAATATCTAGAAAAGACTCAGAACCAGTCTCCTTCTCATCCTCTGTTTATGTGGCCTTCTCAGGAACGCTGGAGAAACAAGGAGCAACTTGAAGCTGCAAACTGCAGATACCATAAGGCAAATGGCTCCATGAGAAAAGGCCTATTCTGTCCTGATGCTGCACACCTTTAACTACAGCTATCAAGTGGCTCGATCTTAATTGAGCATTGGAAATAAGTCTCTTGTTCTAGCTAATGTTGTTTCTGGATTAATAGCATTCTTGAACAGGTTATCTGGCCTTTTAAAATAAACACATAGTAATGATTCTTTTTTCTTTTTTGAAGGGCTGCCATGGAGTATTTTTAACGCCAGTAATACCTTGCTCAGTGATAATTCTAATTACACAGATAACTAAAAACCCACTTGGTCATATTTCATGAGAAATTCAAGCAGTCCCTTCACTTGTCTTGTCTTCTCCAGATTGCCTTTATTAGTCCTTATCGTCCTCATAGGTTCCAGCACATGAAGGATTCACTGCTCAGGTAGGTCCTGCCTGCCTGTAGTGACCACTGTCACTGGGGCAGAAATGCTCAGCTCCTCACAGAGGTACTCAGCACCCAGTGAGACCTTGCTCTGTCTGACTCAGCTGCTATTACTCACTCCTCTCTGTTAAGGGATTAGTCCCACCTCTGGTTTACCACAGAGTTTTCCCACTGCTACTTACATAAACCATTTTTTATCCCACTGGTATTTGTATTTTCAACATTGTCTGTTAAATAATGAAAAATAAATTGGTCTTTAATGGGGACCCTGGCAAAGGTCCAAAATCTCCCACCCTTTTTCCTTCCTCACTGACTTAAAGAGAAGGAGCTCAGGGATACAAAGTGAGATCATCTTTTAGCTGTAAAGGTATTAGCTTTTTTAGTCCATTTATTTTTGCTGATACTTGGATAAATTGGAAGGAGCTAATACTTTAAGATGTATGTAAGAACCAGAGTCTAATGGTACAGGACTTTATTTTTCATAGCAAAGATGTTTCAGATAGATAACATAGAATTGATCTAAGCCAAAACCAAAGTTCACATTCATCAAATAAGGTAATCGCAAAATGGGAAAATCTATGGGCCAAAACTGTATGCTGAAACACATCTATTCCTCGGTGGGCAAAACACAAAGAAGTCATTTTCACCTTTTTAGGAAATTCAGTTACGTGCATAAAGCAGGTATGTGAATGGAATAGCATTCTCTTGGGATTCACTGGAAACATTTGTATCATTTAGTAAGAGGGTGCCAGGGACCAAACAGGGCTGATGAACCACCTGCCATCCACACTGCACAATTGTTGACCTGTTGCAGGCCTTTGTTCTGGACCAGACCTCTCCAGTACAAAACCTGGGCATGTTTCAGTGGACAGTTTCTTCCAGGAACCCATCCCACCATGGACCAGCCTGCATGGGACCAGCTTATTCTGTCAAAAATTAGTCTCCAGCAGGATTTGTACCCTCAGATGTCCCTCAGACACCTCCCTTGGGAGCTGTAAAACTGTGTTATGATTGCAGGCCAAACTAACATGCCCAGTAGTAAAACAGTAAGCAAACATGTGGCTGAAAGACCTCATCCAGCTGAGGCCAGTGAGAGCTGCTACCTCCATGCTGTCCAATCTCTGCTGTCCCCTTTATACCAGCCTTGCTGAGGATGCTGCAGCAGCTGATGTCATGTGCTGTGGCATGTATGTAAAACACGGTGGTGAGGTACCTGGTACACCCTAGAGAAGTCACTGGGCCCCAAGGTCCAGAGACGCAGGTGGCTTGCTCCAGTCCTGGGGACTCTGAGACAAGGATGGCCTCAGTGACCAGTGACCTAGAACTGGCCACTGCGGTCAGCAAGAACATGATGTGTGTCTTTTGTGGAGACAGCTGTGTCCTCAACAGGGTGGGAGATCTGAGTTGCCCTCCATCTCACAGATCTTCTTTCTTTATTGTGTTACTATTTTTTTTTTCTTCTGAGCATGCCCTGGTCTGTATCTTTTGCCAGTCCAACAGTCACAGCCTGTGACACAGAAGACCGTCAAATGAGTGACCTTAATAGCTCTGTGTGATCTTGTCAGACCACAGAAAGTCTAATAAGACTAGGTGCTTTACAGCCACATTTTGCTTGCAGAGTTGGGGTTTCTGTCTTTGCTGTTCTTTCCTCTCTCAGCTCTGCATGTTTGTCGTGTCTCAGGCTCCACAGTCAAAAGGATGCATCAGCTGCCTCCCTAATCTTTCCTCCAAAAACGCCCAGTATCACCCATACTGCCTCTCCAGGGAGTTGCCAACAAGAGACTGCTCCTTACTAAATCTCTCAACTGATTAATAAGTAAAAATGCTGATTAAATGAAACCAATCCTTGACATTTCAGATGCCTTTTACTGCATTGGCAGAATAGGTAATGGGAATGAAAAGTGTTTCGTGCCTTTCATAAGAAAGCTGTTCATTAATAGCAATTGTTTTCAAATTACAAAGCTGGTAAAGGTCTCTACTCAAACCCCTACATCTTAATTAATCTTCAAAGGAGGTGATCATGTCAGGCTAATTTATCTCATTGAGAGACTTGACTGTGTCTTGTCCAGAACCTGGCGAGGACAAAGCCTGGGATACAAGAGCAGAATTTTGAGCTCCTAAATGTAATTACCACTATTCTGTTATGGTTAGAGCTATGACCAAAGTGGTTTTTTAATGAGCTGTGAATATGTTCTTATTTTAAGGAGCAAGAAAACCTCTGCCTAGTACCTAAACAATCCATATTTATTTGACTGCTTGTGAGTCATGGAAATAACTGTTGTTTCTTTCACTGAACTGGGGCGAATGAGCTCCAAGACTGCACAATGAGCAGTGTAAACAAAGAAGAACTTTTAAAACTTGTGTTTCTTTCTAACCACCCCTCAGTGAGTTTCTTAACAAATGTTGCTGAAAGGCACATTCATGACATTTTGGTTTTTAGAAGAAACAAATACTTTTTGTGCTCGGGAGGAAGAAGGGGGTTGGTATTCAGTGTATATCTGAAGTATTACTTCAAATGGCTGAAAGATATTTCATGTTCAATTAGCTCTAATTTTTTTCAATTTAAAATACTTTTTTTTCTAAATTGGCTGTGCATGATATTTCAGTGCCTATTTATTCTATTAATTATTTTAGTTAGAGCTGGAGTTAAAAAGCCATCACAATTCGGGTCTGAATTAAAACATTTTCAATTAGATTATAGTATAGCATCACTGTAGTTAAAAGCCCCATTTTAAAGCCACTGAGTCACTAATAGAGTACCAGAAATCACCATTATAATAGCTCTGGAGCAGACGTATAAAAGAAACAGGACACAGATAAGCCATACCCTTGGAACAGGAAATGTTAGCAGTGGCCTTGCCATTAGTGATGGGAAATTGGCCATTTTATCCTCTTTCTGACTAACACCTCATCTTCCTGGGTTGCAAATCAAACTTTGCACTTAGCAAGAAGCACTTGGTGGTGGAGAGGAGCCAGCGTCTCTGTTTCAGAATCATGCCTCCCCAGGTAAGGCAACTTCAGGGACCTGTTACCTTCTGCACCTGAGACAGATCTTAATATTAGGTACACTTTAAGGTTGAATAAAATGAGTTTATTGAACAGACAGGCAAGGCTTAAGAAATTAGGGATGATATTTGGAGGCAGCTCCTGAGAGCTAAGAATCACCAAACTTGCCAGCTTCTTCCCGCCTGCCGTCAGCAAGCAAGGCAGGCTCCCGGCTCCCGGCTCCGGTTCCCCCACAACCGGCGTGGCCTCCCAAGCTGAGAGCCACTGCACCTGCCCCTGCCTTCCTCCACGTGGCTACAGATGTGAATCCAAATCCCCTCCTGGGGAATATAAGCGTATTCTGAGGTTTCTTTCAACAACTGGCTCTGATAATTGGTCCAGCTACATATCTGAAGCTCCTGCCCGAGTGCATCACAGCAGCAGCAGTTGTTAAGGCAAATCATTTTGAAATCCGTTTTTTCTGCTGGGGGAGGGCTTGACTGAGTTCATCGTCCCTGACATAAACTGAAGACAGTACTGGAGATCCCATCCAGTTACTTCCCACCACCCAGCTGGTGGGTGACATAGGTTTTCATGGGGCAGCACTGTACAGCAGAACAGAAAAATGGGGCAGGATAGAAGCAACCTTTTTCTTTTTTTTTTTTTTTTTCTAGCTATTGCCAGGAAAGATTGGACAGTGTCAAACAAGGGGGTGCACAATGGGGTTGTCATGTGTGGCTGCATGTGGAGGGTGGAAATGCTTTACACTGGCATTGCAGCAGAGGTGTCACTGGAAGCTATGACTGAACCAGAAAGTCCGTCCAAAATTCAAATTAATCACTTAGCTGTAAGTATGAGAAAGCCCTCAGATCCCAGCTGATGTCTCTGCATTCTCTGAAGCATCAAGAACTGATGAGGACAGAAATGTAATAACATCCTGCAAATATGAGTCCACTTCTCCGATGTCCTTTCCTGAATGCACCCATATGTCCACAACAGACTAACTCTTCATGAATTCATAGTGTTTGGGGTTTTTATATCTGCTTCTTTCCTTAGGTGTTAAGACAAAAAAAACACTAAATCAGACCAGTATTTATTGATATTCAGGCATTATCAGTCATTAAGGTATCCTTGAAATTGGTCTATTCAGTTTTAGTTCCCTAAAGAGCCAAACACAAACAAATGTGTACAGGCAGCACACGCAGCAGTGAACCTTCTCCCAAGAGAAATCATGGGAAGTGTTTCAGCAAGATATTTGTGAGTCTCCCTTGAAAAGATCATTCAAAAGGAAAATGCAAATTCCAAAAAGTCATTATTTTCCTGGTTAACATTTTCTGAAGCCTTTTATTATTAGGCTGGTGAAGAAAAAAGAAACAAGCATCCTCAGTTCCATGAAAAAATCCCAAGGAAAAACCTTTAAAAATTGCATTTTTGTCAACTAATTATCTAAGGCTATAACTTCACATAATTGAATATACCACATAAGTTCTACAGCTAAAGGCATAATTTACTCATCTATTGCCTTGTGAAGCCTTTGGATTTAGCAACTTGTATCTTAAGACGAAGCATCAGGTAGAAAATACAAAATTTGATCAGTCAGACTTCAAAGAAAAAGGCCCAGAGCTCACATCAGGAATGCAGAGCTTTTCCCTTATTTCCCTTTTTTGGCTGTCACACCAGCTTCTCCCAAAAGCTACTGAATACATCTTTCAGTTTTGCTCTTTTATGCCAGAATCTTACAATTCTACATAACAAATTGGAAAACTGCTACATACACTCGTCAGCTAGTCTGGAAATCGAGCTTGTTTTCTTTAGGTTTAGATAGGATCTTGCACAGTAACTTTCAATTTCCACATTAGAAAAGCATCTAGAAAAATGTACTGTATTTCTTGGGATGTAGCTGTCACTTTAATACAAATGTCTCCAAAGAAATATATTTTTATATAGCATAATTACATTTTATCATAGCATCTGCTTCCCAATTCCTTGCACATATTTGTGGCACTGCTACCTCCTCTGCTTGCTGGGTGATAACTTTGTGATGGCATTGGTGAAGCAGATAAGGGGGGAAGAAGGAGTCTCTACAATTTACAGGTTTTAAAAATGATTAGTTACCTTCCTGTTATCATACGTCTTATGTACGGGCTTCTTCTGGAAACAATTATCTTACTCACCAGAATGAGATTTCAGCTTGAATCCTGTGTGAGTTATATTTCTTTTTTACCCACTGTACAGAATAATGCAGATTGTTTTCACTTTGAATAGTTACTTAAATGCTACTAGAAGCTAGATTTTATGTAAGGATTTCTATTATGACTAGTAAGTCTCTCAGGTATCCGTAAAAATGTATAATTTTTGATTTCTCACCAACAAAGACAAAAAACTTCCTAACTCCGACTGGAGAAAAAACATATCCCTCAGACATGCTGCTGTTGAATGCAATTCCTGTAGATAAATTGCTTCAGCAACAGTTCTTTTTTCCTGGACACCATTTCTAAGTTTCCTAACTTTAGGGAATGGCAGCAAAGGCAGTCGTCGTTTGCTCAGTGGCAAATCTACCACACCTCTCCACAGCATCCCGCAGCAGAATGCAGCCAAGTTATGCGAAAGCCACCAGAGCAGCTCAGCCCTGGTTGTCCAAAATGGCCATGTCGGGCCTTTAGATAGATATTCAAGGTAATTTCATCATTTAAAGACATTCCTCATAAGCACAGAGACAAAGAGAATGGCTTATTAAAGTTACTGTGCGAAAGCGTGGCAATATGAGCTCTGAATGTTTGTGGTCTGCAGAGCAGTAAACATTCCACAGAAGTTGTCTTGGCATCAATTTTGTTTCCTGTGCTAAGTCACTCTAGCTATATTTTGGTCTTGTCCAGACCATATTTTAATGAGCCCTGAGCGGATGGATAAGAACTGGAGTTTTGCCTCTGAAAAACTTTGAAAGCTCCCTGACATCTGTTGGAGGATAATGATTAAGACTCATAAGGATCTTGAAATATTTCCTCACATAGGTCTGAGTCATACTTTGAGCCCAAGAGGAGAGTGTGCTTGGTATACAGAAGCTGAAGAAAAGGCAAAAGAAGCTGTCTGCTTTCTCCCAACTTCCAGCATGGGTAACCTCCAGCATTAGCACTACCATTTGCAGGCAGCTGGGAGCCGAGTTCTTTGAGGTGGGAGGGGAGGATGTCTGGGCCGCTTCACTGTGGAGCTCCTTCCCCAGTTTGTTCAAAGATCAATTCCCACACAGACGGGAAGGACTGGTGTTGATTTGGAAATGTTTCCGTTGGTATTACGCTAAATATGTACCAACCATAGCTTAACGAATGGAGGTATCTCTCTGAAGCGCCTACAAGTATAAAATCATCTATTTAAGATCTTTCCAAGAAAAATTAATGATGTGGCAAGCTCTGGTGGAAATAGGGTAGTAAATTTGTACGACCCTGTAATCAGCTGCCACACTGGACTGTAGTTATCAACAACAGACACCTCTGATCACATAGAAAAGAAACTGGAAGTCTGTATTTGAGGATGTAAAAAAGACATATGTGAAAGAGCTGTCAAGCCAATTGCTCCAGGCCTGCTGTTAGTGTGCAGCTCTGAAATATAATTATGCTGTATAAAAAAATACATTTCTTTTGAGACATTCGTATTAAAGTGACAGCTACATGCCAAGAAATACAGTACATTTTTCTAAACACTTTTTAATGCAGAAATTGAAAGCTACTGTGTGAGATCCTACCTAAGCCTGAAGAAAGGTGTTGAGGCAAGAATCAAAACTAAGGATGAACTGAACTTACTTAATTAGGTATGAATGAGCACAGAGACATTTTGAGTTGTGTTTTCCAGTATTTTGCTAACACACATATTGATCCTATAATCAGAGACAGACTATATGGTTACCTTGATATAGGATATATTGATCCTATAATCAGAGACAGACTATATGGATACCATTGCTGAAAAGTGGAGACCACCCCATTTTTCTGAAATCAGTCACCACAATCGGTAAACTCTTCACTTTATTTATAATTGTGATCTCTACGTGTAAAGTAGTGTGCAACTACACTTCTGAGTAACAGTGACGACTCCAGTGACGGCTACCTCAACAGATGGCATCTTGCTCATGTCGGAGCTGGAGTCAGATTTGCATTCAAATACAGCATAGCCCATCAGTACCTGTCATGGCTTGACAGAAGTTTTACCACATCACAGGGTTTTAGGCATGTGACTGCTTTTTAAGGATTATTTTAAGAAAGGAAGACACCTACATTTGGAACCCTCTTTGTACAATATCTTAATTTAACTTGCAATTAAAGTATGCAGCTGGGGATTTAACTAGAGTCATTATAAGCTACAGTGGTGGCCTACCTGTCACCCACAGCCTCAAATTCACTTGTGATTGGAAGAAAGTCTCCCCTGCTGATCTTTGGTTCAAATAGACACAGCACAAATCAGCATTTCCTTTGGTCTTGCTAAGAGAAGGCAGTTCCCAGCCTGAGCAGCTGGTGTTGGCTTTAAGCCAAAAAAAGGCTGAATGGATGGATTTAGGAACAGAGTCATAAAATGACTAATCGAAACAGCAGCGCCTAACTCTCTCAATAGTCGCATGCTGTGCTGACATTTTCGGGCAGGTCACCTCGAGATGGCCCAGTTACTCCGTGGCATTCAAATCAAATCTTACAATGTGGCCCTATTAGGGCCAATCATTAATACCCATTTTTGCCAGTGCTAAAACACTTAGACGAGACGCCAGGTGACTCTGCAAGCTCTCAAGACAAGAACCAGTAATGAATGTATGACCTGCTGAGTAATGAGGCCATTTCTAGGTAAAGATGAATGTTTACTCGGGAGCAATCTTATGGTTCACTTCACCTGAAAACCTTGTCAGAAAAATGCAGATGCTGCCTTACTGGATTGCAAGAGGAAACATCATCTAAAGAACCCTCCGAGGCTCTCAATTTTAAAAATTTTTATTTCAAAGGATTTCACAAAGAAACCACTGGGGGAGAGGGCTTTGTAGACATCATCTTGATCAGGATTTTCCAGGATGTCTATGGAGAATTTTATTAGCAGAGTTACTGAAGTCATCTTCTTCCATAGGAAAAAATACATAACTTGTTCGACGTTACTCTGCCCCATTACCATGATGGTTGAAAAGAAGAGTTACAGGCACTGAACATCAACGATTTGCAGCTTCTTATAGCAAAGATGGATTTCAAGTTACCTTCCATTTTTATTTTGAAAAAATAAACAAAAAACAATCTGGAGCTAAAATTTACATAATGGAGTCAAATGTCTTCAGTGAAACTTAGAACATACAGAAATGTTTGCATCGGCTCGTGTGGGCTTGTACGAAGTGTGCGATGACTGGCCATGCCCTACCTGCATAGAGTACACCTTCCTTCAGCTAGTAACACCTTCACTCAGCACTGGTGTGTTCTTCCACATATTGTCATGTTGGGGTTTTGTCAATCTGCTGCATCTGTGGGGCATTTCAGGATCCCTTCTTGTGACCTGGGAGATCTTTGCACATCAAAGACCACCGATCATATGAATAGCAACCTCCCTTTCCCTCCAACCTCTGGCCCAGCCTTCTTTTTTCCTGTTTAAATCAGTGACTGCCAGGTTTTCTGGCTATGGTAGAAAATACAAGCCTGACTACCAGATGACTCTCCCTGTTGCAACCCCATTAGAACTGCTGCAGTCCCACTCGGGCTTACAGGCCAGGGACTGGGGTTCACCTGGAGGTACAAAGCAAGCTCACAGCACCTTGGAAAACCATGCTGTCAGCAGCATGTGCTTCAACTACAACCTACGAGCACCTAACAGGATCAACGAGTCTTTCTGAACAGCCTGGAATGATCATATTTTCAACCACTGTAGTCAGATATCTCAGAGGTATCTTCAGAAATACTGTGTACTTACACACTAGAGAAGTTTCTATTTTATTTACAGGACAACTCTGAATGCCAGTCCTTAGTATTACCACCTTTGCACATCAATTCTGTGTAGGGATAATAACTTAAAGAATTAAGATCCATATATGTAACTTTATATTTAATCTGCTGTTTTGAAGAGAAGCATGCAAAACTTTTCATGATGTGCCTTAAACTAGTAGACAAAGGCAGAAAACAGACACACAGTCTGCCACACACCTTCAATACTTTAGCATGGGGTTTCTAATCTGATTAGGGGAGCAACTGAAAGGCTATTGCAGCTGCTGCTTGTGTGTGTTGGATGGTCTGTAAGATCTGCCTCTGAAGCTTTATCTGTGCTGTGCAGTGTGTCTTGCATTAGCGATTTATATAGCAGTTGCTAGCAAGCAAGTTTATTTACAAAGCACAGCGCTAGCCCTGGTGGTGTCCATTACCAGTCTTAGGAGTGGCTCAGCTGTGTCAGTGTGATACCTGCCCAGGTTGGATTACATTTCTGTGTGTGGTCCAGGTCCAGGCACATTACAGGCAGCAGCAAGAGCTAGCTCTACATTAAACATGTCACTAAAGGATGTGCATTTCAGCTAAAGGTAATTTATTTTTTTCCCTGGATGAAGATCTGGAGTATATGTGTACAAGACTATGCTAATTATTTAAAGCCAGTTAGTCACTGGTTCGTCTGTGATGTTTTGAGGTGAAAAAGTTAGGGACAACTACAGTTCTTTTCTTAAAAGCTGGGGTTAGTCACAGATGAAGCAGGGACACCAGATACTTCCTGAGTCCAGACACACAACCTTGCTGTGGTCCGGTCCTAACTGCTGTCCTTCATAGTTACTAGATCCAGCACACCACCCTGCTGGTAAGATCTTGCAACTTTAAGGAGCAACGTACTTTCCTCTGAGAGACAGAGCATCTCAGCAGCCCATGTGAGTCCTCAAATACTCCCCCGACAAATTGTATGTTAGAAATCCCTGAAAAAAATCTCATTAATCTCAATTTTACCACAATGTCTCAAGACAGGAGGTCTCAAGGAGGGCAAGTCACAAGAGTCTTGAAGAGTCCCCTCACATACCTTCGGTATTTGCATACAGCTATGCAGTGGGAGGGAAGGAGGAGGCTTGTTTGTGTGAGGCCAGAAGCTGAGGAAAAGCTGTGGGAGACTGAAAAGAGAGATACAGCACAGATGCACTGACACAAATAAATTCAGGCACACATAGGGACTGTCCCAAGCACAGCTCCCTGGCATGGCACCCTTGCACATCACACTGACTGTGCCTGCGGTTCTGCTGCTCCTGCACAGGAGAGAAGGACCCTGATGGCCACCCTTGTCCTGGGCTGATGGGAGGCTGGCAGAGGAGCTGGTGCCTCTTGGCTCCAGCCATGGCAGAGGTGGGAGTATGAGTGGCACAGAACCACCAAAGAGCTGCTCTTCCCTTCCCCATTTGATTTCTGCACTTCTGCATGTGCAAGAGGCAGCCATAGGAAGGTGCTGAGGCTGCGAGCTGGGGCCATGCAGTATGTGGCCACCGCTGCAGCCAGGGTCTTCACCTGCTCTGTCAGCTGCCCCCTTACTGCTGCGAGAGGGACTGCCTTTCCTTGCAGGCAGCTTCCTGGGCACTACTGCCAAAGCAGTCCGGGAGGATGTCGGTCTTGGTGACCAGACTTGTGCACTTTGTTGCATTTGCAGTGACCAACCACAAAGTAATGGGGAAGGTGGCAACTTGCCCCATGCTCCAGTCAGTTGCTACTTGTGCATTACTGGCCACAGTAGCTCTGGGACACTGTCATTTGAGAGCATACCACGTCCCCCTTACCCTACCCTAAAGAACATTTCTTGCCTCCATGTAGCATCAGTTTCACCAAGGACCTGACCTCAGAAGATGCTTTGTCCCATCTGGCCCACTCTTCTTCCCATCAGGCAATCTTAGACCCAGTTTTCACTCACCAAATCCAGGCTTGAGGGCCTGGACTCCCAGTTGCTGAAAATGACTTTTGAAAGAGCTAGCCCCTGGCCCCAGGCATCAGCCCTGAGCAATTCAGAGAAGGTCCTTTCCACTAGTTGTCACCACCTGTAGGCAGTCCATCTCCAACTCCTTCACAGAACACTGTAGAGTATCAAAAGACTGCAGAGAGAGAAAGAATCAAAGTGGTCAGGAGAAAACTTCACCACATGGCGCAAAGTGGTGTGAGACAGTTGACTATAAGGAATAATTTTTGTATTGTGAAATTTTCCAGATTTCTCTGAAGAGACATTAAAAAAGGGTGCATGTATCAAAGTCACGGACCTTTGCCACCGGCAGCCACCTGGCTCCTCTGAGAGTTGTAATGGTTTGAGAATGTATTTATTTCTCAGTACACTATAGCTGTTGAAATAAGTCCCTAATTCTTACCTAGTTTCATATTCAAAATTGACCAGAGAGTAAAACAGTATTTTTATATCCCTATCCCTGATGGCTACTCTGGTAAAAGACAAATTATTTGTTATTAAAATATTTTGAAAAACCAAGCTAGCACAGGGCAGATTTATTTTCCTCTCATCTGAAAAAATATTAGTATGTTCCTCAGGGAAGAGGTGATTAGTTTGTATTGGGAATGTGGTAACAGAATTCTCCTCTAAGCCCTCTCATTAGGCAGAGGAAAATATAGACATTTGCCCCAGAATTATGAAGCTGGGACTAGTTAACAACCAAGAAGTCATTTGAACAGATACATGACAGTAAGTAGCATTACACTTTTATACTACTGCATTCCTGACCTGAGTAGCTGGGTTATGAGCATCATTACGGGCACAAATAGCAACTTTTAGAAGTGTTTGTGCTCCATCTGCAGTGAAAAAGAGGGCTGCTGAAAGACTCAGTGCAGTCAACACTAGCAGCAGGGAACAGGGGAGTAAAGAAAGAGGGAGAAAAAAGCTAGTGGCATCATATATAATTTAGGCTTTCATTCAGTTTTGGTACTATTTCAAAGTTGTTTTGCCATCACTAATTCAGTAGCAGGATCAGGTATCAAACATCAGTTAACAGTGAGAAGTTTGGTTTCCTGTTGGTCTCACTTGTAGCCAGTCTCAATACTCCTTCAAAAACTGGGTGTGCAAATTGGCACTCCGCAATTTGAATAAGAAGTCCAAAAAGTGAATTTCCATGTGGTTAGTAAAAAGAGGCAGCTATAATGCTTTTCAGTTGATGGGGATTTTAATAGAAATTTTGTGGTGACTTGTGTGTGCATAATGTATATGTAAATCACAACGTAGGTTTAAGAGAACAATGTAGTAGAAAACAAGCAGTATCAAGATAATTCTAACAAAGAAATTTAGTGTATCTGTGTAGGAAAAGAGACCAAAGTGGCCATTGCCACCTGGGGAACAACTTTCTCCTACATGTTCCTTTTCACACTCACCCTGAGTTGCCATGTCCCCTTTTCTGGGAGCATGGTGGCCACTGAAATCTCCGCCGAGAGCTACCATACAGTATACATCTGCAAGAGAACTGTGACTTATTTAAATCTTAACTTGTTAAGTCTTAATAAAAAAACCTATATTTATGGTAAACTCATTACCTATTGTAATAAATTTGTACAAAGTTTGCATTCACCTCCTTTTTTACATCAAAAGTAAACCTCCATTGTGCTACGTCTCTGCTCTATGTTATCAGGACAGAATGACAAAGGAAGATTTAACAAGGATTACAAAGTTCTGGTGTAAGGAACCCCACTATACCCAAGCTAAGAGCCAGCCTTATTAGTAAATATGGCTTGACACAATCAATTGCTGAAACAACCTCCCCAGGGATGTAGTAGAGCCCCTGTTGCTTGAGGTTTTCAAGATGTGATTGGACAGGCTGCTAGATAACATCATCTAGGCTCCCTTTCCCACAAAAGGTTGGACCAGATGATCTTTTGATAGCACTTTCAACCTAGGCTGTTCTATGAGTCTATGCAAAATCCAGGAAAAGTGCCTGAGAAAAAGCCAGCCAAGAAATACCATTTAAAGAGAAGAGGCTGGCTAAACCAAAGGTTTGGAAGCCACTGGCTTGCAAGAAGAATATCCATGTGGAAAGAAACCATTGTAATAGCCTCTGAGGAAGAGAAATAAATGTTTGAGTTGAGAACTGCTTTGAGACCATGGTCTAGGGGGAATTTTCACTGCTAACCTTCCTGCTTTCAAAATACAGACGCATTCCTCCTTACTGTGCTTTTCTAACAGACAGCAAGCAGAGAACTTTTGCAGGGCTCTGCTCAGATTAAAGAAATGCTGATTTTCATGGGTTATTAATGTTTGGGAAGCCAACTAAGCAGTGTGGTGAGAAAAGAAAGACACCAAAAGTTTCACCACAATGCAGAGCAATCCTTCTGAAACACCTGCTACACCTCCCTTCTCTGGCTTTCCAGCAGTATTTTTAGAGGTGAGCTGCATCTCAGCTATCAACCCAAAGTACAGTGTGTCCCTTCGAGAGCACGGCCTTCTTAGTCACGCTTGGTGTCCTCCTTGCTATAAATATTCTTCCTGATACATTTTAGGACTTGATGGAATATTTGGGGAAGATGATATAAATATTTCTAATGAAGATTACAGGGAGGGAATAAGGTATGTCCCTCTAAGTAGAATGACTCAAAAAAAAAAAACAACTGCATTTTGCACAATAAAAGCACTAAACCCACTTAGATTCAAAAGTGCTTGTGTGAAATGGCAATACAACTTTACAGTTAAATACAGAGACAAATACATCCACAAATACCTTTTTAAAGTTTATACTGAAAGACCCTGTTTCAGAGGGACAACTCTGAAAAAACTACAGCCTGAATGTTCTCTTCCAGGTCACATCAGCCCACAGAGGAGAAACCACAGGAGAATCATAGGGGCGTAACTGGGAACAGGATATCATGTTGAACATTGCTTATTTGACACAACTTTTGTTGTATCTTCCAAAGAGGTGGAGGCTGTTCTGGATGTGAAGAATGAATCAGACTCAAGAGGCTGCTGAGAATGAAAAAGAGCTAAAACCCCACAATCCTAAATGTTACTTTACACCAGAATAGAAAAGATAGCAATTTTTGCAGGAAAAAAAAGTACATACTAGATAAAAATCAGATGTATCGCCTGTGTCTCACCCCAAAGAAATATAAAAACTAAAAATTTGGCTTAATATCAAAACTGCTAATAGCCTGGACATTGAGTTTCATTTGGATCTCATTTAATTATCTAATAATTAATAGTAGAAATTAAAAAATAATTGTTTTTTCTTTTAAGTTGATTAAATCCAATTTGGCTCTTATTCAGATAACAAAGCTACTGAGATCATTTTAATCCATCAGGCTTCCAGTGGAAGATCAGGTAATTCATATGGCATACTTATTAAAACAGGTCACACCTGATTTGCGCTTAATTAGAGTCTCAGCATAATGAATTGCAATATGAATAGTTACATGCATCTCTCCATAGCTATAAATGACTACAGCAGTTTTGTGATCACTACTCCAGTCATTTTTTAACTAAATGATAAAACACCTATAGAATTTCTCATGAAATATGAGTCAGCTGAACAAAGCTGCCGGTATAATTAACCTGCTGATGAGGTTGCTTCCTACCTTCCTTCACAAAATCATCTCTATTTTTTTTGCCATAATGACCCAGATAAAAAAGGACTGCATTTGCAAGAAAAAATCCCCTAAAGAGAGCCTTTTAATTGTCACCAATTCATTTACAATGTGTTACAAATTCACACCTGCACACTGTCCAATATTTCTGTTCCTTTTGATACTTCATTAAAACCAGAACATAAAAATTATGCAACCTGTAGCATAACCATGATGAGGGAAAGGGGGTAGACTGCAACTTGCACAGCTAATATTTAAATACTGCAGATCAAATAGGAGTAACAGCCGCATGTTCTCACAGTGTGATTGGTCATGGAGAGGTGGGCACAGTTTTCCGCCCCGCTATCACATGATAACAAAGTCACAGGCAGTTTTATTGCTTTTGAGCCATCTGCTTCTACATTGGCCTGTGTGACAGTTTCTCTTCCTGTAATAACCACAGTCGTCTTGATTTCTGGGGCATGCTGCAAGCAGAGAAAGGGCCTGTACACAGCATGCAGGCAAACCACGTGTGTCTATTGTCTATGTCATTGCCTGGCCCTTGTTAGTTTAAGGTTTGCCAGAAGCCAGGGTGAGGAGCAGGAGGAATGTCAGCAGGCCTGGTGCAGAAGTGCAGATGGGGGGGAGGGAAGTGGGACTGCACATGGGTACCTGAAAAGAGTGGAGTGAGAAAGCACATTCCTTGGGTGCAAGCATACAACAGACACCGTAAAGGCATACCCCAAGGAAAGAAAGAACTATGTCTCCCGCTGCTGCATGGACAAGGGGACAGGCATGACACAAGCCAGTAAATCCATCATGATGGTCATGCCAGCGGCAGTGGCGTTAGAGGAGGCTGTCGCATCCCAGAGAGGGTTAGCTGCAATAATTTTGGCATCACTAGCAGCAGATGTTCTTCTTTCTGGGATCTCCAACCTGAACCCTTGGTATTGAGCTCTGCTCTCTTCAGAGAACAGCCTACATTTACTACTCTGACTCTTGCCTGCATTAACCTATTTTTGCCTTTGCAACTGAGGAAAGTCGTCAGAGTTTATTTGTAATCACTAAGCAAAGATGCCAGATGTTTGGCAGCTTTATGCCACTGGAAAAAAGTTGAATAGCCTTTATATAACCCAGAATCAGCGTCGACATCTAAGCCAAGGAGTTTAGGTTGGTGCTGCCTCTGTGACCTGCTCCTGCTGGCAGGTGGATGGTGACTCACAGCAACAGCTCTGTTTGCGCATGTGCTCTTTGAGACAAGATACTCAAGGGGTAATGAAAAAATGCAGGCAATGCTATCACTAATCACAGCAAGAAAGGGGCGTCCATATTTATTCCTTTGCAGTTAACATCAATAACAAGTTCAGAGAAGAGCATTCCAAGTTTGGAGCAACTTGGGCGCCTGTGTTAAAACGTCTGTTAGCTCTAAGAGATACGGATATCTCCCAGCAGCAGCAATTCCTAAGGAGAAAGGTACAAAGAGCCAACCGTCTCTTAGGCGCAGGTGACTCACTGTCTCTAGGGTACCAATTACTATAGAGGCAACAGGGAAGTCTTGCTGTATTACTGTGCTAGCACCCCTTAGATCAGATCATCTCAAGGAACAGCAACAAGCACTTTTTGGTGGCTGTCTCCAGCCTGTTGATACAACAAAGCTAAGATCTGATATTTTTTCGCATGCGCTGCTTTTGCCCAGCTTTTTAAGAAAACTTTGCCGAGATTGATGAGCGTAAGGTAGGCTTCCACAGCTCATTCAAGTCAACTTTATAGCCCTAAATTTGCTTCTGTATTGATAATGTGCTTTGTCCTGGTTTGAGCAACACAGAACTAATTTATCTTTCAGTAATTTTATTTTTCAGTAAAGTATCTTCTAATGCTTGGGAAAACTGTACTTTCAGAAGACTGTAGTAGCTGAATTTGTGAAAATATTTACTTTGTAGCCAGCTATGGTGTGTGGGTTTCAAGGTCTCAATGTTTTCGAGTTAGCCAGGTGTAGGGATGAGAAGGAGCAAGACCTGAGCACTTGACCCAAGCTGGCCAACAGGACTATTTTATACCATGAAAGTCACATTCAATATAAATTAGAAAGTTTGCTGAGGAGTTCTCTCTCTTCCTTGATGGCTGCGATCCTGAGAACTTCTTGCCTTGGTGCCGGACCCCTGAGCCCTTCCCTTTCTCCTGAAGCTGTAGTGCTTGCAGTGTCCAACATTTACTGTCCACTGCTGTGAGTGCACAGCTTCCTACTGATAGAATTGCCTAAGTATAATCCTCATATATCTTACACTGGTATCGGGATCAATATTGGTTCCTTAGTATTATTAATGTTAATTATTTAGTCTTATTCTATTAAATCTGTTTACATTTCAACCCTCGGGTTTCCTTTTTTCCCCGATTCCCCTTCCCAGGTGGGTAGGGGTGATCGGGTGATAGAATAATTGTCTAAACAACAATAAATTGTTGTGAGTTCCTCAAACCATAACACGCTTGTATGCCCAAGGCCACACTGAGAGGAGCAAGGAGGAAAATTAGGATAGAAATCCATTGTTTTGCCTTGTTCGGCAGTTTTCAGGACTGCTTTTCAGGGCATTTCAAAAAACCAATCCTTAAATGCCATCTAGTGGTAAAAGTTACTTAATTTTTACATTTCTGCTTTACAGAGAAACACAACTGGAAAAGGAGCAGTGTGCAAATTCATGGTTACACCCGTTTGGATTTTCTGAGTTTCCTTCACATTCTTGTCCTTGAATGTAATAAGGTCAGAAGCAGGAACACTGGAAACATGTTCACAGGACTTAAGCTCTGCAGTGCCATGTACTGTGGTGTCTTGCTGTCAAGTTCCTTGACATGGGAACAGGATCCCTAGTTGCAAATGAGGAGCCTCTCCTTGCACTAGGACAACAGGTAGGTCTCCTACATGTAGTAGGTCTCCGTCTGAACCCAGAAGCATCAGGATGCTGGGAGGGGAGACAGGTACACATTATGCAGAGACAAAAGGAACCTCACATGCAGAAACTGTAAAGCCAAGATATGCTTTACCTTATTTTAAAACTGGTTCAAAGATACTGCAGCAAGACTGTTGCAAGCAGTACCAAGCAAAGTACCAAGACATAGTTCACTGATTCTATTTAAAATTCCTGTGCTGGCTCAAAACAAGCTATCAGCATTGGTTGAAACAGTCTACACAGCATGAATTCCAACTGAAATTACTGACCTCTTAGTGGTACCTTGCAGCCTTTTACAAACACTTCGTGGTCCTGCTTGACAAAAACCCTGCGCCTCAATGTCCTCCTTTTGATTTGATGCTGAGACAAAAGTTTCACAGAAAATAAGTCACCCCTTTCTATTCAGCAGTCCAAAAGCAGGCTGCAGAAGCATGGCTTCAACTTTGTGGCCTGTATCATGACATACTGCAAACTTTAAAGCCCTCATCCCTTTGGAGACTCTTTCAGCATAGCAAGAACCAGAAGTCAAAGAAAGGCCAAAATAAATAAAAAAGTTATATGAAATACATGTGAAATAAATATATATGGAACATATATAAGAAAATGTATGGAATATATATATGTGAAATATATACAACATTTCCTCCAAAAGTGAACACTTCCTCTAGAAGTGGTGCGTTATTCGGGACATATTTGCTAGCAGGAGTAGATGTCCATGTATGTAATCCAGTCACTATTGTCAGGCCTAAAAACCATAAGGCTATGACCTACTTTGATGTACTTCTTATTTCTGGAGCAAGGTGCAAAAGTGACAAAGGATATCATGTTTACAGTTTGTTAACAACTGAGAAGCGTTGTGCTCATCAGAGACAAAGCATACTTAAGAAAAAGAGGCCTGTGAGGTGAAGGTTTGAAAATTATCCTATTGAGATATGATGGGGGGAAACCCCAACACTCCTCTACAGCTGCCTCTAGAAATCCTAGCAGCAGAAATTTATACAGGACTGCAATACTGCAATTCGCAACACAGATATAACATATTAGCCTTGAAGATGGCTACAATTGCAATACTCTCCAGACAACGCAATTTCTAGCCAGGAGATGAAGCAGTTTGCCACAGTAAAGACTAAGAAATCTCAAGGTGGGGGGAGAGGGAAACCAGGCAAAACTGTGTTGTACTTTTTTAGAACAGCGTACGTCCCAGAATTACTTTTCACCCTGTCATGTGTTACAAGTGAAACCTTGGGGTACTCCAACACCAACACGCTCTCCCTGGCGCGACCAAGCACAGATGTGAACAGATTTCGCGCACTTGCAGCCCCGAGGCCGCCACATGCAGGTCCCGAGCTCAACACCCCGCTTCTCTTCGGGGGCCTCCGGTCATCCCTCCGCTTCTCTCCCACGCCGCCTCCCTGCCACTAACCGCACTGACTCCCAGCTAACGACTGACAATTCTCCCCCCGGCAGTTTCCCGCCCGCAGCTGGTTTTACCGAACCTGGGCCCTGCCCGCCCCACCGCGTCGCCTGGCAACCACAAGCTGGTGCGGTCCGCATGCGCAGTTCCCCCATCCCGTGTCACTTCCGGCCTGTCCCGGTCTCTTCCGGGTTGCGCCGCGTTCCCGCCCCGCGGGGAAACTTTTCCTCCAGCGGCGCCGGGGGAGAGGAGGAGACGCTCGCTCACTCGCTCGCTCCCTCGCTCGCTCCCTCGCGCGCGCGCGCGGGGTAGGGGGCTGGGGCGCGCGACCCCGCCACTGCTGCCCTCGCGCCCGCCCGGCCGGGCGCCATGGCCGGGGCCGGCGGGCGGGGCCGCCGCCGCCGCCACCACCACCGCTTTGTCCCAGGCGCCGGGTGGCGACGGGCGGGCGGGCGCTGAGGAGCGGGAGAGCATGGCCTCCCCGCCGGACGGCGAGCAGCGGGCTCTGCGGGAGCGGGTGGCGGCGCTGGAGGCGGACCTGGGCGCCTGCCGCAGGCAGCTGGAGCGGGCGCAGCGCCGGCTGCGCCGCAACGAACGCCTCTACCGCGAGGCGCGGGAGGGCAGCGAGGCGCTGAGGAGACAGGTAGGCCCCCGCCCCGGGAACCGGCTCCCCGGCCCTCTCTCCCCCTCCCGGCCCCAGCCCTGTCAGGCGTCCCCGCTGCCGTCACCACCACCGCCTCCCCCCGCCCCGGGTATCCCGCGACCCCCCCTGCAACGCGAACGTCTTCTCGACCGCAAAGTTGGTTTCGCAGTCGGAAGGAAAAACTACGTTTAGCAGAAGGAAAGCGGCTTAGGTGAGGTAAAGGAAGGGTGGAAGAACTGCCCCAGGGATGCTTATCCCGAAATAGGGAAGTTTTGTAAGTGCCGCAGTTTGTCACCGCAGAACAGTGGTTATTGCGTGACATTCAACTTTTCAGGATGGGCCTCTTAAAAATAACTGTGGTTGAGTTTTTCCTCCCAAGTGCTTGCCTTTATTGTTATACCCTCTATGAGCAGAAATTATGTTTTTCTTTATCCCAAGCGTTCGAGGAGAAAATTGTCTTGTGCAAAACGAAGATGTACATCTTCCCTGCTCTGGCAGGGGGGTGGGACTAGATGATCCACTAGGTGCTTTCCAACCCTGACCGTTCTGTGATTCTGTGATCAGCTGAAATAGCTATGATGCAGTTATGTTTTGTTTGAATTACAGAATGTAAAGTAGGCTGATATTCTTTTTTGATGTAGATCCCTAAAAAGCAGCATTATATTCTGTAACATGCTGGGTTTTTTTCAGGTTGAAGAGCTCACTAAGGAAATCCATAATAGGAAGGCAAAAGATACATCTGATGTAGAAGTACAGACAGAAGACTATGCTGCGTGGTCACAAGCAGGTAGAGAGGGTGGTGATTGCTTAAACAGACATCTACAACAGTATCTTATTTTGGATTTTTTTTTTAATATAAAATACATTTCAAGGCTGTATTCTTAGCTGCATTACAGTCAGTAACCTGACATTGTCTTTCAGACCATTTCCTAATGGTCTGTAGCAGAGCCATAGTATTCAGTTACATAGTAGTCTCATACATTACACATATACGTGTTTTACCAGGTTTTAGAGTATGCTAAAACAAGGCATAATTTGTTCAGTAAGAATAGAATAAATTTAAAGCGGAAACACTACCTAATAGTTTATTTTCATTAGACTGCTTATATGCATAGATTTCCGGTTTAAGATTTAGGATCTTTAAACTGCATTGTGTAAAATATCGCTTTGCTACTTGATGCAACTTCAACTTTTTTTTTCCACCCCCTGCAGATTATTACTACTATGAAAATTATTACAATCACGCTGATACTCAGGATTGTGCATCTGAACTGCCAGTGCAGCACAATCATGGCACTGAAGGCACTGAGCATAATTCCACAGAGGAATCGCTAACAGGTGCTAGTATTCCTTTAAGGACAGATAGCACTGAAGTTGCTGAAGGTGGAGAAGAGGAAAATTTCATCCAGAATTCACAGGTTATAGAACTGTTTGGGGTTTTACCAATTTTGAAGCTGGCACTCTATTAGTATTTCATTTCATTTAAAAGATGCACTTTTGGTCTTGATGTCATTATGTGAAATTATATGAAATTATTTTTTGTGATGGTGTGGTGCTGATGATAGCAGACAAACATCATTGTGCTTTGAAACTTGACTTTTTCTGTAGTATGTTCCAAGTGTAACATGGTCCTAGATTTGTTTCCAAAAAAAAAGCACATTCTAAAACATGTCCTATGTAGCCTGGACGCATAGTGGGTTTTTTATCAGCAGAATATGTTCAGTATGGCCATGCTGACTTTCCTAAAGTATACTTTTTTTTCTTTCCTCCATTGCTATAAGGAGGCAGCATATAAGGAGAAGAAAGTTGTTGGGGGCTTATATTTGTTTATTTCATTGTGTTTTTTTCCCTGCTATGCAGCCTTCTCTTAGATTACTCATCTCACTCTCTTCACTAATTTTGTGCCTTAGTATCTAGCAACTGAAATGGAGTGGAGAGCAGAAATCTATTTTAGAAATGTACTGAAAGATACTCGCTGTGTATATTTTTGACATGAACCACTTTTGAATGAAGTCTGGGGAAAACGAAAGGCACAGGATGAAGTCTTGGTCCCATTGAAATCAGTGGGAGTTTATCAGTAGACTACAGCTAGATTTTTGCCTTCTTGTTTAATAGTTCTTGAATCGATCCAAGTCCAGATTGGATTATTTTGTTTTATTTTAAATAGAGCATTGCAAAATGCTAAAGAGCCAAGGAGGTTCGTTTTGCAAGAAAATTTGGTTTCTTATTTTTTGTTGTCAGGAGGCAGAAGATACTTCAGTACCAGAGGGTTCTTTGGCAGAGAGCTTGAGAGCTGCTGCAGAAGCTGCTGTTTCACAAACCGGATTTATTTATGATGAAAATACAGGATTGTACTATGACCATAGCACTGGATTCTACTACAATTCGGTAAGGATCA
This sequence comes from Vanellus vanellus, assembly GCF_965231255.1. Taxonomy (NCBI): domain Eukaryota; kingdom Metazoa; phylum Chordata; class Aves; order Charadriiformes; family Charadriidae; genus Vanellus; species Vanellus vanellus. The sequence goes on from NC_138908.1 coordinate 61,914,271, forward strand.
TTTTCAAAACCCTTGGCATTTTTTTCTCTCTTGCAAAGTTTTAGTAGTAAAAGTTGATGTGAGCAAAGAACTAAGATCCAGGCTGACTTTATAGAATCATAGAATGGTTTAGAGTTGGAAAGGACCTTGAAGATCATCGAGTTCCAACCCCCCTGCCATAGACAGGGACGCTTCCCACTAGACCAGGTTGCCCAAGTCCGTGTCCAGCCTGGCCTTGAACACCTCCAGGGATGGGGCATCAACAACCTCTCTGGACAACCTGTTCCAGTGCCTTACCACCCTCAAAGTAAAAAATTTCTTACTAATGTTTAATCTAAACCTGCCCTCTTCCAGTTTAAAGCCATTTCCCCCTGGTCCTATCACTATATGCCCCAGTAAAAAGTCCTTCCCCAGCTCTCCTGTAGGCCCCCTTTAGGTACTGGAAGGCCGCAATAAGATCTCCTGGAGCCTTCTCCAGGCTGAACAGCCCCAACTCTTTCAGCCTCTCCTCATAGGAGAGGTGCTCCAGCCCTCAGATCATCCTCGTGGCTCTCCTGGACACACTCCAGCAGGTCCATGTCCTTCTTATGTTGGGGACTCCAGAGCTGGATGCAGTACTCCAGGTGGGGTCTCACAAGAGTGGAGTAGAGGGGCAGAATCACCTCCTTTGACCTGCCGGCCGCACTTCTGATGCAGCCCAGGGTACGGTTGGCCTTCTGGGCTGCAGTCACACATTGCTGGTTCACGTTGAGCTTCTCATCAATCAGCACCCCCAGGTCCTTCTCCTCAGGGCTGCTCTCCAGCCATTCCCCACCAAGCCTGTATTTGTGCTTGGGATTGCCCCGACCCAGATGTAGGACCATGCACTTGGCCTTGTTGAACTGCATGAGGTTGGCTTGGGCCCACCTCTCCATCCTGTCCAGATTCCTCTGGATGGCATCCCTCCCCTCCAGCGTGTCTACCTCGCCAAACAACTTGGTGTCATTGGCAAACTTGCTGAGGGTGCACTCAACCCCACTGTCTGTGTCGCCGACAAAGATGTTGAACAGTACAGGTCCCAGTACCGACTTCTGAGGAACGCCACTTGTCACTGCTCTCCACTTGGACGTCAAGCTGTTGACTGACCGTCCAGCCAGTTCTTTATGATTTGAAAAACATGTTGCTGAAGACAAAGAGTAATGGAAGTTTGTTAATTAGTTGTTGAATTATTTCAGTCAAATTAAAGATAGCAGGCTAAGATAAAATTTGGATTTTCTTGCAGTTCTTTTTGATGATCTTTTTAAAGATTTCCTAGATCTTTAACTTGCTTGGCAGTGTAGAAATTTTGTGCTATAAAGCTGCTCTGTAACTTTCAAAATTAAAAGCTTGAGCTGAAAGATGATGTGCTTAGAAAAAGACAGATTGTTGAACTAAATCAGTGGCTTCTCCACAGTGAACAGCATGTTAATAGAAAATATACAAAATACTTGTACTTTTATGTGAGTACTGTTACCAACTAGTTTGATGTTTCGGAAACAAAAATACTTCTTTCAGAAAAAGATGTCAGACAGTGGATCAGAATTTCATAATGGTTAATTTCTGCTATACATTTTGTCATAAGAGAGCTTTTAGGGAAGTTTTCTTTTTGTCCTATGAGGTATGTGTATGCATACATGCATATATAGGTAGATACATACACTGCTACAAATCCTGGTGGAACTTCTGTGATGAAAACACAGGTTTTGTTTGCAGCATTACGTTCAACTTGATTAAAAAGAAAAGTGCATGTGGTACACAAAACTCCTTGTTTTGTTTTCAGGGGTGCTTCTGGACTTAATTTTTAAAGTCTTAAATGATACCATTGCTTTTGACATAGTTTGTGGATATAGTTAGATACATAAATATTTGGGGCTATAGATTACAGTTTGTGGAACAATTACACAAAAGAATATATTTTTTTTGTTCAGTAACTTTTATGAATTATAGGAAAAGTTCATGTATTGGATTTACTGGCAAGGTTTTGGTAGCGGGGCTGGGGGCTGCAGAGGCGGCCTGTGTGAGAGGAGGTCGGGGTCTGCCTGGACACGGCTGGTTCCACTGCAGGACACAGCTGAGCCCATCAGAGAAGCTGGTGGTGCCTCTCTGAAAGCATGTTTAAGAAAGGGCAAAATGCTGTACAGTGGAGTGTCTATGTGTTGGGGAGCGGGGTGAGAAAGTCAGGGACAGTGTGAGAAACAACCTTGCGAATGCCAGGGTCAAAGAAGAAGGGGCAGGAGGAGGTTCTCCAAGCACTGGAGCAGGCAATTCCCTGCAGTCTGTGGAAGAGGACCACGCTGGAGCGGGTGTCCACACTGCAGTCTGTAGAGGACACCACACTGGAGCAGCTTCTTAAGGCGCTGTGGCCCATGGAGAGCCCATGCCACAGCAGGTTCCCTTGGCTGTAGCTGTGGCCCATGGAGGACCGTGTGGCCGTTCTTGAAGGGCTGCAACCCATGGGAAGGACACAGGCTGGGCAGAAGAAAAGTGTGAAGAGGAAGGAGCAGCAGAGAGGAACTGTTATGAACTGGCTGCAGCACCCCCACTCCTCAGCTCCCTGCGCGCTTGGGCAGGGGGAAGAGAAGTAGAGGAGTTGGGAATGAAGGATTGAAGTAGAGCTTGGGAAAAAAGAGGCAGGGAGAGGACTGTCGTCTTTGTTTCTCATCTTCCAGCACTCTTTTAACTAGCAATAAATTAAATTTATTTTCACCAAATCAAATCTGGCTTGCTCATGATGGTAATCTCCCCATCTTTATCTTGACCCATGAGCTTTTTGTCTTATTTTCTTCCCCAGTCCTGAACAGGAGAGGGATTGAGAGAATGGCTGGGTATGCCAGCTAGGGTCACGCCACCACAGTTCTTTAGTTTGGGTATTTTTTTTTTAAACGTAGTATGTGCTTCTTTGTGTGCTTCTTTGAACAATGTATTTATTGAAGTAATGATAACATTGTTCTTTATGTTTCTTATAAAGGAAAATCAACTGTATTATGATCCAGCAACTGGAATTTATTACTACTGTGATGTGGAAAGTGGACGATACCAGTTTCATTCACGAGTGGATCTGCAGTCCTATCAGACCTCTGGTAGTCAGCACACCAAGGATAAAAAAGGGAAAAAGAAAAGAAAAGAACCAGAGCGGATTACTACAAATGAGTATAAGGTAACTTTAGAACTGGCAGACAGAAAATGCAAAATCTGTTTGGGTTTTTTTAATGATGATGCAATTTATGGGTTGTGGGGTTTGGTTTTATGTAGCGGATGTATGCGTATTTTCTGAAGGATTCATATATCTTTAAACTGTATATAGCAGGTTGCTAACATGTAGTTAGTGTTCAAATAATTTTCCCAGTGAATGATTAAGGATGAAACTTTAAACTTGGATTCCCTCACTTTTTCAATGTTACTTTATTACAATACAACTGTAGACAGCTAAAATTGAGTGTCAGTGAAGCCCTCTGATTAATAAGGCACACTAGAGTGAATTCAGGATACTGTGTGAACTGGATTTACATCGGAAATTCAGTGTTACCTTAGTGTCTTGATTTTAAGGTTTTGGCTTGTGGGTTTTTTTGTTGTTGGCTGTTGATTTTTTATTTTTTTTTTTAATTCATGTGATGAATCAAAAAATTACTGAAGGTTTTGAAAATGCATACACACACCACCCCTTCTCTGTGACTGTGTATTCCAAGGCTCATTCCGTTGACATTTTACTATCTCTCTGCCATCATTTGGGATTGATGAATTGCCTGTGAAGTTCTAATTCTTTGTATGTTATGCTCTCCTGTTGATATTTTATTTGGTCAATGCACTTTTGTTGCCCATAGTGTGTGGATAAGCTGTACATAGGAATATATATGCATGGTACTTAACTTGTATTTTAAGCTGTAGAAAACATAACTGCTTTTCTGTTGTTTTTCTGATTGCTGAGAAAGCATACCGTGTAGTACATAGTGACTGCCTTTGAAAAACATTACTCGCTCCTAAACACCAGTAGTTCTATTGGAACGCAGCTATTAAACCTCAAGAAGCATTTTCTTAATGAACACTATTATTGATGTTAAATCAAATTTGTATAGTCCTATTCTGCAATCCTGTTTTATTAAGATTTAGCTGAATGTATTGATTTCTTTAGTTTGCAGCTCTCATTAGTTTGCATTTTTTAAAGCTATTGCTTTAACCATTTGTCCTGGTTTGAGGTAAAAAGGACCAATTTTGTTCAGTAAATTTACTTCTTAGCTGGGCCTCTTCTAACTACTGAAATTAACAGCATATTGTGTTGACAGTGTTTGCTCTCAGAGTGATAAGACCTATGCTTATAGCTGATGCCAAGGTACGGTACGGAGAGGCTCTTGCATATTATAATTATTGCTATAACACCCAAGGGTAGATAACTTGGTTATGTGCCCCATTGGAGGGTCGGAAGCAGAAAAGTGTAGAGGCGTCCCACCTGCCGGGAGGAGTGGACAGGACAGGTGGCCCAAAACTGACCAACAGGGTATTCCATCCCATCTGCCTCATGCTCAGTATAAAAGCTGAGGGATCAAAGGGTCAGCTTCTTTCTTCAGTGGCCGACATCTGAGGAGGACTCTGTCTGTTCGTCTGCCTTTGATCCTGATCCTGAATGCAGATCTGTAATCCAGTTCCTGTCAGTCACTGAATTCAGTCTGGGACTTCCCCAGTGCCAGCCAGTGACGTGATTGTCATCCTGGGAGCTTGATACAGTTTTGTACATATTTAATTATTTTCTTTTTATTATTAATATTTCATTAAAATAGTTTAGTTCCTTCTAAACTCATAAGTGTCTCCCTCTCTCTCTTTGAAGGGGGGGGGGGGGGGGGGCATCTGTCGCTCGCCCAGTGGCCGGTTCCACCCAAGCCACAACACTGTTGTATAATTTCCTTATGTAGGCCTCAGTCAAGCTGATTGGTTGAAATCTGAAATAATTAAATAATTATGTTAGTGTACAGGTACTCTTACATAATAGTTACATAGCATCAGTACAGAGTTTAAAAATTTTGTATCAGGAGTGAGGTCTTCAGAAAGATTTGAAAATGGAAACTCTTTACCTTAAGAACCAGTGAAGGTAGGTTAAATGGATAGTGGTGGTTGATTGATTACAGATTTTATAAATAGGTTGTGGCTAATGTCGGGATTTCTGTTCTTTGAGAAAACTTCACGTGCACCATTCCATTTTGAAAGCTTGAGGTAGGTACTGAGCAATACTACATATAATGATCCTTCAGACTTAAGAAAAGCGAGCTAATGCAGTTCAAGCTAGTTTTACTAGCATCCAAGTTCTGGGCATGCTGTGTGCAGCTGCTGAATTAACATTCTGTCACTCTCAAAATGCATTCATACAGAACTTTGTTCATTATGTGTCAGGAAAGTATCATGGAAAGCTTGTATGAGTGAGCCTTTATCATATAGTGCAATTAGTAGATCTCTTAAATTTAGTTCTGTGATGAACTCTTACATATTGACTGAAATCCATAAGTGTGTGTATAAAAGTTCTGTGGCATATATAGCTCTGACCTAACAAATAATTTTGACTGCTTTTTGGGATCTCATCAGAATCTACTTCTGTCATCTGATTATACTACAAATAGCTGCTTGTGTTTAGCTTGTGTTATGTTGATAAAATATTTTTATATTAATGGTCTTGTTAATGAATCTTTTGTATGAGGCTTGCACAGTCACAAGGTAGGAGGTAAACATCCACTTTTTATGGTGTGTTTTATTGATAGTGAACTGAGTGCTTTGCTTTATTTGTGAATTAATTTGACCAACAAGATAACAGGAAAACAGATTCTATAGTGCACAGATCTTTGCAACTGTGAAGAGTAAGTGAGTGTCATAGTAAGAATCAAGGCCTTTTCTCTTAAAAAAAAAATAAAGGGGAGAATACAAAGTGAAACTTAAAACAATTACTCTCCACTTCAAAAAGAAAAGAATGCCTTTTTGTTGCTGCAAGTTTATGTAAATGCACTGTTAGATTTAGAAAAAACAAAGCACCTTACTGTCATATTTTACTTAGCTGAGTTAAAATACTTTACTCTTGCTGTGTGGCTCTTAATCATATAAGATTTGTTCATTAGTTAAAGTTATATTACAATGAAAGATAAAATTTATTAGGATAAAAGATTATAGATTTTTCTGTTATAAAATGTAAAAAATAGTTTATAAGCTGCACAATCCATAGTTTCCTGGTATTTCTTGGCAATATTATTGTTGTCCAGTTTGGTCTGGTATTCGTAAAGGCACTGATTAGTTCACGTTAGTTATTTACATCCTAAACCAAACCCAGAAACATCTGGTTTTAGGTAGAACTTTGTAGGTGAAGTGTTATCTATTGAAATGCTTTCCTACACACTTATACCCAGCTTTTTCCTTTTGTTCCCTGTTCCACTCTTGACAAAAAAAAAATACAAAGTTAAAATAAAACCTATCTCTGAATACTGATTAAATTATTATTACTGATTAAATTAAGTTGCAGCAATTTTGAAGATCAGTACTTCGTTACTGCTTTTCACAATTTGTTATTAAATTGTGCTGCTAGTCTGAAAAATGCCTCCAAACATTACCAAATTTCTTGATCAAAGTAGGTTTTATTTTACTTTCTTTTTCTAGAGCCAGTATGTGTAGGAGAATAGTTTGGTTTCTTGCCTGGTCTGTGGGCCACTAGTAGTTGTAAATAAAGCAATACCAGGGTCTAATTCTGGGACTATGTCATACACCCTCTAAACGTTATTATTATTCCTGGTGAAGATGAGGTGGCTTGTGAGGAATATGCATGTGAAGCGAGGAAAGACAGCGAGCAGTAGTTCTAGAATCTCAAGTACACGAAACACTTAAGCTTGTTTTCTCTGTTTTTCAATAAACAGATTAAATGTAAACAAGTATCGATGGTTATTTAGTATTACTTAAAAGTTGTCAAATACAAGAAATAAGGGAATTTAGCCGTTGCGTGAGTAGATAATCACAGCAAATACTTCTACATAGACAGTGCTGGTAGCTATATAGTCTTTACAAAAACTGCATGTGATTTTTCAATTATTTATTCTGTTTAAACCAAAGTTAATCTCTTTTAATCTAAAAAAGATTGTAACTGGGCCAATCTGTTAACTTTCTGGTCACAGGAGGATTTTTTTAGGTGCCGTTTAGTTTGTAGCTATTGTGAAGAATTTGATGTGCTCAGCTATCTTACATATAGTATCTACTCATAAGTAGTAAGTTGGAATGCTTAACAGTACAGAAATGGCAAGTGTACTTTCCACAAGTATTGCAGCATTCTTGCAAAATCAATATAAATCTGAGCATCTAAAGAATAAAATTAACCTGTTATTTACTTTATTTTTAACAAGTTGAGTTACCAAACAAGAAAATACTAGTGAGCATCTGCAAAAATGAATGTACTTCTAATTGCAAAAAAAAACCAACCAAACAAAAACAAACAAACAAACAAAAAACACAGTGGAGGGGAACTCATGTGCCTATTATCTCCTGAGGAATGTTCCTGATTTATACAAGAACTTTCCTTAAGGAGATTCATTCTTTTCAGTCACCAAACTTCTATATTACCAATAGTTTTCTTTTGACTTGTGAAAATAAGCATGCTGCCCACATGCTTGCTTTTAATAGACGATCAGGAATTGTATTTGCCAGGATGAAGTATTAGATAACTTCTGTGCAGCTTGTATAAAGTGGATGGGTGGAATACTTTGGAACTTTCAGGCATATAGTTCAGTTCTGCTATCTTTTTCTAGTCATGGGCCAAAACCAAAGTGGGGCAAGTAATACCATAATTACCTCCTGTACAAAAAAAAAAAAAAATTAAATAAATAAATTTGGAAAAGTTAAAAAAAAAAATAATCACAAGGTGGCAAAAATTATAATGTAATCCCGTGCCCGATGTCTAGATCCAGCGCTTCCATAGAGGTTGGAGAACAGACTGTGTGCAATAGTAGTTCTACTAGTTCTACTTGCTGGATGGGGGCCGTTACAAATAAGTAGCAAAATTTAGATGCACATATGCCATTTTTTTCCCAGAAATTATTTTTACAGTGTATTCTTAAGATACTCTCTTAATAAATTTTATTTCAACATGGTGCTCCAAATTAACTTCTGCCATGTTCTTTTCCATTGTAGATGCATCCTAGCTACCTCTGTAGGAGAGACAGGTCTTTGGTATTAGTATTTCCCATAGAAATCTTGAAGCAGTGATTTTTATTTATTTTTATCACGTGTAGTTTACTTTTTGCTGATATTCGTCCCATCTTTAGGTACGTCAGTTGACAGAAACCATGGCTAATCTGAAGATTTCTTCTTTTGGATTGGCAGCTTCTGGTGAAGGTAGAGTTGAGACACCAAACACATTAGTCCATGGATGTTTACCTTTAACCTTGATATTTTTATTAAAGGAAAAATAGTATCTAGCAGTTGATGTTTAGATACCTGTTTTCCTAAAGTAATTAAGTTTTTTAAGCTATTTGATCAAAATCAGTTCATCTACAAAGTAACTTTGAACTATATTTCAAATACTGTATAAGTAAAGCATCTGAAGAAAACTTTGATGGCATTCTAGAATATTTGGGAAGGAACATATTTAGGATCACTGTATTAACATAGGGTGTCCTGACTAAACAAGCTACACGTTCTTAATGTAAGGCAAATTGATGTTTCCTGTATTTCAGAGCTGTCCACCAGCATATAAAATGGTTTCTTTATGATATAGGAAGAGCTTTACTCTCTTTCTGGCTTTTTAATTAGATTTTTTGCATTGTAAATTTGAGTATCGTGTAGGGTGAAAGACAGTAACTGAAGTACTTGTGGAACAGTGCCTGCAAGTGAAAGCTTAGTCAAGTGAAAGAGCTATTTTAAACTCTTTGAAAATGTTTCTTTAGTAAAATACTGAATTTCAGATTAGTATTTCAAATTGAGAGAAGAGGTCCTAAAGATGTAATATATTCAGCCCTTTAGATGAAGGCATTATTCCATTAAGTCACCTACTGAACTTCTAGTAAACCAAGAAGCAACAGATTATACACTTCTGAAAAATTGTATTTGTACATATTTGTACATTTTGTATAACATAAATTGATTTAGAAAATAACACAGTTTAAACAGTGCATTAGAATTAAACTCATCACAAATTTTAAGGTCTAATTTGTAGGCATGCTGAAGAGTTGCATGAACGTGCATGTTGATCAGGTATAATACAGAAAAATTTGAAGTTTTGAAAGACAAATGCCTTGCTCTGTCACAGTAAAGCAAAAAGTATAGTTAAATGCTTAAAATATTTTGAATTTTTCTTTAAAAACACTTCAGTTACTATGATCATTCATATATAAATTGTAAATAGGCCAATCTGCACTTCAGAAAGTCGTTGTAATCAGTAGTTTGTGGCCTATCCTTTATGAAGGAAAACCATCAGTTCCAGTCACACAAACATGATTGGTAATTCTTATAAGATGACTCATCGTGGGATACGTAAAAATCCTGACTTCACTTTCACTTTTGGCTGTCTTTTTCAGGGATGCAGAAATATGAAATGATTCAACCCTGTAGTTAAGAAATAGTTTATTATGGATAAGACTTTACTCATCCTTAGTGAGAGAAAAGCCCATGATCATGTGGGAATACTTAGTAGATAAAAAGTTTTTCAAAGCTGAATCATGTAAACACAGTCCCCCAACATATGACTGTTGGGGTAGGTCTACTGACTGTTCAGATATATCAGGCAAAGCAACATACAAAGGAGTGTACGTGCCTACTATCATATAACAAACATGGTTATAATGAGCACGTACTTGCATACTTTGTGTGTTGTATCATGAGTTTGGGATGAAGAGTTAAATATCCTGCCAGTGAGAAATAAAGTGCATTGCTAGTATTTGATACGTCATTCAGGATGATGTTTACGAAATATTCTGTTTACCACTAGTTTCTGGTTTTTAAGCAGTGGCTATATGGACACAAGGTATTAGGCACTATTTGTGTAGTTACACTTTCATGCATGCTACATACTCTATGTTAGTACTAGTAGTCATATATGATGGAAAAGGATTTCTTCAGCACAAGTAACGCCCCCCTCAAATGCTTTAAGAATACATTCAGCATCCCTCTCAGGCCTAATGTTTAGACATCATCAAGATGTGCATTTTTAATACAGATCTGTGAAATCATAACGGGCCAGATTCATAGAATCCATATTCTTTAGGAATGCGGTTTTAAAATTCTCAATTTTGTACAGGGATTTCTAAATGCAAAGATTACATTTTTATCAGTACTTAAAACAACGATTTAGTTTATTTGCTTCCTTAATGGTTGTTGTAGTAGTAGTGGAAAAAATACAGAAAATACTGAGGACAGGCTTACTGGTCATATTGGCAAAATGTGTGTACAGAATCCTTATTCTGCCTATATGAGGGTTTTTTAAATTCCTGTTTTGAACCCAGAACAGAGATTCTGCTTTTTAGTAGCTAGGCTTTGAAACAGCACCTTTTTATTTTCTAATTTAGAATATCTGAAGTAATGCCAAAACAAGTATCACTGGCTTCACTGTGAAGAAAGAGCTGAGCAGTGGCAGCATTATACTTGGACATCAATGCGTCACAGTCATCTGTTGCTTTGCCTCAGTTGTGATTGAGCAGACCATTTAGTTTCTCTGTTTTCAGATTAGATTAGTAAAACTTTGGTAGCTCACAGTATTATGAGAAGAAATAAGTTTTGGATTGTAGGGCACCTGGGTATATCAGGTATCAATCTAATATCCATATCAAACATAAATATAGACAAAAATAAATATACTGGAAAAGATCATTCATAGTAGTGATAATCAGATTTACCAAAAAGGTTTCTAATGGAATTAATGTGTTTGACATGTATGAACTATGTAGTCTTACTTTTGGTGGGATTGCTACATCTCTTATTTTAAATAAACAACGTTACGCAGTGACCTGGTGATCCTGTTCCTTCCTAGTTCCAATACTTAGAGGATTCAGGGAGGAGGGCTAGTGCATTAGAGAGAAACCCTAAACAAACTGATAGTCCTTCAGTTAAAGCATGAAGTCTTTTAGAATTTGCTGATTATTCCTGTAAATCTGCTGTCTTATTGAAAATATTTCAAAAGTACACTGTAAAGTTCTATCCAACAGCTTGACTGCTGGGCTGAGAGGAATTCTTGTGTTTGTCTTACAGCCATGCCACTGATGAGTTACAATTCTGAAAAGTGAAAGTGTGTTAATTTCCATGATGTTAACATTCACATTAATTCACGTATCTTGAAATGTAAAATGCTCTATATGAAAACTTACTGAAAAAAATCAAGGATGCTTTTATTTTAACTGCTGTGTTGCAATATTTGGTACAATTCAGGGCAGTTGTGTGCATTCATTCTGAATGCAAGATGGCAAATTAGTTAAAATCTGATATTTTTTAAAATTTATCTTTTAAAGCCATTTGTTGTTTTTTGTCTAAGGTGGTTATCAGGGCTACTAGATTGAGAATTTTCAAGGTACTCTGCCAAAATTAATCTGCCACTTTAGATTTCTCAGTTAAAAAAAAGTCTTTTCTGCTGATGAAATCAAGTGGCAATGGAAGAACCTGCAATCATCTAATCTGTTTGGTATTCAATGCAGAAATTTGTTGCAGTAGAAAATGAATTCTTAGTAGAACTGTTCCACATAGCATAAATTAAACTGAAGTTCTCCACAGTATCTTGATTAAAGGCTTTGTAAAAGTTGTAATTTTGAAAGGAGGAAAAGCGGGTCATAGGTGAGCGTGTGTGGGCATTCCAGATATTCTGGACCATTGTGGAAAAAAGTGAGAAAACAATAACAGGACGAAGATATGATGAAGATCAATTAAAGAACTTTTAAACAAGTTGCAAGAATTGAGTAAGAGAGGGACAGAAGTAGGTGTCGTTAAAGCAAAACTGGGAAATATTCAAGATGCTGTTGTACAAGTTTGAAAGCGAGGACAAGGATCTTAAGTTTTGTGTGAGAAAAGAGGAAGGAATAAGTGAAGTTTAGAAGAGGAGTGCAGTCACACTTTCTCAAATAGAAGATGGTCTCAGTCGTGTCTAATAGGATGTGAAAATGTTTCTACTGAAATGTTATATTGACTGCATGCACTGAACTTTCTGGAAATTTAACCATTTCTTAATAGTTGTCAAAAGAATTCTTCCTAGTGAGGAATATGCTTCCAGGCTGATAGCAGACTTTAGAATAACTCAATCTCCAAAGAATGTAACATTCTATAACTCCCCTCCAGGATTTGGACTCAGAAGAGCAGAAATCATACAACAGTCTGAATTGCTTATCCACTACTGAGCAAGTAAGTTCTGCTGAAGAAGAGGAGTCTCCAAATGTAAGAAAGAAGACTAAAGTGGACACAAAACCACGAAGCAATCTAACAGCCAAAGAATCACTTGCTACAGACAGTGTAAATTCACATTCACGCAAAAGTACACCAGATACTGCAGCATATACAGATGACAGTAGAACAGCAGACACAGAGAGTGAGCCAGAAGAAGGTGAAATTACAGATTCTGAGTGCGAAGCCTACAGCAGTGAGGATGAAGTAACAAGCAAAGAAACTGCTGATTCAGAAGACTCAGAAGAAGAAGGTGAATTATTGTGGCTTTTATGTATGATACTACTGTATTTTTTCCAGTGGCCCATTAAGAACAAACTACAAGAAAACAGTTTGGGTAATTAAAATAAAAATAAAAACATGTGAATTGAGATACTTTGAATTAAAAAATGCTTTATGTTACCAGTATTTGTTTCCCTCTCTTTACTTGCACAGTATCCAGAAGTAAAAATTGGTGTTTTTGTAAAAGTTGTTTAGGGGTGCTTCTACCCCAATGGTAGAATAAGATTGTTCAGATTAGGATAGTGACAGGAGAAAAGAAAGTCTATCACTAAAATAGAGACTCCAGTACAGACCTCACAGTAATTCTGTGTGTTAACTCTCTTCAGTTAATGTATAGTATTTCTGATACTGTTCATGAGCAGTCATGTGATTCAATGTAAGGTGAATTCACTGTGGTGAAAAGGATGAACATGGAGTACTCAGTACTATTTGAAATCCTATTATGTTTGCATTCCAGTGGCAATGAGTAAGAAATGGGTATAGAGAGGAAACCTGTATGCTGGTTTGTACAAGAGGTGGTGTTCTCCTAGGTCCTTAAGACTTCCTCAAGAACTGAATGGTCTCTGGGGGAAACAAAAAAAAGTAACCTGTAAAAAGCTTAACGGAACCAATTGGAGCTACACATATGCAAAAGATATTCTAAATCACAACTAAATACAACTGTGCCCTGCTTACAGTTAAATAGCTTGTTCCTTCTGTTTCCATTACTTTACTTGCTCAGCTACTCAGATTCTGAGTGATTTATGCCATTCAAAATATGCTTGCTACCATCAGGCTTTCAAATTAAATTTCCTTCTCTTACTATTTGCTAATAATCAATTCTGCAGTGATGCTGAGGCAATGAAAACTGGAGATAGTTCTGTTGTCCTAGTACCTTTTGAGCTAGTGTCTTCCCATCTTACCATGGCTATTCCTAACTAAGATCATTGGAGACTGTTTCTGCAAGTGCATATCCAAGGAGAGAATTCATACGGCTGTTGGAATGTAATTACTTGACAGATACTTAGGCCAAAAAACATATGCATCTGTAGGCTCATCTATTATTTTTTCTTATCTGTATTGGTGCATAGCGCTAATAAGAGTAAAAACTAGTAAAAATACATTTGACATAGAAATTATTAAATATAAAGTTCTATATGCATTAGGTTTGTGATGTGGTGAACAAAAAGGTTCTGCCTTTTCTCAAAGTAAAATTGTATTCTAATCTGATATGACTACTGGTTCATAAATTTATAATATGCTACTACGTTCTGTGAATATATTTATATTTTGTTGCTGTAACTAAACAGTTGCGTATATGTGAATAACCAGAATTAGGCAAACATTTTTAATACTTAGTGTGCAGTGAGAAAGCCTTTGAAACAGTAGTCTCATCAAAGTTTTCTCTCAGATGTGCTTATACATTTCTTTTTCTGAAAGTTGCGTGGGAGTCAGCCAGGTAATGACTGAATGTATATCAGTTATTTGAAAGCTATGGACTATAGGGTTAAAACTGTAATTTCTTGGTAGTAACATTCTTTATTTTTTTTATAATTATAGATGAAGAAAAGATCTGGCCTCCTTGTATCCGAGTAATTGTCATAAGATCACCAGTTCTACAGACCGGATCACTTTATATTATCACAGCTGTGAAACCTGCTACAATTGGAAGGTAAAACTGAATGGAATTTTTTATGTATTTCTGAAACAGTATGTCACTTTGAAAACTGTGGAAGCCACTCAGGATTGCTTGGTGCTGCTCTTCATGGTTGTCCTCCTAGCGTGCAGCAGTTGTGAGGTACTCTGAGTTAGGTTAGCCCACAGTAAGAAATTTAAGTCATGTGACATAGCATTGTGCGTGCTGTGGTAATAGCATATGCAGTTGATGTAGCTCAGCAGTCATGAAAATTTGTTGGTGATAATTTAATCGTGTGTCTGAGTCCTAATGGCAGCATAGCCGCAAGTCATTCTTTCAAAATTTGTTTTCTAGAAAGTACGTAAACTTTTTTTCTGGGCCACTAATTGAACCTTTTCAGAAATGGAAGAACACACTTCAGAAATTGAGGATCACAAGGAAGCATATCCTGGACTTCCTTCCACATTCAAATTCCAGTAGAGCTGGTTCATAGTTTTTAAATAATAAGTTGGGTTTTGTGGTAGCCTGCATGCATTCTTCCAGTTCTAATATTAAAAAAAAAAAAAAAATCTGGTTTGTTCATTGTGGATGGTGAATTTAATGATGAATTAATGCTTTCTTCCATGCTTACTGAAAACCTCACCCTTTCAACTGCTTTTATCTAATGCTGATAGATGTGTTTTGATTTGCTCTTACAGCTGGAGCTTTCTAGGTACATTTATGTAAAGATCAACAGTTGACAATTCTGCTTGCAATTTGCATATAGGTCTTTTGCTAGCTGCATTGCTTCTTCATCCCCTAGCATAAGAAACTGATACACAAATCACTTCCTCCTATTGCCGTGTTTTTGACCAAAAAAAAAAAAAAGAAAAATCTATATGGATTACTCTTTCATTGCTTGTATTACCTACCTAATGCTACCAGAATTCAACTTCAGAATTGAAGACTGATGCCAAGATGCACTGAAGACCTTGAAGGATGCAAAGTTCAGACTGTTATTTACAGGCTTCATGAGTGTAAAAAGTTCCAATAGAAATGTCATGTTTGTAGCTAAGAATTTAAAGGTACAGCTTTATCATATATTAATTGCCTACTGTGTATAGTTTATAGATGGAAGGATGGATGTGAAGCAAGTCTTTACATTCTGTATCTTGCAACATGATGTTTTACATCTGTAAAGCTCCCTAGTAGCTCAGAAGAGAAACATGGTATTAAGGTTCAACTGAAATACATCTTTTGTAAGCCAGTTATTAGACCTGTTTCTATTTTGTCGTGACTTATATATCAACTTGCCTTTCCAGAGAAAAAGATGTTGGACACACACTTCAGATTCCTGAAGTTGGAGTCAGTAAGGTAATTCTTGTTTCTGTCTACTGAAAGGTAGATCAGCATATGAATGAAGCGTTAGATTTATGGCTTTAAATTTTGCAAAATCGTATGTTAACTTCTTTTAAAAGAACTTTTAGAGTGAGATGTGGGTTTAGCCACATTTGAAGTTAGAAAAGGAAAACATACAGTATTTACAGCAGTGTGATTTCAAAGTCTGGAAAAGCTAAGTATTTTTTTAGATTGTAGTTTTACTAACCCACAGTGTAATGCACAGTAAAAAAAAAATGCTATGAATCTTGAATTTCTTAGTTATTCAACTTGAGGAAAACATATTACTCTGTTAAGTATTAATGGTGTATAAAATATTGATGAGAACTAGTTGGAACTTTGTCATAAAGTACTCCAGTCCTCGCAGTTGAGCTCAGGGCAACAGGTTTTGTTTTATTTTTCTTTAAGGCAACTGTATAAATATGTAAGTGATGTACAGGGAGCTTGAGAATTTAAAAGAATTTCTTTCGGTGACAGATTGTGATGGAAAATTTTTCTTTTGGATAAGAAAGTTTAAAGATAAATTATGTGCTCTGTTTTGCTAACTACTTTAACACAGATCATAAATACAGCACTCAATAAAAGAAAATGTAGATTGACAAAGATATGTCATCCAAACAGGAAAAAAAAAATTGATAAAAACATCTGCAAATGAAAGTATCTGAAATACGCTTTACTATGTCTGTTCCAGATGATAGTTCTGATTAATCATCCATGTACTGCATTTCATGCTGAACAATTTCCAGAGCAAATCTTTCCCGCTATTAATGACTTTTTCAGGCATGTATTTGAAATCAGGTGTATAAAGAAGCCAAAAGGCTTTTATTTTTCTGTCATGTTACCATTTTAGTACTTTTCAGGTACCTAACTGTTTATATATAAGAAGTTATTTCACTTTGTAGATAAGGAGTCAAAAGGCAGGAAGATAAATGACATATCTGTAGAAACAAAAAGGTTGTTTTCCTCTTCATTCATAATTGATAGCTGTGGAAGACTGGCATTTGCTTTTCCTGAGTGTAAAGTGACATTTAAAAAAACACTACGCCCTGCAGATTTACTATCTTTAGAAGGAGTTTGGGTTCATCCTATTCAATAAAGCAGAGGTAGAAATTAAATTACCTATTGAATGAGCTAGTAAGTCTCCACTATTATGGAAGTATTCCTATTGTAAATGCTAGCCAGTCCACAAAATACTATTTTGATTTTTGTTACTGAATGTAGCAACTGCTATTGCTCAAAGATAGAAGAGATTTGGTTTTAAACGAACGCTTTCTTCCCATATTGGATCTAGGGTTTTTTTTCTCCACTATAGCAAAAGGGATGTTTCCTGGTCACATTTGAAACTGTCACTTTTTTAGACTTCTGGTTTTTACTGGGAGTCTTAGTTGGCTGTAGACATTGTTATTTGGTTTGCTTAGTGGCCGTTTTTGAAGGCAGTGTATGTCTCTGTGAGTTTGGCCAGGAGTTGTTTTTTCTATGTTCTGTGTGGGCTTGGGAGCAATACCTATATAGAATTGCAACAACAAAACAAACAAAAAAAAAATAATTACATTGTTAGTTGTAGTATCAGAAAGGAAATAAGACCAGCAAATGATGGCTAGTCATTGTGTCCTGGGCATTAAGATGCAGGTGAAGCTGAATTACATGAAATTTACAGAAGCATGGCATTTAGGGAGCTATTTCAGATGTGAAAGACCAAGCTGCAGAATTGTATCAGATTTTTTTTTTTAATTGAAAGAGAAAAATTGAGAATGTTATAACATACCTTGCAAGAAAAACAGCCTTTTGTTTATATTACTGTATCTTGTAGTCCTTTAAGTAAAGCATACATGACACATTGGAAGTATATACTTTTTCAGTACTGAATCAGTTTATGGTCAAAATAGTTACATTATTAGTAATGTACTTTAGCTTACGCTGTGGCCCATTCATTTATACTTCCCATGCATGAAATCATAAGGTGTGGAATATTCTCTTAACTTTGAGTACCACAGCTGCTCAGTTAAAAGGCCCCAAAATATATTCTGAAATCTTACTTTAAAATCGCATATAAATTGTGAAGTATTTGCTTAATAAGAACGTTTCACCTAGGCTTCTATTTGTCAGTTCCATGCAGAAGTATATTTTGACCACGATTTACAAAATTATGTTCTTGTGGATCAAGGCAGTCAGAATGGAACAGTTGTTAATGGAAATCAGATTCTCCAGGTGAGTACTTGTTGTTGTAGCGCTGTGTACATTGCAGAAAACTGTAGTCACGGGGTCATTTTAAATATGTCATGGCAAATCACTAACAACGTCATTGTGTGTCTTCTTTCAGACATTAGTCTTTCCCTTGGTTCCCTTCTGGTTTTATGGCCACTTACAATACTTAATGTTCGGTTTATCCACTATGGTTGCAGTTGCTACAGTGAAATACCCACTGTAGTTAAATACTTGCCTGTATTTGTGACACCAAACTGAATTCCTAAATTATGAGCAGTATTCATGAAATAGAGTTTGTGCCCTTCATTAATAACTGATTAACATAGCTGCCAAAACTTTCTTTTGCTGTAGCCTAAAACAAAATGTGATCCCTACATCTTGGAGCATGGAGATGAAGTGAAGATTGGTGAAACGGTGCTTTCTTTTCATATACATCCTGGCAGTGATACTTGTGATGGATGTGAACCAGGACAAGTCAGAGCACATCTCCGCTTGGACAGGAAAACAGAATCTTCTGGTTAGTCATGTTATGGGATATGATTTTTATTATAGCTCTTTACTTTATAATTATTACTTAGCTTTTGCTACAATTTTCTTGTCAACTGGGAATAGCTCTACAATACATGATGATGTGTTTTCTTCTTGGTATGTGTGTCTGTGTATAATAATGTTAGAACAAAAATTCTCAGTTGTCTTACATTTCAAAATATTGTTACATTATTAATTAGAAATTCAATCCTGTGTCCTTCCTTTTAGTTTGCCCAGCACTTAGCAAAGAAGAGAGAGAGTTAGTCAGAAGAAAAGCATTAAAACAAATACGGGTAAAATACGGTTTACAGGTAAGTTTACAGTAGAAGTTCATTCAGTGTTTGAAGTCTACATCTACTTTGTGATTCTTTATTAAGCCATAGACTTCAGTGAATAATGGAAGTTTTCAAATGCACTAAAACTTAAGCCTCGTAGTTTATCTCAAGCTTGGTTTTTGTACCCTAAGTAATAATTATTTACAAACCTATACAGAGAGATGATGGTAACAGGGCATGGAAGTTCTGTTAAAATTTTAGGAAAAGATGATCTGTTCCAATGTGTACAGGATTCCTTATTCTTTTGAGATTAAGATTTCTTAAGACACTTCTATTTTTGTTTCTGCAAATTAAGTTTGCACTAAGTTGAATTGCTGTCTTTTATTTGGAAAGCAAAAATAATGAGCAACTGAAAAAATGATGCAAGGAAAAGTGACATTTTTAAAGTTTTTATTTTAAGTCCACTTTGCCATAAAAGAATGCTGACATAAATGTACAGGTAATATATTATGTAAGTATTCGTTACTTGTGTTTTAGAGATTATTTTAACTATGGGGTTACATCTAGCACTTGTAATAAGTCTGTGTAAAAAACAATGCCATCGTTTCTTCCAAATTCTTCAGCTATCAAAATAGTATCGATACAGAATCTGTACACATGCTTAGTTCTGTCATCTACTCTGAAGAAAGAGTTGCTGAGGAACAGAGTTGATGTTTAAACAAAAAGCGAGTGGCGTGTCCGTATCATTTTCTGCTTCATATGGAGAGATTGATTCTTCATACCAAGAGAAGATTCAAGAGAATCTGTTAATTTATTTACTCTGTGAAACTAATGAATTTGGCAATATTACATTATTATGTCATGGTGGCAATAACATACCTTACAAGGTATGGCTGTAAAAAACTACTAAGTGACATCTATAGGTTTTTGCTATAAGATTTGAATTCATGAAATAGGCTGCAGCTGCCTTACTTTTGGAGAGAAGCAGTACAGTTACCAAAACTAAAGAATTTAAAGTCTGTTTTCTTTGTCTTGATGGAATTTCATCTGTTTATAAGAACACAGAGTATGAAGACAACAAAGCAGTGAAGAATCCAAAGTACAAAGATAGAGCAGGAAAACGCAGAGAGACCATTGGAAGTGAAGGAACTTTCCAAAGAGATGATAGTCCAGCTTCTGTTCATATGTAAGTTTGTTTGGGGGTAGAAAAATCCTCTGTGTCCTTCTCTAGTGAATCTTAAAAAATTATGATGAAGTAAGTACCAGTTACTTACTAGGATACAGTTTGTTAGGTTATGAATTACCTGTATATAATGCGTTAGGAGGGCTAGAAAATAGTAAGCTATTCTCACTTCCTAGTTCATATGTTCTTTTTGTTAACTCCTCACCTTCAATACAGAATTCAACTTGGCAGTAAGGATGCTTAGATCACTTTCTTACATACTCAGAAAACCAAGGAACTCCCCGGCTGCACTACTGACACTTTCAATAGTGTCTATTTTTCAAGTGTCTCAATTTCTGTTTTCCTTATCCAGTCCTAATAGTACACATGCAAATTTTCACCTGCAGTTTCTTTCATTGTCAATATCCAGCCTATCATAGGACATGCATTTTCATGCCTTTTAAATTACATTTACTTTAATCTTCATCTTTAATTATTCCTTTGTTTCTGTAGTGCTTTTTGGGGTGTCCTTTTTTTTTCCAAGAAACATGAACTTGTAGGTGCTTCTAAGTTAGTAAAAGGAAGTGTGACAGTGAAATATGTGCATTAGGATGATTTGGTGGCAAGGTAGCAATACAGTTTTTTGCCTAGTACAGCCAATCACCACCCACCCCATGCTGTATCTTTTAACTCCTAAAGTAAGCAAATAGTTCAAAAGGAGTTTTAAGACAGTTAGTATTGACTAGAGGCTTGGAATAGCTTTCGTAACCCAAAGATACTCATGGAAGAGTGTGCAAAAGGTAGCACTGGGGTCTTCTGGATAGCTCTTGATGGAAGCAGGAACAGCGTGGTAGTTCTGGTTTCTATAGCAGCATATGCACGCACATTTCCATCCTTCAGTATTTGAGTTGACAGCATACTCTTCGCATTAACTCTTGCATATCAGTTATCTTAAACTTTCTTCAAAGTGAAATCAGC
Organism: Vanellus vanellus; assembly: GCF_965231255.1. NCBI lineage: Eukaryota > Metazoa > Chordata > Aves > Charadriiformes > Charadriidae > Vanellus > Vanellus vanellus. The sequence goes on from NC_138908.1 coordinate 61,935,059, forward strand.
AACAGCAACAAAGGACATAAAATGTTGGAGAAGATGGGATGGAAGAGAGGGGAAGGCCTGGGCAAAGATGGTGGTGGTATGAAGGATCCGGTAGGTCTCTTTGTTTTTTACTTTGAGCAAAAAGGAATAGAAACGTAGTTGCAGTGAAAAATGTCTAATTGTAAGTCACTATTCACTTGAAGCATTTCAAAATCCTGTTTAGGAAGGCATAATCTCAGTAGGACTAATCTCAAATAATTTTTTACTTGATTAATGAAGTATTTTGAAATTTTTCAATTATTTTGTCCCTTCAGTGGAAAATGCCAGTTTTGTCTGTGTTTGTTTGGAAACTAAGCAAGGGAGGACAGCCCGCTTCTAGCCATTGAATTGGTTATCTCATCTTTGAATACAAAGTCTGGAGGAAGATTGAAATCACTAAGTGGATGGGCTTATGGTGGAATCCTTCACTTTCTCTGAGGCTGATGGAACACAAAAATCAAGCTAGATGATGGGCCATGAGAGGGGAAAAGCTGTCTGAAGTCACTACAGCCACCCAGATCCGGGCCTCTGTGACAGCCATGTTAGCCCAACTTTTGTCACCAGAGATGTGTTGTCTTTTAGCACTAGTGCTGCTCAGAGCCACACCATACCTTCTGTTGTCAGCCTACCCAACCCAGGGACCATACGCTATTCACTCAGTGAAAAGTACTTCATAGTAGTATTAGCAGCACTCGTTCAGCACTCTAGATCATAGTTCTGGAGGTGGTGATTTGATGCATCATTTTAACAGTATTTTAGATGTCCGGGTATGATCTAAGTGTATTACAGCCCTGAAGAGAAGTGCATGGGGAGGGGTGGTGGAATTAGTATTGTAAAATATGATTTAAAGTATTTAGATTACCTAACTTGCAGTTGAAACAATATTTAATGTATTTGACAGATCCATCTTCAGGTACATAAGACACATGCAGGTTTGGGTACCAGCAGACCAGCCTCAATTGAAGATGTTCAGATTATCCAGAGCAAGAATAAAAAGAACTGGGATAAAGCAAGAGAAAGGTTTGCTGAAAACTTCCAAGAACCTAAATCACAAAGGGATACACCTAAGATTACGCCTTGGGTTAGAGGGACTGTAGAGTAAAGTATCTGGTCTCACAGCAGGGTAATTCCCGTGTGTAAATAGTTGGGAGAGAATTTATTTTTATTCTTTTGCTAAAGCAGGAGTTTGGTGATAATGTAAAATACAGTGTGGAAAAAATTATACAAAATTAACTCTATTATGTTAACTGGTTTTCTTTAGTCTTCATGCTTTTATAAAAACACATTTTTAATAAGAAATGAATTTAGAGGGATGTTCAAATTTCAGTACTTGAAAGTGATTCTCAGCAGCAGCAGGAAGTTTCTTCAGTTGTGTTTTTTACACCATTCTTCATGGAAAGTCAAACAAAAACATCTATTAAACTTAACTATGATACCTTTAACATTTGAACAGTGGTTTAAAAGCAAGCTGAAACAAACAAACAAAAAGAAAATCCCACGGACCCCTACTAACAGAGTATCATACTGCCTTTTCCTTTCTTATATGTTTATTCACAATTGCCATGAAATGCTCAGCAAGAGGTACACCACTCTTAAATTCATACAGTTCAGGACTAGTCACATGTCTCAGCTTACCTTAAGAGGGGAAAAAACTTGGTTTAAAATGATTCATCAGTACTGTTCAAAAATAAATACTGTACTCCATGAAATAAACTACCGGCATTGGTGAAGAAGAAAATGTTCAAAGACAGCTTGTAGCAAAATTTTCTTCTGTGAAGAACTTGCTTGAGATTTGTTTAGTAAATCTGTATCAGGCCTTTAAGAGAGGAGGTATGTTTAGAAAACTGCTGTCTGTGTGTATTATTTATTAACTTCTTGTTCTGATACATCCATTGCTGGCAATGGAAATTATGCCAGAAAAGAAACAACCAATTTTTGGTGGGGAAGGATTGCCAAACTGAAGCTAAAAGCTCGGTATTTATTGAATGTTCCCAAACACAATAAATCATTGTCAATTTAAGCAGTGTGCTTCTTGATACTGTCTTGTGTGTATGCCAGATAGGACTGCTCTTCTAAAATGAGAAAAACTTAATCCCATTTTAGTAAAGTTTAAGTTCTGGTACTTGTCCAAGTAAGGGAAACTTAGTAGTCTAACCATCCTATTGGATCATGCAGGCAACAGTCAAGCACTCTTGAGTAAAACCAGGACAAGTTGCTAGCTATTTATCTTAATATATCTTTAGACACATACAATATAAAGCAAAATATTCAATCTATGTTATTTAAATCATTAAAGCACACAGGTTTAACAACCTGAAGCACACCTTACTTCAGCAGTATAGAGTTGAAGATAGGAGTACTCTGAATGCCTGCAGCGGTATTGCTTAATTTAATTAAAATCAGTTCACTGTTAGTGTTTGTAAGCAGTCTCTTTTTTTTTTTTTTAACTATTTTAGTAATAGTTATGAATTACTGGATTACTTTGCTGTTGCATTCCTTTATATGGTCATCTTCATGTTTTCAGAGGCTACTTATTTCCAGCTGTGAAAAAAAATTGTTCAGTATGAAACAGCTGCATGTTAAGTTTTAGTTCACCATGTGCCTAAAAAGGCACTTCAGCCACTAGGAGGAAAAAAAAAACACCTGTACGCTTAAAGAAAGGTTTTGCCCCCTTTTTTTTTTTTTTTCTTCCTTACAGTAAATCAAACTACAAATCTTAATCTGAAGGGAGAGCAAGACAATTTACACATACCTCAGTAGGAACCTTACCTTCCCCTCTCCCCAATTATTCAAGTAACAGAAACTTCAAGAAAAGTCAATCGCTTGTTTATTGTTGCCTTGCAAAGAAGAAAGTTGAAAGGACTTAATTCAATTTGCATTTCATAAAGTTTTTGAAGAAAGACATAATTCACCTCTTGCGAGAGACATGGTCTCATGCAGTCAAGCATTGACTGCTTTCAGTACTGCTGCTTCCTCCTTAAACAAACAGTTCCATAAAATGGGTTGAAGTTTAGTCTCAGTTTAGCGTTGGTGTGACAAATCCTATTATCTCTTGATGCTGCCTAGAAAAAGTAGAAAAAACCATTAATACACATTGCTTTGTTAACAATGCTACTGAAAATAAGGTCTGACTAATCCTCATCAAGAAGTTGTGTGCCTTTATTGAGTAGGAAGACTTGTATTGAGCTAAACAGGGCTTTTCATCCCCTACCTTAGTGACCTCTTAGAAAGCTTTAAGTACAAATGAGATAGGTGAAAGCCACCAATGGTGTGCAAGCCTTATGTGCAAATGCAGTACTGCTTTCCCTCATGTCAGGAGGGGAACATGAGTTGCTATTGCATTATTATAATTTTGGAGGCTATAACCAGTAAGATACAGCATGAAGTTTAACTGTCTTACCTTCTCAGTCCTCCAACCATCCTGTTGTCTTTTCCAATTTATGATACTTAATCACTTAGACAAAGTTGTTTTTCTATACATCCAAAATTTCAGCATTTTACTGTGTGTATATATAAATATTGCCAGTGAAGACATATAATCTTAAAGCTGTTAATAATATTTTATATAAACAAAGCATTTTCTGTAGTCCTAATAGCAAATTCTGCAAAGCACCAACTTGCCAAACATTTCTGAAATTTAAGATAAACTAAGAAGAGCAGGTACATACCTATCTTCAGTGCTGAACAACCCAGCTGGCAAGTAAGAACAGGGAGCACGTTCATTATTTGTGAAAGCCACTGGACTAAACACCTATGCCAACAGGGGCTCTGAGCTCCTGTATACATACGAGATATTTTTACAAAACATACCATACATGAACTGGAATTCCTGTTTTAGCAGGAACAGCCCCTTTGCTGCTGCAATGGGTTGTATGAAGGGTACCTGACAGGGGCTTTCACCCACTAGATAACAAATCCATAGGAGTGGGAACAAATGTCAAAAATAGCATCCTGTTGCAAAGCAGATGTACTTAAACTGCATACCAACAAATTCTGTTCTATACGGACTTTTTATATCTTTGTGACCGCTGAACGTGGGGCTTTCCCTCTCATCCAGTTGCTGTCTTACAAATGTTTTTCACCTGTGTCTGGTTTCAATCCGGCAGTTCGCTTCTGTCGATGAACCTCCCTGCGTACGGGTTTCTGTAGCGCCGACCTCGCTGCAGCCCTGCAGGGCACTGCCCGCTCTCACCCGTTCGCGCTCCAGCGCTCCGCTGTTACTGCAGTACTGCAAACGGAGCACAGGCTGCTTCTTCGGCGGCTGCCCGGGTAAGCCCGGCGCGGGTGGGCGGGGGGAAACGCGGGTTACGGCCTGGCTGCCTCGCCGGCACGGCCTTTCCTGTGCCCACAAGCGGCTTTGTGCCGAGGGGGGCCGGGCAGCACCGCCGGCCCCTTCCCTCCCCATCCACCCCCGGCGCCGAGCCGCCCGCCGCGGAGCCCGGGGAGCCGCGCGGCCCCGTCGCCGGCCCGGCCCGCCACGAGCGGCCTTTACCTCGCTGCCCGACCCGCCGCCATCTTGTCTCGTCTCGTCCCCTCCGCCCAGTGGCCGCGGCGCGGCGCTCTCCCCGCGGCCGCAACGCGCGGGGGCGGCCGAGGGAGGAGCGCGGCCTGCCCAGCCCGCCGCCGCCGCCACCACCGACCGGCGTCGGCGCCTGCCGTTTGTCCTCGGAATTGCCTCTCCGCCTCCGCTTGCCCGTCTGCCTGCCTGCCGCCGGGGCCGAGCGCCGGCTGTCCAGCCTGGCCGTGGTCTGCCCAGCCTGGCCGTAGGCTCAGGAGCTCCGGGAAAAGCAGAGAATTGGGATGTGCCCCCGGGTTGGCAGCAGATGTGGCACCCTGCAGCTGGGGAGGAGCAGGAGGGGAGGGACAACATGACCAGAGGCAGAACAGCCACAAAAGAAAACGAGATCCACATATACTAGTTTAAAAAGACATCTACATGACTTTTTATGACCATTTAGGATCATAAATTATCTTTGGAAAGAATGAGCAGAGCTTCAGGAGTGATCCTGAGAAAGACATGCCAGGAGGAGCCAGCGCGACCCACCGGGGGAGCCGGCACAGCAGTAGCCTCAGCTGGATGGTGGGACAGCACAGCACATGGTCCCACCAAGAGCTGACTCTTAACCTGCCGTTCTCAGCCCTTCTGTTGTGAATGCCCTACAGCCCCTACTGTTCAGCCTCCCACTGCTCTCCCTCCGTGTTCCCTCCCTTTTCTACCCAAGGGCGATTAATGGTGGGCTGGCCTTGTCTTAGTAGGCTTAGGTCAAACCTGGTTGCCACTGCAGACAGCATGCTTTGGCCAAACCTCAGCTGTTGGGCTTTGTGAGACTAAAACGTCTGCACAGGTGGTGAGGATAGATTTTTTAGCACCTTGGGTCTTGCACTAACATCTGTTCATCTTCAACATTTTCTCCATGGAGCCCTTTACTTTCTTCTTCCCTTTTGTTTCCCCTAGCTGTTTTTTTTCTTCTAGATCATCAGTTTTCTTTGCTTAGCTACTTCCTACCCACTGAAAAAAAGATCAAAGTGCTGATTAAATAAAATGGTGATTCTTGCTTGAGTTAACAACTATCACACTGCTCACTGGATTGTCAGCCTGTACCACCATCAGGCAGGAATAGTCTCTAACTTTCCCAGCAATATTGAGTTAAGCCTTAGTGTGACTCAAAATCATAGTTGCAGTTCCTTGACTTTCTTGGCAAACCTCTGATCTTTCTGTTTGATCCTTTATCTGAACAATGGGAATAACAGTTGTTTTCATTCCCTCTTTAGAGATATTAAAAAACTGTCTAGACACGATCCTGGGCAACCGGTTCTAGGTGGCCCTGCTTGAGCAGGGGGTTTGGACAAGATGACATCCAAAGGTCCCTTTCAACTTCAACTGCTCTGCAATTCTGTGATTACCACAGAAGGTGTGGTGAGGAACCAACTGGCAGCTGGGTACTACAGGAGTGGAGGCCATAGACATGTCTAGGCATGCAGAAAGAAGTCTTGAACTAATGATAGCAAGAAACAAACAAAAAACCCAAGGAGAGTGGGCAGTTTAAGACTTAACGGAAAGAAGTAATCTGCTGTCCAGCCTGCCCTTCACCAGCTATCTTTGAGGTCAGGATTCATGACCCAGAAGAGGTGAAGCTGCAAAAACAGCAAGCACGTGATGAGTCTGGTAAATATTAGAAAGGAGTTTTGGAAAGTATGGAAGCAGCTATTCTTTAGTGTAAATGTCAGCCTGTGTTGGAAAGACTAGAACAAAACTCCATCAAACCTTACCTGAAGCAGTTGGTGCCACCATGGCAGCAGGTGCCGTAGGCCAACAGCCACCTCCAGCCTGGCAAGTCCAGTGTTTCTCTGTGCAGCACAACAAAGAAACAATATGTTAAAAAAAAAGTGATACAATACATGAGTAAGTGGCATGGTGCTGAGCCTTTTTGGCTTTTTGGAACATTGTCACATGCTTTATAAAGAGCAATTCTCTGTTGCATGACACTATGCAAAGTCCTGGTATTCCCAAACTTTTGCTTAGAAGGAGGTGTGGATAGGACTATTTATTTGTAGACAATTGCTCAGTGTTGTGTAGGTGGACTGATCCTCCACAAAGGCAGTGGCAGGGAAAACACTGCTGAGGTGTTTCTGAGGTATGTTTTCTGTTCAGAGATTTTTTTTGAGGGATTTTCTAATCTGTGTCAACCAAGAGGTGGGGTTTTTTTGGCTGTGATTGCTGTGGGAGCGCAGAGCTTCTTGGCAGGGTGGGTTGTTTGACCATGAGCAGTTGTTAAGCTTTCTACCAACGAAGTCAGTTTGACATGGAAAAGGTAACCAGGTAGCACTAGGGATGGCCTTCTTCTGTTTGTTCTGTTTGAGCACAAGATAATTAGGTGGACAAGGGCCCCGTCCAGCTTTTTAGAGCTTGTTTAAAGCATTCCATGAGAAGGAAAGCGTAGTTGGGATGTTCTTCAAAAGTGTGATTTTTTTTTTTTAAGACAGTAGTTCCATTTTTCATTTTACCATATAAATGCTTCATTTTAGACATCTGTCTGTAGACAGCAAAGACTCAACTTGGAAATTTCGCACAGTACACACCAGGAGGAAAATCACACATTCTTTAAAATAGCTTTGTCCACTACATGTCTTTAGTGTCAGATTTTGGAGGTACTTAAAGAAGGATGGCTCTTCTGGTGAATTTGCAATATTTGGGGTTTGTTATGGGATTGAGATATTCTGTGCATGTTTTGGCTTGATGGAGAAATAAGTCTGAAAGATGACCGTGAGTTCCAGCTGTGTGTGCTCTCCCACATGTCTGTACATGTGGCACCCTGTAGAGTCCCTGCCGCTGGGCTGATGGTTGAAATCTGCACCTTGTTTGCTCAAATATCCATTTACGTTGAATTTTGCCACAGCTAGAGTTGAGTGGAAACTGAATGTGGTTTTAAGCTTGTAATCATTCTCACGTTGGGTAGTCACTGCTTGTTTTTCCTCAGACCTTCTGCAAAAATCAAGGTTAGCTGGTTCTTCCAAGGCTGTAGATTTGGAGTTATTCAAGGGATGGTGGAACGTTGCAAAAATGTTTAAACAACTGTCTGCAAAATGTGACGTGAGCCTCACCTGTTTCCTCATTGTCCTGTGACCTGCATTCAGGAAAGTATTTCCTTTCCCCTAGACACTGCTGACACCTGGCTATGGTAATATTCAAATTCCCAGTATTCACCATTAAAACTAATGAGCTGTTGAAGCTTAGCTAAATCACTTTAGTCATTACAAATAAAGATTAAGAAGGCTTAACTGAGTGTAAGGCTCATTTTTAAATGCTGCAGTGGATGTGTTGTCAGGAGACCTTTAAGTTGAGATCTCAGTACACTTGAAGAGGCCTCCTGTAACAGCTGGCAGGATTATGAATAGCTGCCACAACTGATTTAAGTAAAGAATGTGTTTTCTTGGGGGATTTTAACTAATGAGTCATGTCATTTTGTTCACTTTAGTTTTTATTTGTTGCACTTTGAAAGGAAGAAGTTTTTGTTATGCAGACATGAATGCAGACAGTGTGCCTGGGTTTGAGAGCTCGAAAAAGCAGCCTACAAATTCTGGAATGTAAGAGCGGGAGTCTCAGCTGGGATGTCACCGTGTCTTCGGTCAGTGCATGGTAACCTGCATCAGCTGATGATCTGGCCCCAGATGCTCGTAGGCCAGTGTTAGTAAATAGATAACAGCGTGGGTGTTGGTACAGAAGTCTACACACATACACATATGCCCTAACTCTGGTGGAGTTAAGCTGGTGGAAAAATTAAAATATTTATGTCAGACATCGAAGGAACAACACAAACCCAAACTGAGAAATGTGTTCCTCTTTCACAGCACCATCCTCCTGCCAAACTGTATGTGTGGCGCTACAGCAATTAGCCAAGGAAGATCTTTCTATTGTCATTCATTTAGAAGCCCTGGTATGTTTGCTCACCTAACTGAAGCATTTACCCCCTGCTTGTATTCAGAATTTTGGGTGACAGCTGCACTAATAGTTGGCATAATCATAGTGCCAGCCAAATTGCAGCAATGTTACAGGTGTCAGGATGCTTACTTATTTTCAAAACACTGCACATTTCAGATTGCGCATTTCTCATTTGAATAATTACATGTTTTATGTTCTTTTACATGCCGTTAAATAGTCTAGAGCCTTAAAATCCATAACTCTTGACAGCTGCAGCAGCACAATTTTTACTGGCTTCAGTTGGAGTGACTCAATCATCTGACAATTAGCAAAGATTTTACAAAGCATATTTTGGAATCTACAAGGCTCATTTAGAGTAAAAAATCATTTTCTGCAAAGTGAAGATAGCAGTCTTCACTTTCGGCTTTCATAGTGGTATTTTTTGCCAGCTACTCACCACTGTAAGATTCTGTTTACGTCAGAATAGGATATCATTTCGTTGATGGCTTGCATCTATTTTTTTTTTTTTTATGACAGTACCTCTTTGGGTTCAATGCAGTTACTTGAAATTTACGCTAGTATTAATAAAAGGAGAAATAGGTCCCCAGCCCTAGATCCTCAGAATGGGAGGCAGTAACCAAAACATGGCTGAGCACACTGATAATATCCCACACAAAATCGACATGAAGAGTATGTTGTTAACATTGTAGTCAGGCCCTCAAGTGTTGCAGAAATGCAAGAACTACAGTTGCCTGAACATTTATCAGAATTTCCAGCTGTTGAATGCTTAACTGCATGATACTAACAGTGTTGTTTCAATGCAGTTTTCTTGCTTCATGATTTAATGTATAATTATATTCTCATGCCCTCTTTACTTCCAAAGTTCCTTTACAGCATTTATTGCACAGGAGGGAATGTGTTTAGCTAGCAAGCAACTGGATCATATGTTTTCTCCTCACTTTCCCTTTCACCACTCACAATTGCTCTTCACCTCTTCTGTCCTGCACCAAAAATTCCATGCTTTTCCTTGGACCATCCCTTCTTTTCATTATTAGGATACCCATGCTGCCCACACTGCACCATCCATGCTACAGCAGTGCAGTTACAACTAGTGCATGAACATGAGGCTGAAGAAGCTGCAGCTTCTTTTGTGACTTCAAAGTCACCTACTATTTTAAAGTCACAGAATCATAGAGTCATAGAATGGGTTGGGTTGGAAGGGACCTGAAAGATCATCTAGTTCCAACCCCTCTGCCATGAGCAGGGACAAGTTCCACTACACCAGGTTGCTCAAAGCCTGGCCCTGAACACCTCCAGGGATGGGGCCTCCACACCTTCCCTGGGCAAACTGTTCCTCACCACCCTCACAGTAAAGAATTTCTTCCTCATATCTAATCTAAATCTACCCTCTTTCAGTTTAAAATTGTTACCCCTCATCCTATCGCTACACTCCCTAATAAAGATGGTCCCTCTCCATCTTTCCTGTAGGCTCCCTTTGGACCCTTCTCTTCTGCAGGCTGAACAACCCCAACTCTCTCAGCCTTTCCTTATAGGGGAAGTGCTCCAGCCCTCTGATCATCTTCATGGCCCTCCTCTGGACCCACTTGAGCAGGTCCATGTATTTCTTATGCTGGAGGCCCCAGAGCTGAACACAGTTGTCCAGGTGGGGCCTCACCAGAGCAGAGTAGAGGGGGAAAATCACCTCCCTTGACCAGCTGGCCATGCTTCTTTTGATGCAGCCCAGCATGCGGTCAGCTTTCTGGGCTGCAAGGGCATATTGCTGGTTCATATTCAGTTTTTTATTCACCAGTACTCCCAAGTCCTTCTCGGCAGGGCTGCTCTCAATCCACTCATCACTCATCCTGTATCCATGTTTGGGATTGCCCCAACCCAGGTGCAGGACTTTGTACTTGGCCTTGTTGAACTTCATGAGGTTTGCATGGGCCCACCACCTCTCAAGCCCGTCAAGGTCTCTCTGGATGGCATCCCTTCCACACCACTTGGCTTGGTGTCATCCACAAACTTGCTGAGGGTGCACTCAATCCCACTGTCCACGCCACTGACAAAGATGTTAAATAATACTGGTCCCAGTATGGATCCCTGAGGGACACCATTCATCACTGCTCTCCACCCGGACATTGAGCCATTGATTACAAGTCTTTGAGTACGACCACCCTTATCCACCGAGTGGTCCATTCATCAAATTCATGTGTCTCCAATTTAGAGACAAGGATGTTGTGCAGGGACAGTATCAAATGCCCACACAAGTCCAGGTAGATGCCATCAATCACTCTTCCCTTATCCACCTATGTTGTAAACCCATTATAGGAGGCCACCAAATTTGTCAGGTGTGATTTGCCCTTAGTGAAGCCATGTTGGCTGTCCTGTTGGCTATTCATGTATTTAAAGCTAATCCACATGCTTTAGTGCTTTGATGTTCAAAACCATTCTTTGAAGGCTCTGAGCAGTACATGGCTAGTGTCTTACTCTGCTTCAGTCTTCCAGAAGAGGTGAAAACCCAAGATCTTAACTTCTTTGGCTGTTAAAGTTTCCATAATGTTTTCAGCACACATGGATGTATTTTTTTGAAAATTGCAACTCCATAAGGATAAATTCTCCCTGCTTTAAGTTTTCTCTACTCTCTTCATTGTTGCTTCATGTCAGAAGTGGTCACGCAGTAGCTATGCACTGGCATACAATTGCCTGGTTCCTGTAAGACAGCGGCACTGTTACCAGCAGTGCAAAAGGTGAAGACCATTTTATCATCTCCAGCATGGCCATATTAGTGGGGTTTACAATTAGAGCAATGGCACAGAGGAGTGCACCTGCACAACATCTCCCAGGTGCAAAAGAGATTTTTGCACTGGCTTGACATGGGCTGTTATGGGGAGTTGAGGCAGAGGTACACTGAGGGGGTGCAGAGAGTCTGTTGTCACCAATCTGGTGGCTTCAACAGCCTTTATAATTGCAGTCACAGCTGGAAATGCAGCTGCTTGTCTGGCTGATGATCAGGGGGACAAGAGAACTGGGTTTCCTCAGGTTGAAAGAGTGACTTATACATCTCTGCCCTCATGCTTCTGCAGAACAAAGCCCTTGTTCTGCATGTAGGAAGAGCTGTAGAAATTCTGCAAAGGCTGATTTCAGCAAGTGAGTGCCAGTGGTTTTCCCAATTATTTACAGCTTCATCCAAACAGCCTGAGCATTCATTTGGACTTCAGACACCCCCTTTTCTGTGCATCCCCACCACCCACCTTGTACAGTGCCAGAAGCTGGTAGTCTAGAGGACCATAGCAAGAATGACTAGAGGGTTGGAAAACATTGTTGGGAATTCGAGCTGAAGAATTTGGTTTATTTGTCCTAAAAAAAGAGAATAATGAGTAGACATGGACAGAGACTTTGGAGTCATGGATAGTAACCAGTTATATGCCAAATCTATGAGGGAAAGAACAATTATAACCGAGCCTATTATGCAGCAAAAGATGACTGGGTTTGGAGAACTTTCCCCTTCCATGGGCCAATGTCATGAAATCTCCAGGCAGAGTGCAAATTTATAACAGCAAGTTGGACAGCTGTCTCCAGTGGGTCCTCATCTTGTACCAGGTCCTGCCTCCAAGGTCGCAGCCAGGGTACATCTCACGGAGCTTCTTCCAGGCCTATTCTCCCTGCTGTTGCGTGCTGCAGGGAACGTGTACAGGAGCGACCTAGCAATGTTGTTGGATCACTCAGGTAAGGATCGGATTGTGCCTCAGGTAGGTGTCAGATCAGTTCACCTCTTGAAGTTCTCTCTGTCCTTATTGTCTTATAGTTAGAATCTTAGCCTTTTTTGTTAGCATTAAAGTTAGGCCTGCTAACTATTGGCATTAGCTGAACTTCTGATACAGGATACTGCATACGACCATTTTGTTATGTACTTGGCCAAATGGTCAGCCTTGGGAATGTTTCTTCACAAGTATCTGGGCTAATTAGTAAAGGAACTTTTTGAGACGTTCTAATGAATAATGAAAATTCTATCCTTGAGTTGTATGAGAAAGAACACCTAATCAAGGAAAGGAAGTATTGTTGTTGTTCTTTGAAGTGAAATGTCCTGGAGCATATGAACTTTGAAGATGCTACTAATCTACCATGTTTTGAAAGGCCTAGCCAACTTGGCAGAAAAGTGAAAATTCTGGGTGTCCTAAGCTGAACTACCTTCATTATAATACTAAAATCACGCCTATAGGCCAAGAAGACCCTTGCCCAGGTGGAAACCCTTCCCTTGCACAGGTGCAGTGACTGAAGAGAATGACACAGCAAATATTATAATCATGTGGAAATTACAACCAATCATTGTAACTGGAAGTGTACTACCCCGTAACTTTTGTGTATAAATGTGATGAGGAAACCAGCATTGGGTGTGCATGATTTGTGGAAACATTCCACTGTGCACTCTGGCCAAAATAAAGCAATGTCTCCCCTCTAAATACAGTCTCTGTGTTTCAGGAGAATTGGGACTTAAACCTTGTTTTCAGATAACACCCTCAACTGTAAACTTTAAAACACTTGTGTTTGTTTTTTTTTTTCACTCTGCGCTTCATCCTGTTGTTCGTACATCTCTCAGGCTTAACCGTTATAGCCATTTGCAAAAGCAACAGAAGCTTTTGCTTTTCTGAAGACTTTTTCAGAGTTAAATGAATTCATATGATTTCACTGGCTTCCATGCTGTGCAACCTTTGCATCTTGATGGAGTCAGACTCCCTGTTTTGCATTTCATTCTAGTTCATTCTGTGAGACTAACTAGAACTTACTAGGAATTGATTTTTTCTAAATTATTTTTCTAATTTATCTCCCTTGATCATGTTTTCCGTTTCTTCTCTGATTTCACATCTCTCCATGTTCTTGGTCTCCATTTTTCCTGCTGAGAGGTGCTAACTGTGTGCAGCATACGTTTTTCCTGTAGAAACAGAGCTAGAATGGTAAACCTTTCTCTTCAGTCTCCTCTTTGCATTAAGAGAAAAAAAAAAAAAAGCTCTGTCTTCATATTAATCAGGAGAGAACGTGTCCCCAACACCCTCTCTTCAATCTGAGCCTGACATAGAGGTTGATATAACAACTTGCAGTACTGATTTAAGTTCCGCATCTGTTGTTGAGAAATAAAAACCTAGTAAATGAGCATCCTTCCATGAAATGTTAACCCTTTGTAAAGACCTATTTATACATCAAAAACCCTAACGTCATTTTTAGCTGACGTAAATCAGCATAGGCCCAGCTATGCGGTTTTACACCACTTATTCTGTTTTACACCAAACACTCTCCTTCATATTGGCAATCTTACCTCTGGCTATGGAGAAGTATAAGCTCTAGATCTGTGGATTTGCACATGTGGACGTGGTCATGGAATCTTCAGCAGATCAAAGGCTCTGGAGCAAGATTTTCTTTTTAAGGCCTTTCTTCCTCGAGGCCTACCCTTTAACATTGCTCAGTTTTGATGATTTGTCTCTTAAGATTGCTCGGGATGAACAAATTGAACAAATTTATCTTCTAATAAAGCTGCCAGGACTTATGTTGCTGAGGTCCTACAAGAACCTAGTGTCCCTTTAGACTGTTTACAGAAAATTAGGAGGAAGTGAATTGCAAGCAGGGGTTCTGCACCGATGGTGGCCCAAAGTCCATCCCTTCTACAAGACCTGGGAGCAGATCCTGTCTGCCCATAATTGAGGTGAGGGGGTTGGAGCACTGTAAGCCTATATGCAGACCTTACTTTGGGCTGAGCAGTGTATTTCAGCATAAGCCTGTGCTTGTCTGACCTAAACCTAATGAAAATAAGCTGGGTTTAAACTAAGGGAAGACTGATTTTCACTGGTTTTTGCACTAAATAAGCTACATCAGGTTTTAAATCCCACTTTGAAAGAAGACCCTACAACTCTGCATGCAGGCAAGCCTTTAAGCTTCAATTTGTTTGTGTGATGTACAGACCAGAGAATACAAAGGGCATCGTTGTTCTCCCCCCAAGCTCTGATCCACGCATCTCTTTCTTGCTTCACTTGTTATTTTCTGCTGGACCCATGAGGTCATCTCTGTTTGACTGTTCATTTGTGACTGCAATAATAATTTTTTAGAGGATGTCACATGTGGTGAAAATACCTGTCCTGATACTCTTAACAGCATGGTGAAAGACAGGCTGATCTTCACGTGGCCGGGGCTGGAAGCAGACTCTGGAAGTGCTGTTTTCCTTATCTGGGACTGATTTCAGTCTCAAGCCTATTTGCCAGCATGACATGCCATCAGATTTCCAAAATACTCGGAGGAAGGATTTGCACTTACAGCTGCACATGATGAGTGCCCCCTCTGATTCCCCTCCCCCAGCTCATTAACATGCATGTCTTCCCTTATTAGTGTTCGTCATTATGTGAACAGCTGGTAACTGTTCTGTTTTCCTTCTCGTCAAAAAGAGGGCTTCACAGCCATGAGGAAAATTAGTATTAGGTACAAGCAATTTTTAATACTGACTCCAGGTCCATTAATTTTTTCATTATCGTTATCATCATCATCATGGCAAGGGTGGGCAGGTAGGCTGTGGGCCTGACTCTCATCTCACTCGGAGGAGTATAAAGGAGAGAAACTCCTCCAAAGGCAGCAAGGTTACACCAATGTAAACCAGGGTAAGTGCATATCAGGGTCTGACTCTCATTACATTTTTTTCATGGCTGCCTTTAAAATATGAGCAGTTTCTCTTCCAAATCCATTTTAACTGTAATTAACTGTAATGAAGATTTTTTTCCCTGCTTGTATTTCTCAAATACATGCTCCACCAAAGATTTTAAATGACCCTTCTGGCTGCATATCTTAGGATCAAGGTAAAATTATTTCTGTCACGTACGTAAGGAGAAGATGAAAAAGTAAGAGATAATTGGAAACTAGACATATTTGCTGGGGTCCTCACTTTGATTTTTCCCTCAGTAGATGACTGGTTAAGATGGGATATGCATTTTTAGTGGATCATGGCTGTATTCAGGACTCCGAGCAATAGTCAACTGTCTGAAATATTCCAGAATTTAGGTCTCCACCTTCCAGGTTGAAGCCAATTTTGGAGGGGGATTTTACCCTGGATTTTTTAGTTACTTAGGAGAGTAATTGTCTTCAGGGAGCCTTATATATGGTCTTGTCTTTCTCCAAGGAGCCTAGGCCCTACTGTAGGACTGATTTGATGCTCCAACGTGTTAAGCCTCCCCATAGTTACAGATAGCTGCTTTCCTTGAAGCTGTTCTCTTTGCGCCGGCTAGTGCTGCCATGGAGGAGGTCGCCCAGAGTCCCTGAGGTAGGAGAATATAAGAGCTGAAGTTTTGTCTGGAACCACCAGTTTGTTGCTGATGACAAGTGCAGACTGATGACCGTCTCCAGGAGTGATATCTGGTGGATCTAGGAATGTTTTAAGTACAGGAGGTTTCCACAGGAAGTCAGAGTTCTCATGCTATCTGGGATGAATGATTATTTTTTTTAAAGTAAAAATAATTCATAATTGTAGCACCATAGTCTTAGTAGCATACACTTCTTGTGTGTTGAACCAACTGATAACAGACCATAAGTCAAAATAAAAGTGGAAAAGAGCAAACATAAAGCATACTCTGTGCATATATAAAACTAAGTTTAAAATTTTCCTGAAAAATATTGAACTATAAAGCTGTGATGTGTTATCACTGCTTGATTAGACCAATCTCCATTACTTTTCCAGGTTAAATACAAGTGCAAAATAGTGAATAGCCTTGTCTTCAAATCAAATAGGTTTGGTATGTATCTGCAGTTAAGTTAAAATATACCTTGGTGCCACAGGGATTAAAAATCAGTTGGGTTGATTTCCCTTCCATCCATATTTTCCCTCTGTATCATTACACTGGCTTATTATTTTTCTTTTTACTCTAATCTCCCATTCCAAAGAAAATGAGTTTAAAACAAATTGATAGAAAACTTCTAAATGAACAGAAGCCTTTAACCAGACGGATGACGCAAAAATTAAGGAAATGCTGCGAACACGATGCCAGGAGATAAATAACGAAATTATTTTTGAATGTTGAGTTACTTTCCTGACTTCCAAATGGAAACACACATGCAGTGATTAATTGGCCAAACAAAGTCAAGGAGGCACTGCGTCTTCTGCTTATTTTTTTCACTGTGGGATCACATTTTCGTTTTTGGAGCTGTTTATTCTCAACCGTGTACCACTAGAGGGTGCTCAGACAGCAGTATTACTGGGAATTTATAAATCTTGGTTTCTGGGATTTTTGGCTTTGACACAGCTAGTTATGGCTTTAATTCTCATCTTCCTACTTACTCTGGCTGGTTTGTTTGTTTGCTTGTTTGTTTTCCCTCCATCTCTTTATTTAGAGTTTCTGCAAGCTGAGAGACTCTTGCTGAATGAGTTAGTAGTTCATCATCTTGATGCTATTTTAATGGCATTCGTCAGCACAGCACAAATAGTCTTACTGCGTTGCTCCTCACATCATGGCCAAACATGGCTTACTACACTGCAATTGTGAAACCAGCATTAAACAACAGCTTCCAAGTGATTAAAATAGATGTGGTAGAATCCTGGAATCCAGGACCATTTCAGGGTAAGCAAACCTGTAGCACTTGGTTCACTCCTTCCTCTGTCCCCTCCCAAAACTAAGGGTATTTGTCTTCTCCAGACTTGTCAGCTTCCATTTCCCATGCAAGGAGACATTCCATGTCCTAAAATTACTCTCTTTGTCACACATACTAAAAAGCCTGAGCAAATACACAGCACTTGCATAAGCCTCATGCCTGATAAGTGTTGCAACTCTTCCAGTAAATACATTCCACTGTACTATGTAACATCACTATCCCGTGTTAAAAAAACCTCTACCAGGTGGAAGTCTTTGTGGTGACTCTAAAAACCTTGCATCTAGACTGTTTACACACACTCCAGGGTCAAGGAGAGGAAATTTTCTGCTCCGGTCTGCAAGGTAGGTCGAGACAATGTAAAGAGCAAGTATTTAATTTAAGGTAGGTTTGAGACATTATAGCTGAAATAAAACAAGCCCACCTTTCGGGGATTTCCTGGAATTAATGAAGGAAAGAGAGCATCAGATGGACAAGAAGAAATGCATGTGTGACTCTAGGCTGTTCACAACATTCAGAGGTGGGTGGGTAAAAGGAGATAAAGTCTGTGTAAAGAAAAATGTGGATACAGAATTGGGTGCCTTTGCTGTATACAGTTCTGCAGGCACATTGTGGATGAAATTCATAGAATCATAGAGTGGTTTAAGTTGGAAGGGACCTTGAAGATCATCGATTTCCAAACCCCATGCCATAGGCAGGGACACCTTCCACTAGACCAGGTTGCCCAAGACCATGTCGAGCCTGGCTTTGAACACCTCGAGGGATGGGGCCTCAACAACCTCTCTGGGCAACCTGTTCCAGTGCCTCACCACCCTCAAAGTGAAAAATTTCTTACTAATGTTTAATCTAAACCTGCCCTCGTCCAGTTTAAAGCCATTCCCCCTGGTCCTATCACTATATGCCCGAGTAAAAAGTCCTTCCCCAGCTTTCCTGTTAGGCCCCTTTTAGGTACTGGAATACAGAATAAGATCAAATTGCTCAAGAGTAAGCCAGAGTTTTTACTTACTTGAGCGAAGAATGTAATCTTTCGGGGACAAAGACAAGGAGTTTTCTTAGGGTTTCAATGGAGTCACTCCCTTTGATGCCAGATTTTGCCTCTGATCCTCTTCTCCATTGTCTCTCTGTAGAAGAGGGTATCACATTTCTTCAGAGAGGTTTTGTTGACTTTCTGCTGAAACAAATGTATCATCTGTATAATGGTGGTCCTACTAACTACTAGCTGATGCTAAACTACTCCTTGTACAAAAGATGATGAGAAGTCAATCCATTTCCCTTCAGTATTTCCTATCAGTCTTATTTCAAACCCATATGAGTAAAAGAGCAGCAGTAGCTATAGATGATGACCTTCTCACAATGGACAGGGGTATCATATGAACACCTGTTATATTAATTTCAGTTTGATCGTCCTGCTACTCTTGGCCATGAGATAGGATAAGCATGTGATGATAGTCACAGATAGGAAGAGGCAGAACTGCTTTAGGATAGTGTTCACAGAATCACAGAATCATCAGAGTTGGAAGGGACCTCTAGAGATCATCTAGTCCAACTCCCCTGCTAAAGCAGGATTGCCCAGAGCACATTACTCAGGACTGCATCCAGGCGGGTCTTGAAAATCTCCAGGGAAGGGGACTCCACAACCTCCCTGGGCAGCCTGTGCCAGTGCTCTGTCACCCTCACCGTAAAGAACTGTTTCCGTGTATTTGAACAGAAGCCTCCTTGGTTGTATTTGATCATTCCTTATTTCCAGTTGATCTTTTGTGTATGCAGAATCATACTTCTGGTTGTGCTCAGGTGACCGAGCAATCCCAGTTACCCTGTGAATGAATGGCCACTGTTGCTATTTACTCTTCCAGCAATACAGAGGACTCAGATAGATGGAGAACATAATCATCCTTTGAAAAAACAATTTGGTGGAATAGAGAGAAAGCGTAAGCCAGAGACCTGCTTTAAGGAGTCACCATTTAGTTACAGGAAAATTAAGTATAGACAGCAAACAGTATAGTCCACAATCTTGTAGGTGAGAGAAGGGTGGTGAGAGAAGGTAGTAGTTTGAAAACCAGTTACTGCCAAGGAAAAGGGTTTTTGGAATGGAAAGCCAAGATGTATCCCTGTAGGCAGGTGGGGGGAAGGGGCAAAAACTGTAAGAGAGAAACCACTCCAAGAGAGAAGAGGAAAAAGGTACAAGAGAGGGAGGAGTAATAGGATGAATTTGGAAGTTTGAAGGGAAACTGATGCGGGATAGTCTCTGCAAAAGTACATCTCTTTTTTAATGATAATTAACTGGTACTGTCATAAGTCTAAGGCAACATGATTTTTTCCTGGAGTTTGTTTCTTTCTTTAGCTGAAGTTGTGGTACTCTTTATTATCTGAAATTACCCACTATGGAAAAATAATCACTCTCATACAATGCACGGAGAAACCCATTATGTCAGTTTAAAGGTCAGATTTTAAAATGGATTTGAACTTGGTTTATTGATATGAGCCTGGAAATATTGCACACACTGGTTTCTGACTAAAAATAAAGAATATTTTCCCTACCTGACTTGTGGGTGAAAATGGTCTGGGTCAGCAAACAAGTTGCAAATAGCTGTATATTGTTGCAAATGGCCTTGCACTCTACATTACAACAGAGAATGAAAAAGCCTGGTTTTTTCACATTTGGAGTTCATTACATTTTCTAGAAGGTGTTTTCCAGAAGTCAGTAGGACTGCTCTCTGACCTGCGATTTCAGGTGCTCGTTCTTGTACCAGAAAAGAGTTGGGGGGGGGTTGTAGCTTTCGTAGCCTTTGTCCTTATATTGGAAGCCTTCACTCAACTGAGTAGTGGCTTTGCCTTTGTCTGTGACTTCTGTCAAGAGTGCTCTGCTTTTGGAGATCTCACAGCCTGTGTGATATGACTCGCATATAACCTTTCCAGCCCAAGGGACCTGTGAGCATATCGGTCAGTCTCCCTCTCCTAAAGGAGGACCTGCAACTGCTGTAACCAGAGCCCAGGCTGCCCTGCCATCTTCCCAAGAAAGAAGCAGATATATACCTCTACTACACAGCCAAGGAGAGCACATGCAGCAATCCAGCACCACAGCAAAGAAGGAAGCAAGGTAGGTAGGAGCTTGTTGCCACCACTCCAGCAATTCATCCACATCCCTGTGGAGTCCACAGGCTCGATGACCTGAAGGCTGCCACCAGCCTGGGAGCCCTTGGCTTGTCACGACAGTTACGGATGTCACATTGCCAGTTCGTGGGTGAAACTGTTGGTATGCAGCCGTTCATTCACCTGCACCCCCCAGGTTTATGACTTTCGGGCTGCCTTCCAGACAGAGGGACCAAGGTGCTGTGCATCGGATGACTGCACCTCTTTGTTGCTGCACTTCCAGCATTGTGCCTTGAACCCATAGCAGCCTTTTATACTCTCATTTGCCCTGTGCGACAAACTTCTCTGCCCTTTGTACAGATATAATTTTTACACCCCTACTACCACAGCTGGGAAAGCTGTAGTGAAGACTCTTGGATGCTTCTTGGAGGGCAACACAAGTTATCTTCATTGCTTGTGGAAATGAGCAGATCGCAGCTGTTGTACCTCAGACAGGGCTGTGCAGCTCAGAGAAAAATGTGTAATTCTGCCACCATCTTCCTTCAGGAACTGGTATATTTTATTGTGATTTTTTTTTTTTTAAGTGTTGCTGCTTTTCTGTTCCTGCTATTGTTTTTCTCCAAGCTTTCCATAACTACATCTAACTTTGTAGACATCATGAGGCAAGCACAGGTACTATAATAAAGGATATACAATTTTATTGTGACATAAAATAGAACAGCTCAGTGATTTTTTTTCTGTCAAATGCTGAATCTAGAGGATCTTCACCACAAGGTTTTCTAAAATTAAAATGCTCTAGTTATTCATAGAGTAATGTAATGTTACTCTATATGCTTACACTAATTCATCCATGTGTATAATAGAAAGCAAAAGGGCCAAGAAGATGGTCAAACTTTCTAAACTGAGGCTGTTTGTAGATAGCCATGACTTGCAGATCTGAATACCAATATTTTGGTGCAATGTTCTTGGTTAGACACTGTGGCATGCAAAGAAAAGGATTCTTCTGCTGCATCTGTCTCCTTAGTTGTTCAGGAGTGATTGTGTTTGTGCAGGTTCATTGCATTATTGCAAAGAGATCAAAAAATAAGACTATTTCTATATGGTGAGCTGGGTAGTGGTTTCTCAGAGCTATAACACTGGAAAGGTTTCAAATGCATCTGTTAAAACATTTGTATTCTAGCAGCATCCATTTACAAACATCATATTAACACGTGTTTTGCACAGGCATGTTGTCTTTTGTCCCATAACCCCAATGAGCTTTACAAATGTTAATGACTCGTGTGAAGTTTGTATTCATCATAGCTGCCTTGGCATGAGCCCCGTGTACAGGTGTCGCACAAGTACGCAGTCTGTGATGTAATCATCTTTGACAAAGGATTGCTTACAACATAGTCCTGCTGTGGAGTGCTCTATAATAGTGGAATTCATTTTTGTGCATTTGAAGCGTTACCCTGAGAGTTTACAGGCACAAAATTATTCATGTTGCTTCCTTCTTTTGTGCCCTGGCCAAGTAAAAGGGTACTGCCAAGTATTGTAGCTCTTGAAAGCCATGCTCGTGTCTTTCCAGGAGGCAAGATAGCTTCAGTAAGTACACAGCCTGCCAAAATGAGTAGAAGAGGAATTTCCCTGCGATGGCTGAGATGAATACTTCTAATACTATTTTATAGCAAAATTGATGTCAGTGGATACTCAACAGCAAATCCCCGATGCTATTAATTAACGTTTGCGGGAGACAGTAAAAAGGGTAGAGAACTTTGCTTGAGCTACAGAAGATTTTTATTTCACGCTGCTTTTAATACAAGTTTGCTCTACAATGCCTTATTTCTTGAAGACACACCAGTGCAAGTCAAGAATTACTTGGTTACTTCAGAGTGTTTTCCAATTAGAGAATGTCTCCTTCATCTGGTTTTATTAGCAGCAGAGTTTATTGCAGAGTCAGGAGAGGACCATGTGATCCACCAAAGCCTTGTGTTCCCTAATGATGAAAGAACAAGACAGTGTCTTCATGTGAACTTCACTGACAAAAGGATCTGCCCTTAAGTGTCCTAAATATACTTGAGGGAGAGAAAATCTCTTCTGAAATCCGTGGTGAGGTGTATCTTCTGTGTTCTAGATAGAAATGGCTTAGTGTTCCTTAATTCTACTAGACTGGCTCCGAGTTGAGGGTTTCAGTATCTTTAGTTCTTCTTCACAGGGTGGTGTATTGTTCTCTTCTGATTTGTGGTAAGTCTGGAGAGGAGTGATAACCCTCATGAGTGTTTGCTTTGTGTGATGTTTGTGGCTTTCTGGCTTGTAGTTTACACATTTCCCTTGCTATTTTTAGACTATTTTTATATTTCATTACTTTTTATTTAATTTACTTCATAAGGACATAAAAGACCTCAATCAGACTATCAGTTGAGGACACATTTAACAATAAATTGATTACCTACCAACCAAATGAACCACTCCAAGGCAAGACAAGAAGCTACTGTACATATCAACTGATGCAATTTATAGCATCAGCTGATATGTACTAAAATATTATGGCATTGACTGCATACAAAGATTACACTGTGAAAGATTAACTAGGGCAAATTTAATAATTGATACACTCTGAAACCTATAGATAACAACAGGATTAATGAAGGATCCTGCAGCCTTTTACTCATGATAGCAGTCCCAGCAAAGTCAAAGGCTGTCAGGACTATCTAAAGCCTTCTGGAAACTCTTTGAACTGAGACCTCTCACTCTCAAGTGTCCAGTGACCATTTCATGCCATCTCCTTGTTTCTGCAGGTGAGGCTCGAGAAGCAGGACTGGAGTGACTCAACTCCCTTGTGCTTTTTTACCGTTGGTTTTGGTCAGAAAGTCCATGGAGATGTGTGGCAGTATGGGATAGAATTAGCCCTTCGTGTCCCCTGAAGGCTTTTCAGACAGCATTGATCACAGAATTATAGAATGGTTTGGGTTGGAAAGGACCTGAAAGATCATCTAGTTCCAACCCCTCTGCCACGGGTAGGGACACCTCCCACTAGACCGTGTTGCTCAAAGCCCCATCTAACCTGGCCCTGAATGCTTCCAGGGATGGGGCCTCCACACCTTCCCTGGGCAAAATATTCCAGTGTCTCACCACCCTCACAGTAAAGAATTTCTTCCTAAAATCTAATGTAAATCCACTGTCTTTCAGTTTCAAACTGTTACCTCTCATCCTATTGCTACACTCCCTGATAAAGAGCCCCTCTCTGTCTTTCCTGTAGGGTCCGTTTCAGTACTGGAAGGCTGCTAGAAGGTGTCCCTGGAGCCTTCTCTTCTCCAGGCTGAACAACCCCAACTCTCTCAGTCTGTCTTCATAGGAGAGGTGCTTCAGACCTCTGATCATCTTGGTGGCCCTCCTCTGGACTCTCCAACAGGTTCATGTCTTTCCTGTACTTTCCATACAGAGCTGGACGCAGTACTCCAGGTGGGGTGTCACTAAAGTGGAGCAGAGGAGCAGAATCACTTCCCTCAACCTGCCGGTCTGACCTGCTGGCAAGCCGGAAAAGTGCTTGGAAATACAATGTGTATCCAAGGACAAGGCACCTAAAATGCAACATAAAGCCCACAGTTTTGTCAACTTTATCTTTTATATAAAATGGCAATGAATTGTTCAGGAATGCAAATCTGTTACTACTGTGATTATTATTTATTGTAATTATGATCATCAAATTATTGAATTATTATTGAATGACACTTCCTTCTCTGAATAATGGTTCTTTCTTAGCCAGTGACAAAAGCAATGCTTTTTTGAGTACACATCACATGACACATCTCCGTCAGGCAGTGTTCTATTCACCCAGCTGTGCTCTGCCAGAGAGTATTGTTAGATATCTATTTGCCTCAGCTTGTAACGTCAACCTTTAATGATTTTTTTTCTGTTTGTCCTTGTGATGACCTGAAAACCTGAGGAGAGATTAAACCCAAGCTAGTGTATAAGGACTGGATAAAAAAAAAATAATGAAACTGTTTTGTGCTCCAATTTGGCTTGCAGTCTGGCAAATCATAGCCTTTTCAGGATTAATATTCTCATCAAACGTAGGTTATGTATGGTCAGAGATAAAAATTGTTTGTTCATTTTTAGCTGAGCTAAATTTAGATGATTTCTTATCCATTGAGATCTAGCAGCATTTTCAATGCTGGCCAAATATAAATGAAAAAGAAAAAGACTTCTTGTCTAAGTGGCAAAGACATCCTACTCCTGCCTACCATGAGATCAGAGGAGGAAATTCTGATGGCAGAGAAATGAGCGAGGATGCCATACATGGAACTGAGTCTGTCCGCAAGACCAGAAATATTTTATCGTGGGCTTTGCTAATGCCAAACAAACAGTCAAGTGCAAACTTAGTCTGAGCTCTGGAGTCTGCCTGAGCCTAGGAGGACCAAGCTCTGGTCTTTGCAGCTGGGGCAAGAAGGAGCATCTGGGCAAGCACGCCTCAGCCTGACCACCAGCAGGTACTTGGAACTTGTCTCTTCATAAACTACATGTGGATGCTGTGAGCTGCAGCTACAACCATGCTTCAGCCAGCTAAGGAGGCAGAAATGGATTGTGGACTTTGCTGTACCTAGACCTACTGGTCCACTGCTGGCATTTGTCATTTGCTTCCACAGACTGAGGAATTCACCCAACAGAAGCAATATCCTGGGTCTTATCTGTGACATGTTTTCGACACCTCTTTCAAAATTCCTATCCATGGAGTGGGCATTTCGCTTGCATAAGAAACATGAACTCTATTGCTGTCACAGTACAATTCGGGCATAGATGATGTACTTGGGGAAGTCCGCTCAAGAGGATACACAAATATGCACTTCCTTACTATTTGTGTGATTGCAATAACGTCTCAGGAACAGGCTCCTCACAAACAGGTTTGTAGATGAGAGCAATTTTAGTGGCAGATTTATGCACAGCAAAGAAAATCACAAAGGCCAAATGTTCAGAACCTAACTGTCTGTGTGCAAGAAAGAGCAAAGGGATCAGCACAGAAAAGAAATGAGGGACTTCTAGAGCGATAAAAATGTTGAGAATTACCTCCTTGATAACAGAAAAAAAGTCCCAGGAAATGAGCATGTAAATGCAACCTGAAGGAGAGTTGAAGTCTGTATACGCTGCCCACTAGGAGGCACAATGTTTGCATACTAGAATTTAAAGATGTTATTCAGGACGCCAGAGTGTACTTATGATGTTCTCAGAACACAGCAGAGAAAATTAAGAATGATGAAATAGATTAATAAAAAAGGGAATAAAAAGGCTATAAAGTTCAAATGGAGGGCTTAATTCCATCCCTATTAAAATATAAAGAGCCACATTTCCATTAAGTTCAGTGGAAGTAGTATACCAAGCCTTAAATGGGGCCCTTAGTGCATGCTAAAACCTACATGCATGCAAAATGTACTAAAAAAAGCAGACAATTTACTTTTTATTTTAATCTTACATCTAAAAGAAAAGTAGGCAGAATAATCCCCTACGTTTGGGCTGTTTCTCCAGAAACAAAGGCCGAGTTACTTTTTATCTTCTAAGGCGCTGCAGTTGGTGCCAGCAGGCCAGTCCCAAGTCACAGGTGAATAAAAAGTGAGTGGGTCCGTTCCTGTGCGCTGTGCTCAGAGAAAGCCTCACTTGGCAGCACAGTCGCTGTAGGAGGGTGTCTGCCTTTCAGACTGCACGCAAAATGCCGTTTGTCTGCCACACACAGAGTGTGTGGTTGTTATGATGGGGCTGAGCCTTTTGCGTTTCCCGTATCAGCTTCTCAGCGCTTGTGAAGAATTGACATTCTGGCTGGTCTCAGTGTTCCTCTAGTGGGTCTTCAAAAGCCTTGTCAGCTCGAAGGGGACAGTGCAAGGAGAATGCAGGGAAAGGCCTGTGTGAGAACTGCAAAAAGTCTGTGTGGCTGTATCCAAAACTTAGTGCTGTTTGCACTTCTGAGCCATTGTGTCCAGATGATCTCCTTTCCCTGGTTGTGATGCTGTGTCTGGGTGAGATCCTTCTTCTGGGTCATTGTTGGGGAGGCAGCCTGGCTGCACAGAATGGAAGGAGTAAGAGGCATGCTTTGATTAGTCCCTCATTTGTCCACCTAGGGAAAGCAAGGTCCCAGGGCAGGCTGTGATGCTTGTGTGTCTGACAATCCTTTGAAAGAACCGGGCAAAGCTGATTCTGAGGTTTGCAGTTAAATGCTGGCACTTGAGCACCTGGCACTTGTGCAGAGGTGCTCAAGAGGAAAGGTTATACCTCCTCTGAGACCATACCAGGGCTGCAGTCCCGGGTATCCAAGAACATGGCTGTGTGCAGCTGAGGCTGTAGCAAACCTCCCATCAACCTCATCCATGCAGGACCGGGACCTTTGAGAGAGTGCCAAGGACATGAGCTCCCAGACAACAGCTCTTGCAGATGTATGGCCAAAAAAGGGGGCATGTTCTGACGTGCTGTTGAGGACATTTCAATATGTGTGCTGTCTAAGGTTTCTGGGGAGCTCAAAGAGGATTGTGCTTGCTGACTGTGTGTCCTCTCCCCTAGAAGTAGGGCAGCTCTTCACAGTCCCTGGCCTCAATCTGACATAACTTGCTGACCCACGCTGGTTCAGCTTCTCCTCTCTAGAACTGATTTTCTATGCAGGTTCAGTGCTTTGGGTTTATTTTGTCTTGTGGTCTGTGGTTTTGTGGGTTTTTGGCTTAGCAGCTGCTGTGACTTGATCACTACTTGTCCCACAGCTCCCAGACATCTTTAATGTTGCTCTACTTTTGTGACATTCACGTGCTCCTGTGTGCAAGGTTTTGACTTTTTTGGGTAGGTATTGTTTTTTATTGTGTTTGCTGACTGTCTTGTACAACTGTCTCGTTGAGGCCTTGGGTACCACTACAGAGCAATGACAGTATTCACAACATTAATGAGCTCCCAAGAAACAGCAATAGTCTGTTCTTAAAGTGTGAAGGAGAGAGCAACAAAGGAAGGGAGTCAAGTCCAGTCAAGCCCAAAGATGTCATTCGCAACGTCATGTATTCTGCCTTCCCAATACTTGCTGCAAACTAGAGTATCTGAAAGATGAAAATAGGCTGTTTGAAATATGTCTCAGGTCCCACCTTTGGCAGTTGAGATTTGCTCCAGATCAGAGTCATGCTGCCCTCTCTCAACCCCAGGCAGTTTGTCTCCCTGCTCCTCGACTGTGAGGCTGGATTTTACCCGAGGATCCTGAAAAGCACCAGCGACGAGCTGTCTGCTCCGTGGGTGGATTTACCGCCCTCTCTACGGGATGTGTTTGCCTTTTCCCAAAGGCTGTGTAACTATCAGCATACCGAACCAAGCCAGGCTCAGGGCACCTGCTTCACCTTCCTTTCCCCGGGCGGTTTTCCCCATTACTAAATATTCCCGGTCAGGGCAGAAAATTATGTGTACGGGGCACGGGCAGGGGTAGGCGTCGGGACAACTCGGGGAAGCCGTTTCGCCCTCCTGCCCCGGTGGAGCCCCGGAGGCCAAACTTATTTCCCTGCGGCGCTTCCAGCCCGGCGGGGCCGGGCGGGGGAGCGGCGGGGGAGCCGGCCCGGCCCCGGGGGAGGTGGCGGCGGCGGCGGCGGGGCCCGCCCCGCTCACCTGGGCAGCCGTGCCGGAGCGCCGGTCCCGGTCCCGGTCCCGGTCCCTTCCGCTCCTCGGAGGATGAACGGGACGGGGAGGAAGGTAAGGGGAGGCCGGGCGGGTTGTGGGGGCGATCCCGAGGGGCTCCCCTCTGCTTCAGGGGGGTCGCAGAGCCGGGTCGCAGCGGCGTCGGGTGCTGACGCTCTCCCTGTGATCTCCCCCCGCCGGGAGGCATCCCGGGGGCTGGCGGAGATGTGTCCGACGGCGGGTGCTTCCAGAGCGGCTGCCTGACCCCGCTTAACAGGGCTGGGGGCTCCGGGGGCTGTGTTTGGAGCGCAGAGCCAAAGGCTTCCCGTGAACACAATGACCGCTCGAGAGGGATTTTCTGGGCAAATACTCCCGCAGGAGAATAAATCAAGGGAGAAGAGTTGTGTTGTTAAAGTAGTAACGAGCAAAGAACAAGCTTCTCCTGAGGAAACGGCCACTGAAGTCTTGCTGGAGGACTTTTCAGTGCTCGTAGGAGAACCACAGGTGCTTTTCTTAACTTTGAGTGCTCAAGAAGTACTTGATTCGATCCCAGTCAAAGGCAAACCAAAGGTGGCGAGCAGAAGTCTAAGCCTTTCAAATGTAATGTGATCACTGTTGTCCTAGAATGTTTGCTTATAACTAGAATGATCTGGCCACTTTCCTGCCAAATGTTGAGCTCCTCCGGGGGAATAGTGCTAAGACATAATGCTACTGCTGGTGGCTGAAGCCTGTAGTTACTATGTATTTCTATATGTTACTCTGCCTCTTCAAAGCAGTATAGTGAAGAATTTCTGTGTCTCTTAAGGATGTGCTGATACGAAGGACAGTGCCAAGTTGGCCCATCCTAGGGAAAACAACCGCAGGTGTCTGTTCCCCAGGAGAAAATCTGCATCCCTGGGGCAGCTCATCACCTGTCAGTAGCAAGGAGCAAAAGCCCAGGACTGCGTCTTCTCCTGCCCCTGGGGAAAGAGAAACAGCTGCAGGCACAGGAGGGCAGGAAGCGCAGCTCTTCCTTGCTGGCACACGAAGGGGTGGAGAAGGTGGAGGGTGGAGGAAAGCCCCGGCCCCTCCACGCGCCCTGAGCACACTTTGTGCCTTACAGCATTTACAGCAGTATGGACTGCTAGCAGAAAAGGAACCAGAGTTCCCTCTTCAGCTCTGCTCCCTTAGGACTGAGCTTGGAACCTGGCTTCTCTGTGACTCAGTTTCCCCGCTTCCAAAATACCCGTAGTGCAAAGTATTTTATGAACTTCTAGGCAAAATGGGGCTGGCTGGCATTGTCCAAGCCAGTCAAAATCTAACTGCAAAAGAAGGCCAAAGTCAGGTTTTATGGTGTGATTAGCAAGGAATCCCAGCAAACCCATTTGGCCTGAGCAATACTTACCTGAGGGTATCTTATTGTAGAGTGTTGCCATTGGGAGATTGTTATTCACAGCACTCACAGAATTTAGTATGCAAACACAGAATGACAAACCCATGGTAAACTAAAACACGGTTTTGCTGCAATGAATGATTTTTCAAAGCTATGAAATGAAAGGAGTT
The DNA here is from genome assembly GCF_965231255.1 of Vanellus vanellus. Taxonomy (NCBI): domain Eukaryota; kingdom Metazoa; phylum Chordata; class Aves; order Charadriiformes; family Charadriidae; genus Vanellus; species Vanellus vanellus. The sequence goes on from NC_138908.1 coordinate 61,964,343, forward strand.
TTGAGCAGCGAAAAAAAGTAGGACTTGAGTTTGCTTTTTGGTTGAGTTTGAGAAAGGTCATTGCTTTCAGTGAAGTTACTCTTGACTACAGTGGTGAGGGAGTCATTGGTTTTGTGGGCTGAAAAGTACATTCTGTTCTTCCTCAGGCAAGAGAAATAACCTTCACCTCTTGTATTTAATATCTTACTGTTTTCCAAGCACCATCATTGCTTGTATTGTTGATGAGTAAAAGCATGAGGTTAGCATTTGATAATCTATTATAGATTATCAAATTACTGTAGACGTGGGTTTTTTTAACAAATAGAAGTATACAGAGAACAGTTCTGTTCTATCTGCCATGATTGTTATTTTCCTCATATCTATTTTAAGTTAAAAACACAGCACGTAGTCTGGATAATTTAAATCTTTTTTAGGTATTTACTTTGCTCTAATCTGTGTATGCAGCATGTTAGTTTTTACTGTAGTTTAGAAATCTGTGGGACCAATATGAAAGGACTGAGAAACTGTTGAGCCTCCTAAAAGCCTAGTAACTTTTTTTTTTTTTTTTGTACAGGCTTATTTATACATTCTTAAGCTGGTTTTACAGTAAATGAACCATGAATAGAGGTAACTGTCTTCAGTAGCTGGTTGTCAAGTACCAGATTTTTAAGTCTCTGTTATACGTGACCTCTGAAGTAGTATATTCTTACTGCAATGACCTGGGATTTACAGATGTTACTTCCAATAATGCCAACATAAATTTACCAACTTACTCATAGCATAGAGTCTTAATATTAAGGTCAGAGTGAAGCCTATGACTGGCTTTGGAAGGGATATAAAGTTTGGAGGAGTATATTTTCCTCATTGCAGAGGGATTTGCAGGTGTAAACACCATAAAGAATGTATATCCACTGCTTTTTACTGGAAAAAAAGAACAGGTGCTTCAGAGTTCCAATGATGGTTTCCAGAATCACTCATATGCTCAAATTCATCATGCTGAAATTAGTCATGTGTAAGAAATCAGTTTCCTGTGAACATAAAATTTTTTAGGATTTATACACTTGCAACTAAAGCCAGTGAAGGCTCTTCAGTAGTGGAAAACTGGTGCATGTGGATATCTTCCAGTGGTCAGATGCACTGACTTATTTCTGGGGCCATACTAAATGTGTGCTTCTGAGGGCAGAGTCTGCTTCAGTACATCAACTGTCCCTCCTCTAAGTCCCTGGTTGAATTAGTACGTGCTGCTCACAGCAAAGCCTTCCATTTTAGTGGGCATCAGTGAGGGCAGACTGCAGCAAGATGACTGCAGGAGCATGACGTGAGTATGCCATAAGAGGTGGTGCAAGTGTGCATGAATGTGTTTTAAATATTCCCTCTTCCGCACCTGTCCAGTAAATCCATGTTGTCTTCTCACAGGCAAGACACAGGAAGAGTTACTGATGTCAGGAAAAGGAATCCTTAACTTTCCATTTCTTCACTTCCTATTTCAGCGGCAGACGGTCATCCTTCACCTCTGCACCCACTCACTCTCCCCTACTCCAGCCTCTGCTCATGATAGTCATCACTTGCTTGTTCTGTCTCTCTGAGTTCCTTCTGAGCACCATGCATATCAGGAGAGGCTGAGAGAGGTGGGACTGTTTTGCCTGGAGAAGGGAAGGCTCAGGGGGAATCTCATCAATGTATATAAATACTTGAAGGGAGAATGTGAAGAGGACAGAGCCAGGCTCTATACAGTGGTGCCCAGTGACAGGTCCAGAGGCAATGGGCACAAACTGAAACATGGGAGATTCCCTCTGCACATCAGGATGGAACTGTGAGGGTGACTGAGCACTGGAATACGTTGCCCAGAGCAGTGGTGGAGTCTCCATCCTTGGACATACTCAAAAAACATCCAGATATGCCTATTCTGAGCAACTGGCTCTAGGAGTCCCTTCTTGAGCAGAGGGGTTGGACCAGATGACCTTTCCAACCTCAACCATCCTTTGATTCTGCTCTCAGACAAAGCATTAAGTTACTCTCGCCCCTTTCTGTTGTATTTTGGCAGCCTGTGAAGTTCCCAATCCTACAGCCTTCACTCCTCTCAAGCAGTGTGACAGTTTGCACTGGCAGGCTTATCCTTTTCAGTGGTGATCCTTCATCGTTACCCCAAAATCAGCAGCATAGGGAGAGCTATGTGAGAGCTACATTTAGCTACTTGTTCTCTGACAACAACTCAAATGCTATACCCAAGCAAGGGAAATCCATGTGAGAATCAGCAGAAATTGATAGTGAAGTTGTCACAGAATTCAGTAGGAACAGGGCAAAAACCCACCCGAGTACTGGCATGCTAAGGAAACCTAGGTGTTGGCTGACTAATGAAATAGCTTATCACTGACACCAATTCAGAAAAATGGACTGTGGATAGCTAGCAACACAGTTTAGGGTGTGGCATGACATTTCCACCAATCTCAGCCTGCAAAGTCAAAATAAGGTTTACAGTCACGTCCTGTATTAAAATTCTAGATGCTATTTGTGCCTGGGGTGGGTAAATTCCTATGAACAAAGTCTCAAACTAGTCAACGACTCTTAGAGGTCTTTCAGGGCAATGCCATTTACAGCAATGTATGGGTCTGACTGGCATTCCTGAGCTCCTGGCTCTGCTGCAAATCTCAGATGTGGTCTAGGGCAGGTAACTCAAATCCCCAACTTTAGTTTCGCAACTGCTAACAGAGATGAAGAGGACTTGAAAATATTGCAAGGAATACATACAACTGGTGGCTCTTTTGTTATTAAACACAGCTTTAGGACACGTTCATCTGCAACTAAGTGTGTTAAGCTCTGGGAGACTGGAAGGTCTCATCCAGAACAGCAGCCTAGGCAGCAACAAAGGGTGCATGGTTGGGTGATGAAGCATGGTCTGCTTCATTTCGCTCACACTTAGTGGTGGTCCTCAAAGACAGCCATCAGCAGAAAGCATGGCAGCATGCAAACATGCAGCATATGCAGGATATGAGCCACAACTTGGTTTGTGAACATTGACAAGTAGTGGGGAAAAAAATTTCCCGGAGAAATTTGACTACTAGGGCCAACACATATTCTCTCTGGTGACTGGAAAACCATAGTTTGTGAAATAGGTTGGTGATCTCAGTCCAGTTCTTGATGGATGAGTGAATGTCCATATTGCCATAATTACAGTGATCCATGGACTGCCTCAGCATAGACAGAGGCTGAAGGCTCAAACAGTCTCTCTAAACTGCAGCATTTTAGCTGTGAAGCCATCACTTTTGAATAAACTGGTTTCTAATCCATGAAAGCGCTTCAGGAGTATGAGGAGCCAAAATAACATGTTCAGAGCACTTTGTTGTTCAGCATCACAATCCTTGGACCAACTGTGCTTGACGTTTCTAGTATTTTTACATCACTCACTAAAAACTAGAGGGAGAAACAGCGATCAAACATCAGGTAACACTCCAAGGAGAAGAAAAGTGTATACACAAGTATTCATTGGTAACTGGGTGTCAGATAAATGCTTTATTAGGCAGGGAGCATACCGCTTGGATGACATTACCAATTCTTGAAGGATTTATAACGTGCCATTGAAAACAGAGAAAATCTTGCAAAGGCTTAAAACCCACATGTTTAGATTTACACCTCATAAGTAGTTTCACTGACTTCAATGAAACTATTCACTGTGGAAAGCTAAGAAGGTGCGTAACTCTCTACAGCATTAAACATGTTGCTTGATTATCTCCCCAGGGACTGGAAACAGGGATTGGCAGCTATCAGACATATAGGCTAAAATAGCAATTTGTGTCTTTCCGTATTGGCTTAATTGAAAAACAGCATGAAAAATTGTGGAATGATCCTGGCCTTTTTTTCCAACCTCGCAGTGGGTGCTGTGTGGCTCCAAACTCCTCCCTGCTGCCCCCCAAAAATTGAGATTTGCTTACCAATGGCTAAGAAAAGTAGGTGCGTTTTGACTGTCAAAATAAGTATTTTTAAGTATTTTAAATAATAAGAAAAAAAAATTGTCACGACGCGGGGGAAGGTGGGGGTGGGGTGTCCATGTTGTACGTACGGAAGGCTCGAAAGCAGACCCTCTGCCACG